>NC_086330.1:111908864-112245818 GCF_032445375.1 Bacillus rossius redtenbacheri | reverse complement strand
GACTTATTTATAAAAATACAAACTACGTTCATTAGCTGTAAAGAATGCATGTATTACATTCTCCAGTCAAACAATGCAGACTTTAAAAAAATTAAATACGTAGTGACCAACGCCACAATCTTATTTTTAAAAATACATAAAAATGCATGACGCCAAATTGTATTTTTGTCGGACGCTAGATCTTTATTTATATAATGTTACTTTTAAATAAGACTACAGAATGAGTTGTATGGATCATCCAGCTGTGAAAACATGGAAATTAAGTTCTGTTCAGTGACTACGGTGCAATAAGTCAAGGAAAAAAGAAAGTTAATAATGATTGTTTCACTTCTTTTTTTTTTTTTTTTACAAAAAGCAGCTAACATGTAAAATATAAATCATAAAAGGGTCGGTCTGAATTCGACTGACCAACGTCGGCGGCATGTTTATGTGTGTGTGTGTGTGTGTGTGTTGGTGTGTGTGTGTGTGAAAACATTTGTACGAATTAAGTTCTTCTAAATTTCTTTGAAGTTCGAGCTGAACAACTAGTTCATCTCAAATAATGAATATATTATTTAAAAATTAAACAACATGCGACTGAATAATGTTTAGCTGAACTATTGCTGTCGTACAATGACTGAAATAATTGGTGTAGCAACAGGATGCATAAATTTATGGAACCTAATATTGTTAGCCACAATTATTTCAAAGAAATAATTTTCCGACAGCAACATATTTTTTTAGGTGGCTGTGAACTTTGTTGGATAAAACATTATGAAGACGCTCGGGGTTCCATATTAAATACTTTCTTCATTATTTACAATTAAAATGTTGTTCATCTCCAACTTCAAAGGGTTATACCAGTCGTAGGAGGTACTTTAGACCACAAGTTGTATTGATAATTTGAACTTTTTTGTCCCCGTGTTGAACATTCAGCCGGAGTTCACACTCAGCCTACATCGCGGAACGCCGGGAAATATGACAATAAGGCCCGTCTACGGCAAACCGAATTTTTGGGCGGTCCAAGCATGTCCTTATCCTAATGTCAATGACTTCACATTGTCGCACGGAAAACTAACTCGCCTACAATTGAGAAGTACAAATCTAATGATTTCTAAAATATTCACCAGAGCGCAGTAACTATATAACGCCGAAATAAGTTATTTTTCAATTGATTTTGTTTATTATTTTCCTGCATTGTAAATGAGCACGCAGCTAAGTTTTGAATATATATTTAACTTGTGAAAGTTGTGGGAGTTCAACAATATTTAATTATTCAATAAGGAAAAAATGAAGGCTAATATATTTATTCTGGTCACATTGCCAAAAGTGAATTCGTGTGTACGGCGTTCTGGTTTGTCGCGATATTATTCCTGTTTTACAGAAGCCAAAAGCACGTAAGAATATTTATGATAATGAGCATATTTTTGAAACGAGAAAAGGAAAACTCAAATATAATGCTACGAAAGGACACAGAATAGGACTTATAGTACAAGTTGACCTATGTATTCGACCGGGGAGATTCGCACTACTGTCCACACTAGCCATGACGTCAGAGGGTCACGTGGGCCAAATAACGATCAGTGTCCATCGGACACAATTTGGGACAGGGTGAGATGCGGGTCCAGAGGGGGCCACAGGGGGGCATGTCCCCCCACTCCCAGAAGGGTAAAATTTTCAATGAATAAAAAGACTTCTGAAGTCAATTGCGAATATTTTAAAATTAAATACTTAGCAAATACGAATGCATACCTATTAATAACCCAGTCAAGATATAATATCTAAACTAAGTTATTAGAATTTATATATACTTAGTCTCGTTTCCCGGTTTTATTGGAGAAGAGGTATTATACCTTCCAGTGCCCCTCCCAGAATTCAGTTTTGCATCCGCCACTGGACATGTTTTAATATAATCCAAACATAATATTAACATAATGGCGTGTGAAGCTGAGCTGCCAAGCCGTTCCCGCGAGAACGTTCCGCCGCTATTCCGCCGGTCCACATGGTGATTATTTTTGTTAACGGAACAGAAATATTAATGTAAATTTACAGAACATCGTAAATATTTACATTTACATGGAAATAACTGTATCACTACAAAATAGTGTTCGCAGTAATACTGGGTTTCGATTTTTACCCGGAAATTTATGTTTTGTTTTACCCCAGTACCTGCAATAGTTAAAGTCATTTGTAAACCGTTCCCTGAATAGCTTTCCAATATCAACTGCGCACATTAATAAGAATAATACAAAAATAAAGTCAAATGATTGAATATCTGATTATGTTTTCAATGGTTTACAAAAAAATTAAGCTTGAATAAACATAAAATATAATATAAAATACGCGCCAATTTACGTAAGAAATACTCAGTATTATCTCGAAAAAAAAAATTATTTCATGCAAGGAAAAATTACCGTAGCTATCTATGCGTTGTACAAAGTTACATTATCTTGCTCGTAGTATTACGAAGTACTTGTTTCCTACAGTTTCCGAAAGGAATCTGTTGTAGAAGTGCAGAATTCATTTGCTGAGCGAGCGCGGCGCGACGGTGCTGCTCCTGGTGTCGCGGATCTGCACGAGGTCAGCGTGTCCTTGCGCGGGTCAGCGCCCAGCGAACACACGGCACAGATAACATCGTCAGCGGAAACGAACCCGCGTACAGGAGGAGGTGGGAACAAAAGGACAACTAAACCACATAACCACAAGCACCATGAAACAATAAATTGTATCATCAAATTTGTATTTATCGTCACGAGACTATTTGTTTTCCTTTTTTAGTGTCGTCTATGAAGAAATGCAAACGTTTTATGTAACGAATTAAAAACAAAAAAATGTTTTTGATGATGATGATGATGATAAAATTTAAGAAATAATGTTTGGCGAAATATTCATATTAATTTAGTGAAATAAAGTTTTTTTTGTTTAATTTAGGTATATTAAGTTTGCAATTTATTTTACCGTACTTGAATTTATAGACCTTCATACCTCATCTGGGCCAAAGGATTACGTGCGCCTGTGTGAATCCGGTAAAATTTCAGATTTGGAACAAATAAATTTAATTCTTGAAATTATTTATTTAAAAAAAAACTTTTTTTCAATAGAAACAAAAAAAATAATTCCTTACGGCACAGGGCACAGTCTACAGGCGTATGCAGATTTCGAAGTGCCTATTTTTTTTCTGGAAATTTTTTGGAAACTTCTATAAACTCCTGGAACATTTTAAGAACTTAATGTACATAACAACCTATATGTTCGCCAATATTCAAAAACGATCGATTTAATATTGTCTCATATTCCATGCCGCGAATATGTATGGAATATTTTTAACTTGAATGGTGTTCAAAAAAACTTCCCTTTTTCTACCTCTTTGGTCGGATATTGACCATTAACGAATCTGACCGAGATTTTCCACTACTAGATTTTATGTATTAGTTTTAAAGTGATTTGGGAAAAATTGCGACAGTTATAGTGTTCACAAGATTATATATATATATATATAATGAAACGAAAAAATATATTTAAAATTTTCCAAAATTCGAACATTATAGCAGCTACAATAGGTAGTATTTCTTTTAAATCTACCTAAAAATGTTTCGAGGACTACAGATTTGTACTATGAACAATTTTTCTATATATTTAACTTACAATTTAACAAAAAATTATAACCTACTTTTCACCAATCCACGAATGTTTTAAATCTGTTTAATCTTGTCGAGTAAAAAAAAAACTGATGATACGGTTGTTAGATTGTAGACGACCGATATCAGCCAACTTTTGTAAAATAAAAAATAAAAATGGTTGACTGGCGAGATAACTGAAATCTTACTAAAGCGAACAAACCCAAAAGTGGGGAAATGGAAATATGGCGGACGTTGCCTTGATATCGGTTGAAATTGGTTTCCCCGGTTAGCTGCTACTGTTTCCCTCAAGGGCTCATTCTTATTTAATCACCCAATCGCCGTCTAGAACTACCCAGGAGTCGAAAGACTTATGAGGCTCCATCTCACACGCGAGTTGACAATTTCATTTTCTTGTCATTTCTCTTAAGGGAGTATGTCGCGTTCCAGGTCACTGTTTTATATTTACGTTACACAGGTTAAACATGTCAACGTTTTAAGTGGCAGAACTTTCACAAAATGAAAAATATTTATCGCATACGCTTTGCATAATTAGCTGGCAAAGTTGCGTTCTTTAACGTTTTTGTGCAGTATGGATAAGGAGAATGAATTGGAATACAAAACTGGAACATTTTAGGTTTAAAGTAAATTTTACTGGCTGCTTAATGATACGGTTTATATATTTTTTTCAGAATCAACTATTTTTAACACAAAAATTATCAGTTAAAAATTCAACTTTGCCAGCTAATTATTCAAAAAGTATGCACTATTTAGCTTTTTCTTCTTCATTTTTTTTAAGTTCTGCCACTCAAACATTATACAAGTTCAACAGTGTTAAACGTAAAAATAAAAAATAAATTACCTGGAACGGGACATTCATCCTTAATTAAGGGATCTTCCTGTATAGTGCTTTCTTGAATATGTTTTTTTGGATAACAGATCTTTTCCCCAGCAAATATTTATACAAAAGTTATTTTTCGAGCCTTATAGTGTTACGCATATAATCGTAATCATGAAATTTTGCATAACGTTTTACGCAATTAGATAATATTAAGTCAATTTCTGTTGAGAAAATTCGGGACCAATCATAAACGGCGAGGAGCTATCGTGATAAACTAACATGAATAAACACTCAGATACGTGTTAACTGAAATAAACGTACCTGAGGAGTGACACGGGGCCTTAAGGGGTCTGCCTAGTCGTGTTAGTGAGGCGGGATGATAAGCGCGACGCTCGCCGGTGCTTCTAGCGCGGTGTCGCCTCTAATCGCAAGGCTATGGACCGACCCGCAGTCTTCTTGCCGTGCATAGGGCAACTATGAGATATGAGCGGTAACCGTACCATACGGCGGAGAACTGAAGATAAATGTGTAATGCAATGGCCTTGAATACTTTCAAGAATCTGTACCGCGTGTTTTATATCTTAAATCTAGTCTGAAAACACGCGGTTTGCCCATTTTCAGTCTTTTAAAAATACACTTTAAAAACTATGTATGGTAACAGAAGGGCCCTCAGAGTATTCTTAAATGTTTTTTTTTTTGTAAACTGACCCCGGTCGGATATCTTAAAGCAGTTTTCGAATCGAGTGGTTTATGCTAAGGCTCCGCACACGGTATGTGATCCCGGGTAGGCGGGGGCCTTAAGCCCTAATTCATTCATTCCCTGTCAAGCGTGCAGTATGTTCCGCGCATCCCGGTCGCACGCGGGAGGCTGCTGTCGCACCATATGACGTCACCGCGAGAGGGAGGTCTGGCAACGCTGACCTAGTTACCCCCCCCCCCCCCCCCCGGGCGGTGATATGGAAAAGGTACGATTGGACACACACTCGCCCGCCGCGGGACACTACTGTAACCGTCTATTAACTGACCCAGATTTATACAACCAAATAATTCAATCCATGATTTTGATGTAAAAAAAAATTCTAGCTCTCGATATACGGTATTTGGTAGGATTGATTTCGTGAATGTAAATCGTATGGATCGGAAACTCGGTGCTTCCATCTGTGGCGGATGGCGCGAACCAAAGTTAACAAATCCAAAGGGAAAGTTTATAGCTTCAACTGTTTAGTGAATTTTAACAAGATGGGCATTATTACAATCAAATTTCTTGTCGAGAATCAGGTTTGAAGCAGGAGTATAATTTTTTTTCAAGTCTTTTATCGGAGACGTTTCATTACGTAGTTTAAAAATTCGCTCTGCAAATAGGATGATTCGATAGTCGACGTAGCTGCTCCGGTAACGAATTCTAGCGGCGGGTGAGGAAACTACGTATGATTCGCGTCAAGAAATGTAGTTGAAAACACAATATGCATACATTTATCAAATTATCGGAATTATTTTTAAGAATCCTTCGTTAATTTCATGTGGGAGTTTGTATTTGCAAAATGAGAACACATGAATTGTCTCGTTACCGAGGTTGGATGTTACAGATCATTGGCGAGAACTGAAAGACTCGCTAACTTTTATTATGTAGAGAAAGTTAAAAAAAAAATATTCGCTTCGGTTTTTTTCCCTCCCGGCACACAACTGCCGTCAGTCGCGTGACTTTCTGACATTATTTCCAGCTTCACGTCCGTCCGGTGCCACGACGGAGCTCTTCGCAGCCCGCTTGTCGGCATTCCCGCCATGTCAGATGTCAGCCCGCGCGTCTGTGCGAACCGGGTTCCACCGCAGCGCCAGGCTGTCGCGATGACACGCTACAGCCAACTCCACTTCCTTCGGAGGGAAAAGATATCCATGCGGCTATCCGTGGGCGTTCTCCGCTACCACACTCCTATACTTTCCTAACCAGATTCAGAATTTAAAAAAACCGTATCGAGCACGATTTATAATCACATATATTGTAAAATTATCAAATAAACACTAATTATACTCAAGAGAACGCAATTGTCAGAAAATTTTAAGACACAAGATCCATGATGAATTTTTGTCTTTCTTGGTATGAGTGTATGAGATCACGTGGCAAGATAAAAATTATAATGAAGAGGCGTGACAGATTTATATTCAAAAAAACTCAACGAATAAATAACATTGGAAACATTGGAGTGTGAGGTGAGGGTTTTGGGTGGTTTCGATTACATTCCACGGAAGTCCACAATTTTGAAAAATAATAGATTCTCAAAAGGCTATTTTAACGCATTTCTTACATCTTTAAAAGTCATAATCACAACTTTGGAGTATTTTTTTTTCTAAAGAATTTTTTTTGTCGTAGGAGGTTATAGGATCTCCTCCATTGGCTCTCCCATAAGATTACAAGCTGATTCCACGCAGACATAATGACATATAAGCAATTGCAAAGTCAGGCGTAGTTAAGACCCCGGCCCACCCTGGAACACATACTGTGCGCAGAGCTTCAGAAGAAACCACGCGATTAGGAAACTGCTCGAGATATCAGTGTGGTGTATGTTTACGAAAACCATTTCACGATACACTGAGGGCGGATGAGTAGATTTGTTTCCGTATTTCGTTTTTAAACTGTATTTTTAAAAGAGCGAAAATGGCTAACATGGGTGTTTTCGGAATAAATTTTAGGCATGAAAAATCCTGTACATTATCTTCAAAACATTCAAGGAACTTTAATTGCACCTTCATCTTCACTTCTCCGATTTAAAATGTTATGGCTACCACTCACACATGATAGTTGCCCTGTGCACGACTGTGTGCCAGGTTCAGAGTCCTGCGCTTAGAGGCGACACCACGCCAGAAGCACCAGTAAGTACACCCCTGACTAGGCGGTGCGCACAGCTTCAAGAAAAACAAAACTACTCAAGATATCCGAGTGGGGTCAGTTTAAAAACATTTAAGAATTCACTGAGGGCCGAAAAGTACTTTTGATTTCGGATTAAGTTTTTAAACTGTGTTTTTAGAAGAGTTAAAATGGCTAAAAAAAAAAAAAAAATTAAAAAAGCGTGTTTTTGGAGTAATTTTCAGGCGTAAAAAAAACTGTACAGATTCTTGAAAGCACTTAAGGGACTTGCATTACACCTTCATCTTCATTTCTCCGCCATATTTTGTAACAGTCAAAGCTCAAATTCTACAGTTTTCCTGTGACGACCGGAAGACAGTGCGCCATTTAGGAGCCAGACACCGCTCTAGAAGCACCAGCGAGCGCCGCGCTTATCGTCCCGCCTCACCGACACACACACACACACACACACACACACCGACCAGACGGCGCCCTTATCATTTAGGTGCTTACACGTGTTGGGACGTGCAGGGCGCGCGGTGCACACAAGCCGGTCTGGCGGGGTTACCCGTGGTGGTGGGGGGTAGGGGGGACGCCATCGCCGCGGGGCAGAGAACGGGTCCCGTGTGACAAATGGTGTCCCGGTGAAAAGTGCAGTAATGAGCTCGCGTATCAATCACGTCGGGCTGAGGACAAAGACCCCCTTTCAACTACCGCCCCATCATCACAAATGTACCCGGTATACGCCACCAGCCCATGTGGTTTTTTTTTTGTTCGAAATAAAATAAAACACGCACGTCACAATTTTATTTGTTTGTTATTTATTGCTCGAATCGAACGCTCATTTGCCTTGCGACTAGAAATACCAAACCAAATATTCCATGTATTTGAGTATAAAGAATCTGTCGAATGTATTTGTGAGCTAATAATGCGCAGAAAATTATTATTTTTTTTTTATGTAAACAGGCTTTGATAATTAACAAGAAATAACTATTGGACCAACAACGACTATAGTCCTGTGATAAATTCTCAGCGAACCAATTATTTAGCGGCAGTTAACAGGCACCGGCTTGAATGGTTGCCTCAAACGATGCTGTTACAGAACACAAATCCTGCATAATAAACTAATTTTGACCGACATTGGAATAACTCAGACACGCAAACTGATATTGTAAACTTTAACACTACAAAGCACTAAATCTAAGTTTAGTTTGGATAATATATAGGCAGGAACATTTTTACAAAATATTCCCCCTTTAAAAGTTTTTCCATGAAATTTTAAACACGGTTTTTGGCAGCCTATAACAGACGGACAATCAGACAAATAGGCAGAAAAAATTAAGACCAAAATATTATTCATTGTTGTTGGGTGCGGAACTCCAATAACCCAGCCCATGCTATTGGTTTTTGAAGTGACGTCGGCCTATACAAACATTTAAAAAAAAGATGATGAAATTTTAAACCAATCAACGAAATCAAAGAATCCGAAGGAAAACAACTACTTTATAAAAATTTCATTAGGGCCCTGATAGAACCCCAACGCCCCCCCCCCCCCCCAAAAAAAATTCAAATTCGACTAACTCGTAAGTCAGGGAACGGGGACACATAATCTTGGTATCTCGTGCAAAATGAATTATAATACCTCCTCAGTTTTGAAAGCTTGGAATATGCGGAAGGGAAAGGGAAATTAAAAAATAAAAAAGCGGAGCAGTGTTGGCGTTGTTTAAACCTTAATTAGAAAGTTCGAGGGCAAAGAAGTTGGAACAAGCAACTCCGCAAGGTATTACCATATTCTCCGAATAGCAGTCTATTATCTTCTCGATAACAGTCCCTCCCTTCTCCGATCTTTTTTCTTTCCCGTCGCGGACTCTATTATTGCAGTGCTGTACACCCGCCGGCCTGCTGTCCGGCGGGATTCGTGCCTGGCAGTTATCACAACACTGCGGTGCCACGCCAAAGTTCCGCCGGCTTCGTGGCTCCTGGCGGGCCGATTGAATTATAAACGCCGGTTTCTGGACGGAAAAGGGGTGGAAGGGGGAGGGGGGAACGCTAACGGTGACACGCGAAGCTGCTGCACAAGACAGCCGCTAAACAAGTTAACGAACACTCCAAACATACGCAAATGAACTAGTGTTTAATCGGCAAATGCGAGAGCAAACACGAACAACAAGCTTTCGCGAAATCAACGCAGCTTGTGTGTGATCAAGACGGCGTCGAATAATGGTGATGCTGCTTGAGATTAATTAAGCATATGATAAATAAGAAATCACGTTAATTTAAATCAGCAGTATTTCGCCTATTAAAAACGAAATTCGTGACGGATTGAAGCTGCGTCTCCAATCGTCAAAGTTACTAATCGCCTAATTCTGGGGAAAAAAATTGTATAATTCAAAAGCAACAAAAAATGCCTTGTAAAACTTTTAAAAAGTATTCCTTCTCTCAAGAGATATTTCTTATTTTGTGTTTTTCCAACTTTTCACTACCTTACCATGTAAAAATGATAATAATTAAACATAGACAACAAGTCCGATTACGCCATTTGAAAATGCGTTACGTTATATTTCGCGTCAGACAAACTTGTATAGAAATTTGAAAGCCTCTTAAAATGTTGGCAATTATTTCACACACACACACTCACCTACAAACACACACACATACATATATATATATATATATATATATATATATAAGTTCTTCTAATTACGTTCAAGGGTCTGCTAAAATTCCTTTATTTCACTAATTGTTAACGTCTTAAAAGTTATTATTTTCTGCGCATAAACGTGAACATTTCGACAGTGAAAAGTTGGTTTGATAAGGTCAGCGACACTTAAAATGCTATAAAATCGTGCACAAGGTTTGTTATGTTAGTACAGGTCATAATACATTCGATTATTCCCAGATTTAGTAGGAATTTAAATTGGTAGTATTTCTACAAAATCTACCTAAAACCACAATTGCGCAGGATAGTAAATGAACAATAGCCTACTAGGTTTAAAACTAATCATTTGCTGATTTTTGTTTTCTTTATCCGAATAAAGTCGCTGCGAAAAAAATAAAGCGTGAAAATTTCCAGATGTTATTCTTAATCTTTCATTGTAACATTACCACAGGAATTTTCCACTTCACGCTTCATTTCACGTAGCGCCGTTTGCTCGTGGACACAGTGTCTTACTAGAGGAACAACAAGGTACATAAACTATTCTTCTATTGTGTAATGTATGGCCCACCAGAGGAGAATCTGGTGATCAGAACTTTAGTTGTCTTTACGGCCTGTTTGCTGCTAAGAGTGCAGTCAAATTAAACTGGTACAAATGATTAGGTGATCAGGCACAAATAACTAAATAATTAATGCCAGATCCTTTACAAAGACTAGTACAGTACGATATGCTAACAAATACAGAGACGCACATGCTCGTCAGGGCCCGTCTACAACAGTCCGAACCTGTGGAGTGTCCGTGTACTTATCCTAATGTGAGTGACGTCACACTTTCGCACGGTAAACAGCCCTGTCTACAATTGCGTTGTCCGATGGCCGATATAGAGCGCCAAAGATTGTTTTTGTTTACAATTATCATGTTTTGTAAATGTGTACACAACTAGTTTTGAATGTTTATTTAACTTGTGAAATTTGTGGGAGTTCATTAAAGTGACCTTCTTTTGTTTTATTATGCTCATCAATGTGCGCAGTTAAAACTGGAAAGCTATTAAGGGAACAGGTTACATCTAAAATTTAACTGTTTGAGGTACTGGGATAGCACAAATATAAATTCCCGGATAATAAAATAAACCCAGTATTATTGTAAACATATTATTGCATTTTGTAGCGCTACAGATGTTTTCATCGTGTAAGCACTAAGTACCACGAACGCGTCTCAGATGGCAGTGCATTATTCCTATTGAGGTTATTTTTATAACCTTGTTTGGTTTATTCAGGTTTGCGTTTCACAGTGAGTTGCATTTTGGAGAACTGTGTTTGGATTGTTGATAGGTTGCCATTTTCACATGGAGTTAGTTTTTTTTTTTTTTTGAGGTGAAATAACTTCACGGTCAGTAGTTCTGTTTATTTTAAGTAGCAAATGCTTTAAATTACTGTCTACCTTTACATAATTTTTGGTTACACAATTACACCGCACTTTTTTCTGTTGTGTGGCAATTGTGTACTTTTTTCTGGGGTAATACTCCAGTAGTCTTGTAAACCTACATTCTTATTTCTTGCTTTCGACTTTAATCCTAAACATGTTTGTTTGTTCCCCCACCAAGTATTTTTTTTCTTTCTGTTTTCAGTAAGAAGATGCTTCGAAATGCCGTAGGAAAAAAAATTCTGCGCAAGTATAGCTGTGCGCTATTGGACCAAGCTCTTGCTGAAATTCGTGCAGGTGTTATGACTGAACACAGAGCTCAAGGCCTTAATGGTATCCCTAAAATGACATTGTATAGCAGGCTTAAGGGTACAAGAGGTCAGAAAGAAGGTTCAGTAGGAATTCGAGATATTTGAATCCCTGTAGCTAAAGAATAAAAACTAGCTCTGGCATTGAAAACTATGGAAAGATGGGGTTTTGGTTTATCAATAAAGGAGGTGTTGGAAGTAGTTCGAGAGACATTCTGGATACCCATAAGCTTCATGACAAGCCCCACCTTACGTGGAATTTGGATGAGTCTTCATTTTTCTTTGACCCTTCACGCATTAAAGTTGTTGATGCTTAAAACACACCATCATCCTGCGTTACGAGCGGAGGGGGGAAAATACTCCTGTACTGGCAGCATGTAATGCATCAGGAAATTAAAGGCTCCTCCCCTCATTATATTTAAAGCTAAAAATATTTGGGGTGATTGGTTAGCTCCAGCAGGATCAGGATATCCAGGGACCTCATACGCTACAAGCCCTAAAGGAGGATGGCAACGGAAATATTCCAAAATTATTTTCCGAGGCGGTTGACTCCTGCACTGGGACCTGAGTGACCAGCTCTAGTAATTTTTGATGGCCATTCCACACACGATAGTCCCGAAGTGGTAGGGGAGGCTCTGAAAGAAGATATTGTGATTCTCAGACTCTCTCCCTAAACGACGCATCTTTTGCAGCCATTAGACAAGGTTGTATTTCGATACCTAAAGCTTAATTGGGATGAAAAACTTGTCTCTTGGCTAAGAACAAATCATGGGTCGAAAGTAAGCAAACGAGAGTTTTCTAGAGTGTTGGGCTAAGCATGGATAGAAATGCCAGAGGATTAAATCAACAACGGATTAACAGGTTGTGGTATTCATCCTTTCAACTGGGATGTGGTTCCTAGGGAAAAATTCGAAAATTCTAGAAAATCTTGACAAACATTAGCAAACTTTGAAGAAAACATTTCAGATCCCCCCGTTTCCACCTCGACGCAACCTATGCCGCATGCTGAAATTTCATATTTGGCTCACCAAGAAAATGCCGTCTCGGTTTCTTACCCATGTGGAAGTTCTTCCTCATTGGCTGATTCTGTCCCTACACAACAAACCGGTTCAACAAGCAGAAAAAAGCGTTTTGAAGATATTCTTCTTAATATGGTGAAACAGACTCCAATGGAAACCTCTACCAAGAAGAAGGGGGTATCAAAAGGCTGAAGTAGTTATAACATAAGAAACCTTGGAGATACTCCGAGAACAAGCATTAGCTGCTAGTGAAACACAGAAGAACAAGAGAGAGAAGCCTAAACCGATCGAAAATAAGAAGAGAAAACAGAAGCGAAGAGAAACACCCCCTGAAACTTCAGATTAAGACATCAGGCTTGGCGACATCAGTCTTCAGAGTGAAGCTAACCTTCCCAGAGATTCAGAAGAATGGTTGAATGCTCTCTCAGACCATATATAAGTGAGCAAATAGAAATAGGAAATTGGGTTTTAGTATGCTTTGCTACAAAAAAAATTAAACACCATGTTGGTAAAGTAACAGAATTTGAAGGGCTAACTCCTACTGTTCAATACTTAAAGAAGAGTGGAGAACGCAATTTTGTCTACCCACAGTCTGGTGTCAGTGAAACGGATCTCGAGGACATAATAACCAAGCTTCCAGGGCCAACCGCCAGAAGAAGAGGTGTCTTGACCTTTCCAGTTCAGTTTTCTTCCTATAATGTTGTATAGGCGTTTCTTTTCCTATGGTTTTCTTAAATTATTTTTCTAGATTTTGTCTTGTACTTGGACTTCAATTCTTTATTTTTTATTGTATCCAAGTTTTAAATTGATTGAAATACTTTATTTTCATTTATTATAATACATTTTATTGATCCTCCTTATATACTAATTCAGTTGGTTTTCACCCTTGTAAATTGTACCAACGTGAAGAAGAAAGATTAGAAGGAAAAAAAAAACAAATAAGAAAAAAAAATTGTTCGTCTTGAACTTTTTTTTGTACACATTTCCCCCAAAGTCTGGGGTAAATAAGTACTTCAGAGGTTAAAAAAAAAACTTTGATAAAACCACGAAAAGATAATTTCTTTAAACGTCCAGCGGGTGATTTACAATCTAGAGTAACAGTACCTAAATGATAAAATAAAATTAATACTAATTTTCAGTTAATGTAGACCCACTAGAAACTGACAAAGTTGAATTTTACTTAAAATGGTATTCAATTACCCCACCCGACCTTACCCTAAAAGTACAAATTTACAAATATCTGTAATTCAACATAAATATTTCTGTTTCATTTTTTAAAAAAAATTAAAGTGCAATGCTACGTTAGACTATTGGTTCCTCTTGAAATACAGTTCATATTTGCTCATCCATTCTACCGTGTATTTTTTTAGAGTAACAGTACTAAATGATAAAATAAAATTAATACTAATTTTCAGTTAATGTAGACCCACTAGAAACTGACAAAGTTGAATTTTACTTAAAATGGTATTCAATTACCCCACCCGACCTTACCCTAAAAGTACAAATTTACAAATATCTGTAATTCAGCATAAATATTTCTGTTTCATTTTTTAAATAAAATTAAAGTGCAATGCTACGTTAGACTATTGGTTCCTCTTGAAATAGGGTTCATGTTTGCTCATCCATTCTACGTGTATTTTTTTTATAATTTATTATAAAACACCCCGTGTGTTCTCCACACCGCACAAATGCCACGCAATGGCGCATGTTCACATTTATCCCCATAATTAATAATATCATTAGGAGTTGGGGCAGGATTCTGACCACTCAACACTGGAGCCCCGCCGCCATAATTAAAACGCTTTATGCAACCTGTTTTGGAATTTCCCTGACGGCAAACGAGAGCCGAAATGGTTTCAACTAAAGAAAGCAGCGCATTTTAAAACCCCTAGCCGCATTAATCTAGGATTTCGTGAAACACTCATTACGCGAGATGGGAGCTCGGCTGCGCAGTTCAATTAAAAGTTGCACGGGGTCCAAAGGGGGTCGAAAGGGGGTTGGAAGGGGGTCGCAGAAGGGGAAGGGGGGAGGTGGCGGGCCGGCCAGTAAGTTCTCTGGCTGTACACTGGCAACGGCAGAAACACAGTTGCCGCGGACAACAGCGCAACACGACGAGGGGATGAGGGGGAAAAGCGGGGTTAAATTTAAACCTCGTGCACCCTCCCCCAGTGGAACAACCCCCCCCCCCCCCCCCCGGCCCCACACGCCAAATGCACGGCACCGCGGGCCGGAAGCGAGAAGAAATTCCTAAACATGTCACAAACACGGGCGTCCGGCTTAATTTGCCGCGCGACACACGTATATGGTAGGAAGCAGCCGGAGAACACGTGTCCTCGCCAGTTCCGCCCATTACCGAGCACACCCGACCACGGGTGTACAGGATGTATCCATATTCGAGGTGACCTATTGCAAAAAGATCTATTTTCCGCTCAGGAAGTCTTGTACATACAAAAAAAAGTTTCATTAATTACCCACTACTATCATCCTTGAAAACAACAATATTAAATTTAAAGCAATTTATGTTTGAGTTATTAAAATATTATATTTACTAACGTTAAAAAGGCAAAATAAATATTGTTAGAGACACTTACCGAAACAGTAAACGGTGAACAACACAAAATCCGTATTAGCAAAGGGGACATTTTGCTTCTGAACTAAGACACAAAATATTTTTGTTGCATTTTGCATAAGGTTTCAGGGCAAGAAGCACTATGATACTGTAGGCAAATGTTATTCTTAATTAGTAATTAAACATAAATGATAATTAGAAAGCCTAATGGTGCGAATTTGGAAACAAAAAATCTTTACTTGATTTGATGTAGGCTTTTGGACATACGCCATTGCTTAGCACATGTATGTCTGCAGAAGAAAACTACAAAAAAACACAAATGACAAAAACACAAAATAAGCAAAAAATTCTGTTGTCAGGATTTAACGCCACACAATATTCCACAACAGTAATATGGTCAACAAACAAAGAAAAAACAGGACTAACAGAATGAAAAAACTCCCACAAATGATGACAGCACAAAAATCTTTAGAACTAAAATATTTTATTTTTAAAAAATATATTTTTTTTAATTGGACTGATTCGAGCAAGGAGGCTAAGTGATATGGCCGGTCTTTCCTGGCACATAACTCTTGCAAAACTGAAGATTGACCCCGCCGGGAATCGAGCTTGAGTGGCCTCTGTGGTGACGTGCAGACGTGAGGCCGGGTGCACGCAGAATAGAGTAGGACGCGACGCAACGCAACATGTTGTGTGATAATAGTTAACCTCCATGTATTTGTACACAGGCAGTGCACACAGACCAGACGCGGCACGACGCCACAAAACTGTCGCGATCAGACACGAGGCGACAACATCGAGTGACTGCTCCAACTTCGTCGCGAGCAGACCGCCTGACGGCTACAGTGTTCTGCACAGGCGAGAATAAAATAAAAAATGGGGTGTGTTTGTGTCATGGACACGGCCGTGTGTTGTACGAGAATACGTGTACGTTACAGGTAATATTTTCTATGCAAAATATAAAATACGCTATTTTATGTATGTTTTAATCATGTTTGGACACTAAGAAGTCCGAGTCCAGTGATTTCTTACACGTACCGCACTGTTTAAAGTCAACCACTGGCTCTTCGAGGAAAGTACTATTAAGCAGCGGTAAGTTTTTTTCTTTTGTTGGCTTCAATGAGCGCAGAAACCATAGACGATCACACATATCACACTATGTCCGAATGGATTGTTTACAAACGTCGTAGTGGAACGTGCACTAGCTGCTGCCCAATGTGTCTTCATAATCGACGATCGTTCACAATCGATGCCTACACAGTCCGGCGTCGGTATGGAAGCGATTTCATCATCCACTCGCATAATTTCAACCACCCAGCTGCAGATGTACTGGCACCGTCGTTGATCCGCTCGGCCGCATTCATTCTTTTACGTTCCCGGCACTGCTTCACTAGGTCATATGGTGTTTTATTGGTATCAATCGATTGCTTTTGGGGAGCCATTTCCAACCGTATACGATCTCTGTATTTGGATTTGGTTTTTTGACACTTATAGGCCGACATTATATATTTTAATTCTTTTTATTTAAATTTTTTATATTTATATATATTCACTGTAACTATTTTACGCTAATGTGTTATTCATGCAATCGATAAATTTTGACGAGAGCTGACGATTTAAACTTAAATGAACGTCGTAGCTTCTCCAATAAAAGTTATTCTAAATGGAAATCTCGAAACGCAGCAAAATGACATTAAAATGGCGGCGCTTCCCACTCCACCGCGCGCGATGCGTCACAGTCCTCACTTACCGTAACGATTTCTTCGATTCTTTAGCTATCCAGTGGTATAATTAAATTTTGGATAGAGATGAAAGATATGTAGCTGCAACACCGAACTTTATCCCCTGATTTTTTTATCATTCGTTTTTTTAATTGCCTCCACTATGGAAGTAATTTTAAAGACGTATTCACGTCAAAATTATCAGAAAGGCATGCCGTAGTGTATGAAGCGATGTCCACTTAAACACTGTTTTTCATGGTTAATAATGAGTAAACATTCACTAGTAAAGTATTTTGATTGTTTTTTTTTTTTTCTCATTATGGAGATGGATGCAGATAGATGTTCAGTTTAGTACAGGAAAGACCTATGTTATATTATCCATCTTCGAAGTAATATCACGACAGAAATTTCATTTCAAGAAAGTGGGAAGAAATAATAACCTAACGAAAATACTGTCTCAAGCTGTCGCGAGAATACGGTGTTAAACTGTCGCGAGGCGTGGTGTTGTCACACGTCGTATCGCGTTACGTCGCGTCGCGTCGCGTCTTGTCTGATTCCGCGCGCGCCCAGCCTTAGGCTGGTATCAACACGCGTCCATCAAAAATCATCCGGCCCAAATTAGAACACACCCACCTCTAGAAAATTGGTAAACATAGATATTGGAACACTGAAGATATTTGCGCGATATACATTTTGCTATAACTCGCCACTAGATGGCGCTGGAGCGCATCAACTTCTAAACCGTCCAACCTATCGCCATGGGTAAACAGAAAATCATAGGTCATAGACATACAAACAGCAATTGTGTGTCATTCCTATATGTCCACCATGCTGTGATATAGCGCTAACCATTTTGCTTTAACTAGCGGACAATATATCAGCCTGGGTTCAGTCCGGGCAACACCGCGTACTGCAGCTAGTATTATTATATAATTATAATAACTATATTTTAATAATTTTATTTTGTGCTTTGCGGGAAAATTTGGTGATGAATAGTTGCTACATGTAACTGCTCTTTGTAAAAAAAAAATATTCATAGTTAAAATTTCATTGTCGCTCCGTAGTCGTTCATATTCTGAGTTTTGCATACAAAGTAGTTTCCGTAGTCTATTTTTTTTTTAAATGTTGCTTCATAAAAACTAAAGTTAGCAAACATCGTTGCTGAAAATTCAAAATGGCGAGAGAAAGCCAAGCCTTAACATCTGACGCTGATAAGTAATGCCCGTGCTAGCGATTGTTCCCTTGTAATTTGCGGCCGTCTGTAAAAGAAGTCATTGCCCTATTTGGCCGGGCCATTCAGGACGTGTTTGCTTCCGCACTGGATGGCTATGATTGGTGTACTGACAGTAAACCTGTTTCTAAAATAACCACAGCCAACCATTAAACGCAGACAATGATCCAAAGTTTTAACACATATTTGGTATGAATTTTTTTTTTTTTCGCGAAAAGTACATGGTTCTAATGATAAGTGGAGTCATGTCTTTTTCGCGAAAATATTTCGAGGCTAGCTGAGAGTCCAAACACTGTAACATCGTGTTTCGTGAATGGGCCGAGTTTTATTCTCAGGCAGCCTACAGGTATTTTTTAGAACACCAACCACAGCAATTCAGTGCGGAAGCAAACGCATCCTGAGTGGCTCGGTCAAATTGCAGACGGCAGCCAATCGCAAGGAAGATACTGATGTTGGAGGAATTACCGTATTGCAGTTTAAAAGGCGTTCAGATCTTTTCGCGACAAATGCCCGCCTCTACTGAGACATTCCTAGACGAAACAGCATAAATGGCTGCTCGTATGGGAGCTGGAGGTACTTGTAACGGCTCTAGTTCGAGGAAGCGGCACCTCAGCTCCTGGTCCTCGTGTTGCAGGTAGGCGCCCACGCAGACGCAAGCAACGACGGGTAAGAAACGTCCCGACCACACGGTGGAGCGACCGCAAGACGCGACGGCTGCGGTGGACGAAGAGTAATCGATGCAGCGACGAAACTTAGTTACCGCAAGAACCCATAACTCGCAATCACGCGACCATCTTTGAAACCCTAACAAACGACCAAGAGTTGAACAGCCACTTTTTTTTTTTTGGTGTGCGCTCCAAAAAAAAAAAAATCGCAAGGCGTTGTTTCCCCTGCCCTCGCGTGAAGGAAAACCCATTACAGAACTTTTCTGTTGTCTTTCCCTGGTCGTCTTTCTCAGTGTAGTACTACAGAACAGCGAGGGGGGAAAAAAGAGATTCACTCACCCCGATCAGACGGTCGAATAATCTTCGTTCGTGCATCTTCGGATGTCTCCGTTTCAGGAATTATTATGTCCCCCCCCCCTCCACCAACGCCACCATAACTACACTACGTGGGACATCAATCAATGCAACCTTGTCACTTTGTTCTAATCATTGGAAACGACGACGAAACTTCAGATATATATTTTGTTGTTGTTATAAACGTATGTGTATATACATACACACACAAGGTGCTGTGCTGTTACATAAATAAAATTTCGCCAAAAAAAAAGTTTTTGTTGTTATTTTGTTTTCAAGACAGTAGATTATGGCTCGTCTAGAAGATCGCACCTAAAATGAAAGGTTGTGTTACGTCCACGAGAATTAAAATATTCTAAAAACCTATGTGAGCGAATTTTTCTGTGCTCGTCAATGAGGTTTACGATCTAACCTCGTTAACGAGCAAATTTATAAGTTCTCATGCTGTAAACACACTTATAATACAAAACTACACGCGAAATTTAACGTAGAATTCTTTGAAATAATGCCGAGTGTTATAAATAAATATCCAAATTGTGTTTTCAACTACATTTCTGGACGCGAATTACACGTCGTTACCTAACCCACTGATAGAATTCGCTGCTGGAGCATCTACGTAGACTATTGACTCATTTGATTAGCAGACCAAATTTTAAATTATAAAATGAAACGGCATAAATCTGTAATTTTACATGAATATTTCTGTTCAATTTACAACATAAAATGACAGTGTAAACATCCAACCCGTATAAGTCATTATAACAGCGAGTCTTCTCCACCTTGAATTCATTCGGTCTTGCAGCTGTAGTTGATAATAGGTGCGCGACCAGTACATTCTTTCTGCGAGTTAAATGGCCGTCTATCGGACTGACGTGACAACAACGACATGTTTTTACACAAAAAAAACCTGGAGCTGTCTCTAGTGTATTTATACTGTCCTTTCACTGTTCTTTTTTTTTATATCCAGGGCGTATCTACATAACTGTAGGCCAATCACGAAAGCAAAGCAGAAGTAAATGTTATTCAAGTCTACTCTAACACCGAATGAAAAAAAGCGAAACCCTAGTGACTCTTTTTAGTAGTTACTACGGTTTCTTCTCGAGGAGTTCCTGCCTTTTAAGAAGGGTAAGGCCTGTGCCGCTGCGACTGAAACATATGCAGTGGTTTTTTTTTGCTGCATATTCTTTCGACCGCTTGTCTCAAGAGTTCACAATACAGGTTCTCTCAGGGATGCACTAAGTAGATGTCGCCGACGTCTTTACGGTGATCCGTGGACCGCGCGGAAAGGAAGAAAAAAAAAAAAAGCTTTGCGCGTATTTACATCCCGTTGAAAATTGCGAAGTGACAGCTGATCGTGGCAGATAACTGTGAAATGGTCATTTTCCATCCGCCCGCCATATTTTTATTTTATTTTTTATTATTTTTATTTATTTATTTATTTATTTATACGAGGGGTAATCTGCTTGTTCCTCGCGGGAAGCCCGCTCACATAGGCCTATCTCCTGTCATCCGGGGCGGCGCGGAGGCAGAAGGGCCCTGGCGACCGCCTTATGCCACTCCCGCCTCATTTCTGCGCCGTGCACATTCCGTGTAGTTTTACACAGTCTTCGGAAAATACTTGCCTGTAATTATTTCCGCATTCAAGGATGAGTCTGAATTCCGACCGACGAACTTTCGGCTGCAGGTAAATCACATACAAATATGTAAGTTGAAATCACGTTCCGACGCATGGCCTTAAAGTGCTTCCCAAGACTGGTAAACGGCTTCTAAGTTGCAGACTAACCAGTAGTTTTTTTTTTTAAATAATAAGGAAACTATTTATGGCTAAACGTCAAGCGTATGCGTGATGTCTAAATGAACAAAGGGTCTACAAACTCTGCAAATCTTATCTCTGAAGTAATATTAGGTTACTTAATAGAGATAATTTAGGGTAACAACCTTATTCCTCATGAATTTTGATGACACGGAGGTATAGTGTGGGTTTTTTAAAGCTGATTATTCATTTACATGTCAAAAGTAACAAAATATATACCCTTTACCCCACTGTTTTCCCGAGAAACTAAAATAAAATTTAGAACGAAATACTTCGACGCCTGGCAAGTGTCTAACACTCACGGCGCTCAGTCTAAAACAGGTGCCTAAAATCAGGGGAAGTCGTTAATTGGTGTACATGCAAATGAAGGTATCTCGAAGAAAACATTTAACTAATAATTTAACTAAAACAACTGCAAGTGTAACCTAAATCACATAAACGTGAATGCTGAACAGACCATGACTGTCACTAAACAGCACGCGTTTGCTTTCGCACTGGATGACTGTGATTGGTGTGCTAACAGTAAACATGTGCCTGAAATAAAACCAACTAACCAAGAAACACAAGTTTTAACACACAGCTGGTCTGAAAATATTTTCGCGAAAAGTACATGGCCTTACGTGTCTTCCATGCTTGCTTGTGATCGGCCGTTTCAAAGGCCAGGAAGCCATAGACTAAAAAAAAAAAAAAAAAAAAAAAAAAAGCCCGAACGCGAGTCGTGCAGCAGCAGAAAAATCAACAGGAAAATAAAATAGACGAACTGATTAAAAAAAAATAATAATTGGGTAGTATGTTAGTTTCAAGCATATGTTAAATACATTAAAACACCGAAACATCGCAATTGATTCTATATTTATAAACAATCGATTCCCCTTGTAATCTGACAAACGATTTTTTTCTTTCTCAATCAAGTACTAAATTTTTTTCAAAAGTATATTGTTACTAAAATAGTTTGGCTGTTCTGTGTAGCGGGCGTTTTTCTAGATTCTAAATAACTTCCTGGTGAAAAAAAATACGAAAACGTTCTTACCGTGTACCTCTCTTTCTTACGCGTGGGCGATTCTTACAGTTTTCGCGTGTTCCCTGGAGTTCTCCGACCATCAGGGAACCGGTGGTTCCCTACAAATCGAAAGGCATCGAACTGAATATTTCAACTGCAGTGAAGGGGGAGGGGGAGGGCATCCTCGAGCGGCCGTTCCGCCTGGCCTCTCGGGAGCTCGGCGGAGGCGCTGCGTCCTCATGTGCCGTGAGCGTGAGTGCGTTCTGCAACTGTTCCAGCGGGTGACCGAGCTTACAGGCAGGACGGGCCCTGGATCCTTACTATCTTCAGGGACACTGGCGGATACAGGAATTTTTTTTGTCGGGAAGAGCGAACGAAAAAAAAGATATTAACATTTGAGCACGTTTACTAAAAACCTACCTATCGACCTACAGAAGTAGCCGCAGGCGAAGCGACTTCTCGCATGTTTGCAATTTTTTTCCCCACAACTTCAGGGAGATGGGGTAATATATCCCTCCTTAACACCCCTTGAGTACGCAACTGGTCAGGGTGGATAGTGAGAGGGACGGGTTGATCAGCAACATCGTAAGTTAAAAAATTATAATTAATTACATCACAGCAATATATATATACATATATATATATATATAATCTTCGTAATAAATTAAATGCAGGCCAGAAAAAAAGTTTTTTTTTTATATTCTTAGGAAAGACGGCTTGAACATGCTGTTAATAGTGCTTAAAACATCTCGTATTTGTTTTTAATCATGAAGTAAGTGCACGTGTTTCATATAAATAATGGGTTTATAAATTTAAAAGTTCATGCAATGTCATGTTTTCGTTTCTAAAAAAAAATGTGGGTTAAAAACCTGGTTTTAGGCGGCTGTTCAAATGTACACTGTTTCTTAGAAAATATTTCTGATTAAATATTACTTGAAAAAAAAAACTGAAAAAATTTCTAAAGTATGAGCATAAAATAATCAACTCAAGTGTACGCCGTGTGAACAGATGTTGTTAGAATTTTTAAAACACGAGGTTGCACATACGATACGCCGTACATGTCACGAGTTTCATATGACCAACAACACAGTTTTTTTAGTTAGAAGGTTAATTTGTTTTTTTTTTCAGTGGTTGGACAAACTGAAATCCGATACTCTACGCACATTGCTTGAGAAGCTTCTATGCGATACGTTTAAAAGGCTTTGAAAACAAAATTAAAATAATGAGGCAAAATTTTAAAATTGATTTTTTTATTAATTTAAATTAAAAAATTGTGAAAATGGGGACGGGGAGAATTAGTTATCATCACATGTACCATTTGATAAACTACAAGAAATTATTTTCTTCTTAGTTCACAGGAAGCTGTAAACTATTGCAGATACGTGTTTTAAGATAATAATCGAATAACCATATTGTAGTGAATCGTTAAACCATAGCACGAGTAAAAGTACAGTTATTTATTTGTGGAAGAACAATTGATATAATGCAGTTCAGCCAAAAATGAAAATTTTGGAAACGACTTCTGGTAGTAGTTTTTTTTATAGAAACAACAAATATTTCAATAATTTTAAGTGCTGCTAGGAAATAACTTACTACTTCACGCAGTTGTCATGATCAATCACACCAGTTCATTAGTGTTGACTTCTACAAGTAGCCAAAGCTAAGTTCTATGAACTAGAAAAAATTATCACGGAAGCTATATTGTAAGCGGTATCAAGATATTTGAAATGACAAGACGGCAAAATCTAATACCCCTTAAAACCTTCTTGACTGAAAAAAGATCAAACATTTGGCAATAAATAAGAAAAGGGTTTAGATGGGCTGAAACGGACTATGACTATAGGTTTACGCTTAAAGATGGGGTGATGGTAGTGGCGAGATAGGACATCCCTGCAAGACGTACGTAACCAACAGCTGTTTATGGAGGATAGAACAAGCCCACTGGGCAAACCTCATCGCCAATTACCTTGAGAGAGGTGTCAGACGCTCAAGTGGCCTGTCCGATTAGTGGGCCATAACACGATTACACCGGGCGTGCGGGCCGCTCTCTGTGGACGGCTATCAGGCAGTAGACGCCAGTCCACGAATTTTCGTAAAAGGTACAGACATATCCGTGTAAAATTACAGATATTTTTAAATTGTACATTTTCATGAAACAACTATATCATTACAAAATAGCGTTCGTAGTAACACTGGGTTCGGATTCTTACCCGGGCATTTATGCTTTGTGTTGCCCCTGTGCCTCAAATAGTTATAAAGTTATTTAAAAAAAGTTCCCTGAATAACTTTCCAGTATTAACTGCGCACATAATAAGCACGATAAAACAAAATCAAATCAAATTTTTGAATATTCGAATAACGTTTCCGTGGTTTGAAAAACATAAGTATATGCTTGTACGAAAGATCAATTAAAATATAAAATTTTGTGCCAATTTTCTTAAGAAATGCTCAGTATTATTTCGAAAAATGTATCTCATATATGAAAAAATAACCATAGTCATGTGTTGTGCAAAGTAAAAATGTATTTCTTGTAGTATTAAAAACTATTTTTTGGCAACTGGTTTCCATTGGAATCTTCTGTAAAAGTACAGAATTTTTGAATTTTGTTTCTACATAAGGCCATCAGTCGTGTATCTTAGAAATGATACTTAAATTACTATTTTCAAATATTTAATTTATGCGTTGGCAAAAAAAAAAGTTACAAACTTTGCAGTAGAGATTTTCCCTTGACTCGTGTTAGAATCACAATAACGCGACGAGTGCAACGCGATGAACGCGACGCGAATAAAATAATTATTTCCTAGCCAATAACATTCGAAATATCTCCGTTGTAGTCAGTTCAACAACATTCGATGGCGCGACTTTTTTTCGATTAGAAAAATTAATGATTTTTTTTTTCAATGAACGTTAAATTTCTATTTAAAATATTTCGCTCGCTCAAACGTGTCTATTAAAAAACTTGTAAACATTGATAGCTGTTGCATAATCTTTTATTTGTTAGTCTCTGTCGCGTCGCATGTTTCACGCATCAGACAACGGTGAACTGGTTTGCGTTACGAGAATAAATTTGAAAATGGCGAGCTTCTGACTTCACGCTTGTGCCCAACGATCGCGACCACGGAAGACTCTCGTTATGATCGAATTGTGAAGCGCACATACGACTTATCGCTAATAAACCACATTTACAACTTAGATAAATCCAGGCGGGTAATAACGCCACTTCAAGTAGATACTACCCGTAGTTGTGAGCAAGACCCATAATGTACAGTCCTTATAATAAAGTTCGTCCTTCGCCATTATCATTTTCTTCCATTGGCCAATAGTTTTGTTCCATAGACAGCGTGTATAAGTAGAAATGAGTACGCGTGAAAAACAAACTAAAGAACTAAAATTAAAAAAAAATAGTTAAGCATATTTGATTTGACAGTACCACTTATAAACTGTTAACGTTGCATCACCGCTTTATCGTCGTTTAAAAGTATATTTTATTTTATAAAATTATGTTTTTGTTCTTGATTACAATATTTAATGCCTTTTTAAAAAATAATGTTATTTCGTGAAATATAACTGAGCATGTGTTGACTAACAACACGCATTTTTAATTGGATTTTATAGTATAAAATTAGTACACAAATAGGTCTTTATGCTATTTATTTTTCCATGTAGTCTTAATATGCTTTTAATATTACAAAAGCTATTTCCCGATTTTACCCTTTTAATTAAGATGAAACGTGCAAAATATAGTTACAGGTAATAAAGTTTAATAATCAAAACGAAAACGTACCTATAACTTATGTTCTGCAAAAATAATAATTATTGGAAAGAATATGAATTGTAACCTACTGTAGTTAGTGGCATAGGTGACCAAGCCCAAGCCTATCCTAAAACAGATATTCTTTCTGAATTTTAGCAAAATTTAACTCACAAAAATTAGTTTTTTTTTTCTCTCGCAAAGCTTCTGATTTAAGATAAAATTAGTACGTATCACTACATCTTAGTCATTCACTTTTTTACTTGGAACCCCCAAACTCTTTTTAGTCATCAATAATTTTACCGAACCTAAGGGCCGACCATTTGCAAATAAAATTAAGCAGTGGGCCTACCCGTGGAACGACCCAGCATGCGATTAATACACGCGCTAAAATCATCAGCCAGGTCGACAATGGAAATAACCGAGTTGCGTGAAATCCCAGCGGAGTGATTGGGGCCGCACCAATTAAAAAAAAAAAAGACGTGTACAGGTATGTGTCCTCGTTCGGAGCGAGTATGTGGCACAGAGCTGCAACGGTCGCCCTCTGACCGCCTCGCATAATCATCAGCAGAGCAACGAGCTGGCGCTGCTCCCACGTCAGTTTATATTAATGAGCAATTCCGGCCGTCCAGCAGGGCGCGGAGGGGAGGGGGAACCCCGGGCGACTATTCTGTGAACACTCTCCATAGGGCGAATAATAAATAACAAAAATTAATCTAAAGTTAAATAAACTACATTATGATTATTTCTCGAGAAATTTTATTTTATATTTTTTATTAATTTAGACTTAAAATTTTATTTTTAGGTTACAACAACTCAGACTTTTATTTACAGAAAAAGTACAACTGGCTTCGTCTATAGTAAAAGTCATTGCACTATTTAAATGTCAGTGCAAGCAAAAGTAACAAAAAAAATGTTTTTTTTTTTCATCAACATAACTTTATGTAGTTCGTATTAAAAATGATCTGCCAAAGACTCTATTTTATATTGTAGGCCAAAACACAAGGACCCTTCCACTCCAATTTTTCATAATTACGGCCAAGGGAGTCACATGCCAACTGTAGTGCTTTAACGCGCTGTTGCGTCTTCGGGATCATTTGGACTCACGGAACATTGCAAGCTTCCCAGCGCTGGAAAAACTGTATCTGTGGTTTTTTATAATACTACTGTAATCTTTTCCACAAAAACTAACCCTGTACAAAAAATATACTTATAAATACACAAGAAATCCAAAAAAAATAATAATACAAATATATATATTTTGAAATTAAGATACTAAAATTAAAAATATAAAAATTAATAGTATAATAATTTAAATAATTTAAAATTCTTACATAATCATTTCCAAAAACCTCACTATTTAAGCCCATTGGAAATGTTATCTTGTGAATTTTCAAAAACCTGTGTTTATGTATGGGCTTTGTGCCTTCCAAGTATGGGCTCAGAACTCAGGGGAAACACCACGCTGTGGGGGCCTGCTTGCGCCTGTAAAATCGTAACCGTAAAACGGGGACGACTTACGTAATATTAACGACAAAAATAAGTTATAAGGAAAAAATTTTGAATTTACAAAGTTTTCCGCTTATTTCATGCAAAGGTATAGGTAACGACCATCTAGTGATTATTATTCACCATGGTGTATTGCTGAAAGCTGAAGGGGAATTATCTAGCGACGACAGAAACTTGTTTCTTTTTTACTTATATGCACACTCCCACTCGGGAACTCAGTTAATATTTTCCCTTACACCTTTCTGTGCATGTCGAGATGCGAGTTTTCCAGAGCAAGGACTTCGACCCCACCGAGTAGAGTACTGCATCTAATTAATGTAATTTAACAATTTCGACGATTTTTCACATTCTCATAAAAGATGTATACTTTGTTTTATTTCCTCACAGGGTGCTAGGAAGAGTTTTGATTTCTGGAAAGAAAAATCATGGAAATATATTTTTTTTTTCCCCGTGGATCTGTTTAGTGTAGAAGCAAGACGTGTAATTCAGTCCCTACTGGCAACATGGAAAAGAAATGACAAGACGAGGGCTAGTTGTGGGTGGTTAGAACTTAACACCACTTTCACAATACGGGCACTTTCAAAACTTCTGTAGTAGAAGCAATAAAGCCGCACCATACCGTTTCCCACGAACTGAATCATTGATCGGCCGGCAGCTCGAACAGTCGTAAAGCGAACAAATAAAGCCAGCAAGGGCATGCAAGGCGAGCATAGCGAACATGAAGCGAGTTGGATATAAAAGTACATAGTGTTTGAACCCTACGGATCAATGAGGCGATGTTCCCATAAAATCGGCTTTTCGAGTTGGCCAAACTGCGTCGTTATTTTACATGTAGCCTACCTATATGCACGCATCAATTTGCGTCAAAGCTACGAACATAACAGAATTATAATAATAACTTTAGAAGTACCCAACAAAGTAAAATACCCCAGAGAGTCCGTTTCTCAGACAATATAGCATACAAAAATCTTTTCTCGGAAGTTACAAGAACAAGAAGTTGCTCATAAACTTAACACAGAGAACAATAGGGTTCCCTAAAACAATGCGTAAAAACAGCCGAAGACAGTTACTGTGATAATATAACTTTAACTTAGGCCTAAATGCTAAATAAAATGAAAGTACACATTGTGTCTATCACAATAATAAAATTATACAAAATTTATTGCGATAAATAGAAACAGTATGTGCATGACACCAAACTAATGAGAAATTGGAAATTAAATATCTAAATAACCAGCAATAAACAGAATGAGTTAAACCAAACTAAATGTGAAATGTTTAGCTGGGTGGTTTCAGCTTGGTTTATGTTTGCCCGCATCATAAATCTTAAGGTTAAATCTGCGAGGATAAAAATCTCCAAGTTCTTCGTTATACACGGTAAAATGTCACCCACTTATAGGCCGTTGTCTTGTGAGACGTTCCAACGTAACAGCCTATGATTGGATACAACTTTGGTTGAATGTTTCTTATTGGTCCAGAGTCCTCCAGATGAGTTGTGAGTCAATAACAGACGCAGGACTAAGAATAACCATTAAAATTTTAGCCTTTCGTGAAATTAATTCCGAATCCGTGAAAATCCACATGATATTTCAGTTTGAAGGTATAATTTCATTTTGAGAAATGTAATTTGCTTTAAAAGTTTTATTTTACTATATTATAGTCTAAATATAAAACTTAAGCATGTAGTTATTGATAAAGACCTAAAAAAAATCGTGGATTCAATTCGTAACATGCTATAAACCAAATACGTTTACCTTCACTCATTGGGCCACAGTTTATCTGAAGGACTCTGAGCCAGAGGCGCAAGGGGGGCCCGTAAAATTCCCGGGGGAGGGGAGGGCGGGACGAGAGTTTTACACGTGGGTTTTAACCGACACAAGTCATTGCCTACGTGCATGCAATATTGCAGAAAACATTACAAATATACAGAAAGTTTTCCATAAAACACATTTTTGACATTAATGTTTGTCAAACCTTTTTCACAGTCACGCTTTTGCAAGCACAAGCGGGCCCCCTTAGTGAGGGGCTTCTTGATTTCAGAGGAGTCCGGGCCCCCCTAGTCAATGCTCTGAGCCAATGAAAAACCACAAAAAAAAAAAGAAGTATCGAATAATGAACACCTCAGTAAACATGTCTCACAAGACCAGAGTCAATGAGCAGGCGGCATTTGCTCGACTACGAAGAGAATTGTGGAGTCTATTTTAGAGATCACTGAAACAGCGAATTTATCCAGTCTTTTGTTATTAAGTGTACTTTTGGCCGTATCTACAAGCCACAAATCTTTTCAATTCGAAGTTCTTCCGATACAGGTACTCTTAGCAACATCTACGCCGACCAACACATTTATTTGGTTCAAAGAACAATACAATTACAAAGAGCTACGTTTTTGATTTGCTAAGGTTTCACATAGCACGGTTATGAACTGTAAACCTTTGTAAACCAGTTGCCAAGAAATAGTTTATAGTATTACAAGATAGATATCGTAACTTTGTACAACATATCGCTATGGTTATTTTTGCATATACGATATACCATTTTCGAGATAATACTGAGCATTTCTTACAAAAATTGGCACCCAATTTTATATTTTAATTGACGTTTCATTCAAATTTTTAATAATTAATGTTTTCATTCACCATGGAAAAGGTAATCGAGTATTCAACATTTTGACTTCATTATGTTTCATTTTGCTTATTAAAGTGCACAGTTAATACTGGAAAGATTTTCTCGGGGAACTGTTTACAAAAAAAAAATTAATATGACAGGGACAATACAAGACATGAATTCCCGGGTAAGAATCAGATCCCAGTATTACTGCGAACGTTATTTTGTAGTGAAAAAGTTGTTTTAATGTAAATGGAAAAATTTACAAATTTCTATAATTTTACATGAATATTTCTGTTAACTTACAAAAAAATTTACAGTGGAGCTAAAAGTGTTTATAGATTGGAAGGAGAAAACTTCGTGGGTTCAATTACTTCTAGGATTGAATCCACGTGGGCTACTCAGGCACGGTCACGTGTACATTGGCTACTCTCCTGAGGGTTGTCTCAATTGAGTTGCCTGTGATTTGGTTGAGAGTTTCCGATTGGCGTACACGCCACCACATAAGCATTATCCAACTGAATAGGCAGTACTAAAAATGGTATAAGTATTTGCGAAATGAAACCCGCGAATTTGCCATCAAGAAACTTACTAATTCAAAATCATTTGATTCAGAGAAAAGTTAGTAAATGAAAAAAAATATTCTGCGACAGGCGTTTGCTGGCTGGTCAATCAGAAGTTTTCACTATATGAGTGGAACTACCTAGAAAAATAGTGAAATCCATTGATTAAAAAGTGACATTTAATAACAGAAAAAAAAACTTACAAAAGCACTGATTCGAGTGGAGCATTTTCAACAACTTTTCAGTCAAACTCAAATATTTGAGGCAGTTTCAACTAATTAGAATTCAGAATTATTGGAATGAGTATTGACACAGAATTTCGAAGTTCAGGCATTTCTGACGATTCGTAGTTTCTTACTTTCTTGAGAATAAAGCCTGTACAGGTAGAACCAAAATTATTTAGAGGCAACATTTCACTCCAAACTTAACTCAACTTGTCTGTATGTATGTGTGTGTGTGTGTATATATATATAGTGAGAGAGAGAGAGACAAACACATCCTTTTTAGAATGTCCATTGGTCGATAACGAGGTAATATCTAGGAACATGTATTTTTCGCAAAAAAAATCTGTTAGATCATTAGATTGCAATAAATCATGTCTGCGCTAGCGACTGTTCCCTTGTAATTGACGGTTGTCTGTAAGAGAAGCCATTGCCCTATTTGACCCGGCCATTCATAAGGCGTATGGTCCCGCACTGGATGGTTATGATTGGTGCGCTGTCAGTGGACATGTGCCTAAAATAAACCCAGACAATCACGAAACACGGACAATGCTACAAAGGTTTACTCACATCTGGTCTGGAAGTCTTCCCACGAAACGTGTATGGCCCTAGTCATATCCTTTGGCGGGTTAAACGCAATTGTGTAACCCCGTATCCTTGTATATAACTGGCTCAATGTCGTCAAGAGCACCACGAAACAATCATCAACGTGAAGCAGATGTACAGTCTACTTTGCTGCCTATTTAATTCACGAAATAATCGTGCCTCTATGTATACTGTATAGGTGACTTAAGAACAGTTTTTTTTAGTCACTTTAATTATATTTGTTTGAGAATATTTCGAGTGGTTCGTTGTACGTTGGCAATGAATAGGGACTGCAAGAATTGGCAGGTTCAGCGCCCCCTAGGATAGGCTCCGAAGTCTTCTACGTGCATTGGCTACTAGTTTAGGAAACGTTAACAGTTGGGTTTCCAAAGGTTCGATACTTCTCGGAGCGACGGATTTTCATTGGATCAAGAGTCCTTCAAGTAAACAGCGGGTCTATCAAAGGAGCATCCCAGAGGTAAAGGTGTATGAAATTTAGGCTGTTGCAATGAGACAGTGTCTTGCGTTTGTTATTGTCTTCGTTGGTGACGAATTTGTCATCAGTAATTTAAATGTTTACAAATGCTCTTAATTCAAGGCTACGTGTTATGTTATTGCATTTTTTAACGTCATTATTTTCTATGTGGGACATTTCTACGGATGTTTCACTGTGTATAGTTTCCGTTTCGTGTTAGGTAGACGATGGTCACGTAATGTGTTATTCATGATATCTGATATTTCTAAAACGTTCAGGCAAATGTTTATATTTAAGATTTGGACTGACTAATTTGCGTCATGGTTATATGTGCGGAAATCTCCTGGATTAATTTGGCCACAAGCTATAATGTAAACGTTCACACTCTCGCACCGTGTTCATAATTGGACCGCAGTTATTGAGACACGTCCCTCTAGGACCGTGAGCCAACGACGCCAGTTTGGAAAGAAATACACGAATTAGGGCATGACAATGAGAGCAAAAAGGGTCTCACTTGAAAGTCAGCCAATTGAAAAAACGTTGGTAGAGCGAATATCCTGGCGCCAAACGAATTCGCGAAATTTCCGAGTTTTTAGTTATGATCACTGGCTAGAAACAAGTTCATTTTCTGGGTGATCACCGCTGGGTAGAGCATTTAAACAAATCTTGTGTACTCTCATTTATTTAAATATATTGATAAAATATGATAGACATAAAAATTCCAACATAGGTGGAGCTGATTACACCAGGTTTATATCTGGATCACTGAGGCATAAGAAACTATTAAAAAAAAAAACAATATTATTCATGAGAGCACATTAAAGTATTTTAAAAAAGTACCTCACTTATTTATTCAACTATTTTCTACCCAATAATGTGAATTTTTCACAAATCGTGTATTTAGTGTTGTATGTCACTAGAAATATCGTCAAATGGTGATCAGATTTATGGTTATGCCCAAAAGTGGACATAGTGTGTTATGCCTCCGAGGTACGGACATATACTTGGGACCGGCGGTCGCGGCTTTGTCACGGTCGCCCGTTCGCGGCCAACCAGGCAGCCAACCCCATAAACAAACCGATCGGCGACCGCGCGCGCGGGTACAGGAGACACAAAGCAAGTGTCGCTGACGAATGACGGCGTGATTAATACGACCGGCAATAAGCTCTGGCCTAGCGCGTTCGGGCAAAACGAATGGTTAGTCGATCGCCGCGGTCATGGTATTTTGCTAGGCGCGGTGGATCTACAAACACACACACACACACACACGAGCTCTCATTGTGAACACAGGCTATGATTGATCGATACAGACCAACGATTCTTGTCTTCTGCGCAAACAGAACCGTCAATCTCCACCAGGCTACTCGCATCACACATAAGCGATAGGGGTTCGATTTCCGGAGGGGGTAAAAACAAAGGAATCTTCGCAAGCGGGGAACGTGGCGGGCGTTACCGTGAGCCATTGTGTTTTCTCGGGGTGCTCCATTTTTTTTTAATCCTCGTTCATTCAATGAATGCTTCATTCTCACATTATCTAACACCCGTCGTCGTCCGTCATGAGCCGATGACCAAAGAGACTTTAAGGGGATTGGTGCAGGACAAAAAACAGTCATTCGTCAGAATTTGTTGGAAATGAGCTTAAGTGTTTCATAAATGCTTGTTTATTACTACTGTATGGCCAGCCAGCACGTATATAAGCTAGCGGGTGAGATTTGGCAAGTTAGTGGCGAGAGAGCTTCTGTGAGGGGAGGTTGTCGAATGTTGCAGCTCTGAGGCCTGCCATCTAGCGGGAATCTTTCGAAGGTCTTCCACAATATCGCCTTTCTCTCTCTCTCTATCTCTCTCTCCAACACGGACACCCAACCAGCTCTTATCGCTTCCCATCTCGCCTTATCCTTCATTCTCGGATCAGGTAGCCGTCCTTCCCCGCGTAGACTTTCGTGTTACTCCAGGAAACCAAGACAACCTGTGAACAATTTGTCCAAAGCTGAATTTTTGTACTGTGGTAGAATTGACTATGCTTAATAACATACCGAAAGTTTACCGCTGTAGACCTTGTGCGTTATCACCGAAAATTTGCATTTAAGTCCTAGGTGACAGCAACTTGCATCAGTCCATTAAAATGCTACCCATTTATACAGTTTTTAATTTAGACTGTCCATAAACTTACCAAAATAATCTAGAAACTTTAATACACCCATTAATGTTAGAAAAAATTTAAATTTTTAATATATATGATATAAAGCGATTAATTCACGACATATTTTTTTTTTATCTTTGCCACACAGATAAAAATACGATTTACACCGATTTGAAGAGCCCAATGCGAAAAAATGTCTAAATAAATGTTTTTAATTATACTTTTAGCTTTAAGATAGTATATTTATAAAGAGTCTAGCATAATTATTTGCCTCATTAAAGCTGCCCGAGCGCTGCAGTGTACTGCGGCCGTACTGATCTTTCACGGCCGGCGGGCTTTGAAACACGCTGCGTACTGCGACACTCAATAAACTTGGTCTTATTTATGGATTACTTAAAATATATTTAATGCATATAATAGGGTGTATTCATGTTACATCTATTGAGATATACATATTATTTTTTTATATATGAATGATTTTTGATACAATAAAATTAACAATAAACAATTTCTGCTTGGAACTTGTAAATCAAAATTCTAGAGGACCTCTGGTTTTATATATGTGTGTTCGTATTTTGTTACAAAAATTTTATTATTAAAAATTATTTTAATACCAAAAAATATAATTATTTTTTATTTCTAATACATTATATTATTTTAGATCAGAACTGTGCAAAATTTTAATGTAGCCTATATTATAAAATATATATATATATATATATATTTAATTGTATGAAATTATTTTACTATATAACAATTGAAGAAAACGATACACCGTTAATGTGCTTATTGAGTTTTGTCACTTTTATAACATAATTCGGGTGATAATATTATTTTTTTCCAGAAAATAAATAATACATAAGTTGTGTTGTAAAATGTATTGATAGAATTACATATTTAGTAATTTTTTTTCTAAGTTAATTCATTGGAGTGCTGCGCCTAGCTTACTTCGTTGAATTGCTAGTGGCAAAGAGCGGTGGTGGATGTTTTTGCAAGAGTTTGACCGTATTTTATGACCCCAGCTGTGAGAGGGTGTTCGTCCCAGAAATCCTAACGGTCAAGGAAAATAGCCTTTCTCTGTAGTCACGTACGGGTCTGCTACTCGCGCAATATCGTCAGTTTATCACAACTTTCCGGGAAGTTCTATTGTTGTTATTTATTTATAATTTAGAAATTAAAGAGTCGATCATACTAACATTTTTACCTAAGCAAATTGCATCCTGGAAGATTTTTATCTACGTTTGCAGCAAAAATCACTTTCAGTTAGGAAACTTTTATTCTTTCAGAGTAAAATTCAGTCTGGAATTACCATACATTAAAAACCTTAGTTTTCTGGAGCAAAAAACGTTCCAGCACGAGCGACTTTAACACTGCTGCACCACACACTACGCAGCTTGAAATACATCAGTGGTCAGACTATTGTACCAGACACTCAAAATATACACATTTAAACCTTAAAAAAAAAACACAGACAATATTTATGAAGTGATTTTGACGTTACGCTCAACATATTTATGTAACATGTAGTCAAATTTCTATAAAAAAATATATTTTTTTTCTTACCTTTTATGATTAAAATTACCAATTTAATAATAGGACATTTTAACTTTGAGGTGTTTATCACAGTTACCATGTAGGACATTATTTTATATTACTTTGGTGCCATAATGAGAACCGACTTAAAAAAGTATTAAAGTTATTAAATTTACGAAACATTTTTGTGGATCATTGTAGAAATTATCATTAAGGACTCAACTGCTCATTTATTGGTGTGATCACAAGGTTTCATCGGTAAACTTTTGACGTGTTACTAAGAAATGTTCATTCTACTACTGTACAAAATTTTTCCTTTGGGATAATTTTCCATGTATTAAAAATTTTTGTTTCTTAACAGCGAAATTCGTCTCGACCCGAACCTACTTCGACAACCTCGCAGTAGTATACACTACGCGGCTCGGATCGCTTTAGTGGTCAGACTAATTGTATGAGACACTTAAAAAATATACCAATTTAAAGATGAATAAATTTTCAACAACGATTACTTTAAGCGATTTCCACGTTGGGCTCTTTAAGTTTATGTAATATGTATTTATATTTCCTTAAAATTGAATGAAAGTGAATTCGTTAACTTTAATGATTTAAAAGGTCTATTTTATAGAAACATGTTAAACTTTGTGCTTTTTATCACCATCCTCAGATAGGGCAATGTTTCTAGATTATTTTGGGTTCCATACTGAGGTCTACTCCATAAACTGCATTTGCAATATCCATTATTGTGGATCGTTGCAAAAAAATTTAATTTTGGACTTAACTACTCGTTTTCGGTGTGACACACAAGGTTTGCGGCAGTACTTACACTTTTGACGTGTTACTAAGAAATGTTCATTCTACTACTGTACAAATTTCGGCTTTGGGATAATTTTATATGTATTAAAAACCTTTGTTTCTTCACAGCAAAATTCGTCCCGACCCGAGCCTACTTCTGCAACCTCGCAGTAGTATACACTACGCGGCTCGGATCGCTTTAGTGGTCAGATACATTGTACCAGGCTCTCAACAAATAAACTAATTTAAAATTTAAGAACTAAATCGTGATCGTAAATTGGCCGCCATGGTGATTTGCGAATTTATGGAGAAATAAAAGCAGTTAAAATCTTATGTAGTTTCCAAGAGACATTATTACATCACCAATCATCTTAAGTAACAGGTTTACAAAATTTCAACATATTCATTAACTAGTCAGTTTTTTTTCAAATGTGTTAGTATTAACAATCTGGACCATATCTAGTCGGTGAGGTCTGTATTGTTACAGACTATCTGTATTCCGGTATTTGGATTTTGAAGCTACTTAATGATTCGCTTTCAATGTCTATTAAAATATACCTAATGCTAATTGCAGGAATATTTCTACTCGATTTCAAAATTATAATTCCTGAACATTTGTAGCGGACACATTTCAATGTAACACTCACTGATTTTCGAGTTGTGTTGAGGTTTCGCATGCCACTTCGTGTACACGAGATGGCCCCTGCTCTGGTAACAATGAGTAGGGACACCTGTATTTCGCGAATACATTTCGTGTCAAGGTATTTCACAAAATACTGTAGCTTTTTATAAGAGGAAAGGCAAATTGTGAGGGTGCAGCAGTACTGTGACCACATTCTCATTGGCCTCGTCAAGAGCGGGACGACACCTCTCACCGCTCTCAGCCAATAACCACAGGAGAAAAGCTACAGCATTTTGTGAAATACCTTGACACGAAATGTATTCTCGAAATACAGGTGTCCCTAACAATGAGTCATCACAACCGGTGCCGTCTGTACGAGCGTCTTCACAAGTTATCCTGAAATATGTTCTTAAATATTAATTCAAGTGAATTCTTAAAATCCTACACACCTTATCTTAAGTGTCGTAAATGAATCGTTATATTTTGTAAATCCATATAATATAGGAGCCACCATGGCGCGAAGCGATGGACGCGATACGAATAATATTTTTTTTTACCAACCACTACATCAGTAAATATTTGTGGTTTCCATTCGCTATGAATTCAAGCATGTAACATTTGTACTGCTTCTTCAATTCGGCCACAGTTAAATGGGAGGCTCTGAATCCCTGAGAACTCCTCAACAAAATCAACGATGAATCACAGGCATTATAACAAACAGTTGTCACAAGTCAAGTAGCCAATGAGCAGGTGACATTTTTCGAGTCCGTAGAGGATTGACTATCGTACAGATCATTGGCAACACGCCCTTACGCGCATGGTTAATACCCGCATGAGTAGAGCAGAGGTGCCCACCTCCCCCCCCCCCCCAAACACTATGACTCCCCCCCCCCCCCTAAAATAATTATGCCCCCCCCCCCCCGAATTTTTTTATGCCTTTTCCTAAATGATTTACTCAATTATTTTATAATATTATACTTTTTTAGTATTATATTTTATCACATTTTGCATTAATCAAAACTGATTTTCTAATAATCATTTTGGTAATATCAGGTAATATTTCCTTCCTGAACCGACAGATGCCAAACTGCTTTTGTTGAGGAAAGTGCGTGGTTGCCAATTTGATTTACAAGATCCCTTTCATTTATCAAAGCACCAGAATCGTATTTTCACATTAGAAGCTATAATTATGTAAATAATATATACATTTTTCTCGTCTTTTAACCATCTCCCCCCCCCCCCCCCCTGAAATTTTAATGGCGCAGTCTGCGTCGTTACCCCCCCTTGTGGGCACCCCTGAGTAGAGTGTAAAGGCGTAAGCATGATACACATCTGGTCCTCATCTAACCGCGCACACTTAGATTTAACTCAGGATAGGGTGAAAAATGTTTACTAATTTTGCAGTCCTAACAGTCACCAACGAAACGCCAGCAAAATAAATAAATAAGGCCACGAATATTGTTCGTGAATGAAGGCGAAGCTGATACTTTGGAAACGTTACCAGCATATATTAAATAATGTTTAACTATTATTTACGAAGCTTACTTCTTAAAACTGCATTCATGTAAACTGATTTTGTGTGAGACTATGTTGAGTGTTTTCTGCTACACTTATTTTTCTGAAAAAAAGTATATTGTGGCTTAATAAACTTGTTAACATTGATGCCTGTAATAAAAAAAATTCAAACGTAATCATACGGATACATGTTGAGTATAGTTTATGAATGGTTCACGCATTGCTGGAAAAAAAAAGCATGTTTACAATTTTACACATCTTTATGTTGTCGCATCGCGTCCATCGCGTTGTACATACGCAACTCTGAAAAATAAATGTATGGTAAAAAAGCTATAATAAAATAATCTCTTATCTTTCTTTATTCTTTTTTTCTAAGCGCTCTAATGGCTTTCGATAGTTTTGTTCTTTTGTGTACTATGCTTGGTGGAGGTTTCTTCGGCATTTTATTCCTGAATAAATCTCACGCTTACAACAAAAAACATCTAGCTAAATCACTGTGCTCAATAATAACAGAGAATAACCATTCAATTATACGCCGAGCTAGACCAAACACGTTCTCTTATCTACTGAAAATGAGTACGTTGACCTTCATATCAGTTTCGCGCGAAATCCCGTCTCCCCTTCGTAAACAGCAGACAGCTGAGGCAGGGTGGGAACGAGAGAAAACACTGGCTGCAAACAGTTCGGGAAACTGTCGCAAGGTGTCACTACTGTCCAGCGCGCTCCATAATTTCTCGTATCCGAGCTTGCACGCTGCTCAAACTTCTACAGCTACGTTTTTACTTTAGGTCCGACTGCAATAAGCTAAAGACTAAAATAAAGTCAATCATTCAGCCGACAGATATATTGGCGTTTGAATTACAAATGAAAACGCGAATGTTATTAAATTCGCAAATGAATATCACGCAATTTCGTAGCAGCTCATTTATTAAAATTCAAATTGTAAATACGTTAAATTAATAATGATTACAGATAAAATAATGGTCACAGTCATATCTCCCGTGTCTGAAAATTTATCTGCGAAAGTTTTACCACTGAATTCTTTATAGTTTATTAATAAAGCTTGAATTTAAAAAATTCCCGAAAATCAGCAATAACTTAATTAAAATAAAAAAATTTAAAAAATAATTTTACACCAGAATGGTTCAAATCTTCTCTAGTAGCTGAATCATTAACAAATATATTGTTTTTTTAATACGATGCTGGCGCACCAATCCCCTTAAGCCGCAATTCATTAAAATACAAATTATTCTAAACAAGGCATCTGCGTTCTTTTACGAACTGTACTCCCAACCGATACGTGTTTGGGGGGGGGGGGGGGGGGGGGGGTCCAGTTATTTAATGCAAAGTAGTAATTTGATTCAAGACCTATTTAAATTCGCAATTAATAACCATCAAACGCTTATATCTAGGGAAGGGACATGTATTATTCGCGAGAAAAAAATACAAACGCCCATTCAACTGCATTAAGGTACTCGCGTGCCAACAGTTTCTTTCTTGTAACTGGTGACCGTCTGCAAGAGAATCAATTGCCTTATTTGACCGAGCTATTTAGGACGCGTTTTCATCCACAAAGAATGGCTGGGTTTCGTGTAACAACAGTTAAAAGGAACCTGAAAGAAACTAACCAATTGCGAAACAGACGATGCTACAGTGTTTTCACTCTCAGCTAGTCTCGAAATATCATCGCAAAAAATACATGCCCCTAGCCACGGCCATTACCTTTTCGCAAAAAGATTTTCAGACCAGGTGTACGTTAAATATTTGTACTATTGTCTGTGTTTCGTAGTTGGCTGGGTTTATTTCAGGTGCATGTCTACTGTCGGCACACGAGTCATAGCCATCCAGTACGGGAGCAAACGCCTCCTGAATGACTCGGTCAAACAGGGCAATGGGTTCCCTTGCAGACGGTCGCTAATTGCAAGGAATCGTTAGCGCAGGCATGCTTTATTTCAGTATAATGAACCATCAGATCTATTCGCGAATAATACCTACATCCCCCTACTTATAGCACCTATAGCACTTAAAAACACAATCTACTTAAGCCCAGGGACAGAAAAAAAACTCAGACCTGGAAATTAGTGGAGATCCTGGCAGTAAACCCGCAATAAAAAATAACAGGCGCAGTCACAATGAACATAAGTTAGGGTGATAGGCCTATATCTTTGCTAGTCAAATGACTTCGCGTTTACAAAAACTGATTCTGAGAGCAAATCAGCCAAACGACGATCAAGAAGGTTTATTTGAGTGAGATAAAACCCAACAGCTGTAAACTTGCCGCTCGAGTCACTATGAAAATTCAAACAAACTTTTTAACTAAAAAAAACACATTACTCCGTTATAAAGTAATGCCGTGAAAATAAATTGAGAAAATACTGAGCGGAGCAGAAATATGGATCCGTCACATCCCTGACGTATTCCACCGCGTAATTTACAGCACCGTAACACCGCGCATCAAGTTCCAAGTGTCGCATAGTTCCGTGGCACGGGCGGGAGTTTTTATTTTTCCTCCGCTCGAAAGTTGCGACCGCGCGGCGTGTAATTTACATAGCGCGGAGAACGGAACGGGAGCAAACCGAAAGTGAGCGGCATCCATATTCAAGTAGGGTTCGTTACTCGACGTGTTTATGGCGACCGCCATTTAGGCGGGGGTGGGGACAGTCGTTAAGGGGGCCGCTTGCGAGCATGGTTCTCTTTTTCGCCCGTCATAGGGACGACGCTTCCCCACTAAAAACGAGCATGGATTGAAAAATGTATTTCGTCAATAAATATATTCTCGTCCAATTTAATGTTTTGCCTTAATCCTATACACTCAGAAAATATGTAGACGCGTTACATGCTGGATCTAATAAAGGTTTTATTGGTCTCTGAACAAACTTCGAAACTACTCGTCTCCGCTATTAGTTACGTGGCATGAATATATAGTATTGTATGTTTTTGACTTGACAACGTCTAATAAATCTATGAAGTTTCCCGTTACGCACATTGTCCCGTTACGCTCATTGTACGCTTGCGCCGCATCTCTTCCACTCGATTGGAACAACCATCGATTTGACTTTTTCGAGGCACATTAAACTTGAAACACGCCCATTCGTTTCCTACTTTTCCTATTATCATCCTATCCTTAACAGAATAACACAGATTGGAAGAAGTTAAATAGCAAACATGTATAAAAGTTATAGTTAAAATAATCTCTTAGTTAAAGTTATAAACATATTTTAATTAATGAGTGCAAATAAAAGTAAATTTATCAATTAAATTGTAGATTTCATTTCACTCCTTCTTTGTATCCATACAAAATAGTGATAATTCAATAAAAATTATTCAATTTTATTCATAAAAGTATGCAATCATTTCATCAATGTTTTGTTATGACGTTGTCACGTTAAACTATCGTCCGTAAACCGACTTTACAGACAACCGATTTTTTAGTTCATATAATTTTTTGGTTGTTGCATAGTACAGTCACAATAATGTATACTACATTATCTTTGAGTTATATTCAGGCATTTAATTAACGACGCCGATTTCATGTTCTACTGTTTCAATATTTCAAGATAAAATAAATAAATAATATTATCAGCATATTCGCCCGATACGTATGTTGGGGTGCATTAACAGTGACAATAATACTTATAGTACACTAAAAAAAATTATATAATCGAGCCTAAATATAATGTAGTTTAATAAAACAGCACTATTTTTAAACAGTTTTACGGGACGTTCAGCACATTTGGTTGTTTCCGTTCTTTCAAATCGGCAAGCTATAACTGCACCGGGTAACAAAAATAGCCCAGTTATAATTAAAGCAGTTATTCTAATAATTTTCACGTTATTCATTATTTTATTTGTTTGTTTTATCACAATGTTATAAGTAACAAATGACCATTGAAAACAAAAGTAAGAAAAAGGAATACAAATTTCACTACATGGCTAAATAATACCACCATATTAAAAACTACAAACTTCCACGGTTTTACCAAACATTTATTGACCTTATTGGATAGTATTAATCATAATCGATGCGCGTTAAATGATTTCATTTATATTCTGAGTAGGATACGTGATGGGTGTATTGCGGTGAAAATAATCGCCCATAAAACCTACACTTCACGAAAAACCAGTAAGTATACAATGAATAATGATATAAATATTGAATATAATTGTGTAAATTGCACAATAGGAAAGAAAAATCAAGCCTAAGTTTCATGAATGTCCACAGTCTTGTTTTTTGTTTCAATAGTTTTCTATTTGCTGTAAATTGCTAGCAGACACACCAACTGCCAAAACAAAACACGTCCTTCCTGCAAAGTCACTGCCAAGCTGTGCATATCACTGAATGCCGAGCCATCCTAGGCACGCGCCGTGGCGGTGACGGGAGAGCTGCGACGATGGGTCCGTGTTCAACTCGGCCGTCATGCCGGAGACGCGTCGTCGCCATGACGGTGGCGAGTACATGAACCAAGGTAGACCGCCTGGTCGGGCGCTAAGGGCGACACTGGCTCGCGCATCGCCCGCCTCTTGGCCTCTACGCTCCAGGCACAGACCTGGCGTGCAGTCTCCGCGCCTCTGTGAGACTTGTAGCGGTGACCCTATCATCTTGTGATGGAATATTAAAGACGGACCTCCCTATACCACTTACAATACTGTGTGTAGAGATTTTCATTCCGTGAAAACACCATTACACACAAGCAGAAAAGTAACCGTATTAGCTTTAAAAAATCTAAAGCTACTTTATAAATATAAAATAAATTCTTATATCGAGATAATACACGTGGGAAATTTAATGAATTAAATATACTGAAAATGAAAAAAAAAGTTAAGTAGATAAACACTGTATAGAGAAAGAAAATTTTCTCATGATGAGTAAGGACTTTAGAACTGTTAATTGTGAGGTAATGTTATTTTCATAACATTCAGTTTAATTAATGTAAACAAGCCAATACCAGTTATAATATGTACAAAGATTGTTCAAGCTGAATTCGAGGATATTTTTCTTAATCTCGATACATAAATACGTAACAGCAGATTATTAAAGTATATCTGACTGTCTCTTTATGGGAAATAATTAAGTTATCTCGTGGACTGGATCAGTGTTTTGCCGCTATTCATCTGAAACTGTTAGCTCATTACTCAAGATCTGGTCCGGACGTCTTTTCACTGGAAAGAGAGAGCGACTTCTGCTTCCGTGAGTAACGACAAAATAATCTCCTTATCTTTGTTCGAACTTCTTTAGAGCTACGCCCAGAGGACTAATCTATCTCTCACAGTACGCCGCAGTGGAGAGAAGATATAATCTAAAGGGCTGATCTTGTCACGGTAAGTAAGGTACGCTATTTTCCAGGAATTACAAAAGGCATGCGTCTTTCTATGTAATAACGTTCCTGATACTACGGTATTGACACACATCCGTGCAACATTATACGAAATATGAAATATGACGCAAACGTTTTACAGAAAAGCAGTAATAACAGATAATAACGGTGTCCAAATGCATCAAAACAGAATTTTTATCATGGCTAGTTTCCAAATAAAGAAAGTATGAATCAAACAATTATCATCTTTTTCAGGAATAATTTTCAAGGACGCACTACACTTTTTTTTTTTAATTTTACAAAAACATTGGAATCTTTTAACACACTTCCGTATAAAATACTCCGTTTGTCTACTATTATGCATGTTCAAACGAAACATTAGTATCATACATTCCGCGGCAACGCAGTATAAAATTTACCTTGCTATAGGTATTCTCACTGATAAAAAGAAATATTTTGGCGACTGGATTACACAGAATTACTTTAGAATAATTCGGATAAAATACTGTGCGCTAACATAAAAATTACTGATAAATTTATATACGATGTTGGTATATGTACTTACGGCTTCATCTGCAACGATCAAACATTTATACTTTCGAAAGTTTATAAATTATCAAAAATAGGTACCTATATGATTTATTACTAGGCTATGCGTTATCAAACTGTGGAAAATCAAGAAACTAACTTTTATAAAGTCACCACGACGCAATAATCAGAAATGTTAATAGTTAATAATATTTGCCTGACATTTTTCAAATAACCGTTAACATATTTCATATTGCTGAAACCAAAATTTACCACAAACACTGTAGATTTTCGTGTAAATGGAACAGTAATATTCATGTAAAATTGCATCTATTTTTATTACATGGAAACAACTGTATTACTATAAAATAGTGTTCACAGTAATACTAAGTTCAGAATCTTACCCTAAAATTTATGCTATGTTTTGTTGTCCCAGTACCTCCAATAGTTAAAGTTATTTGTAAATCGTTTCCTTAATAGCTTTCGAGTATTAAATTCACACATTAATAAGCATAATGAAATAAAATAAAGTCCAATTTTGAATGTTCGACTATCTTTTCCATGGTTAAAAAAAAAGTTTGAATAAAACATCAATTAAATATAAAAATATGCGTTAATTTTCCTAAGAAATATTCTGTATTATCTCGAAAAACGTATTTCCTATACCTATGCAAAAATAACCATAGCAATTTGTTGTACGAAGTTACAATATATTTCTTGTAGTATTACAAAAAAATTCTTGGCAACTGGTTTTCAAAGTAATCTTTTGAAAAATTACAGATTTTTTTTCTTCTGTGAAGCACATAATGCAGTGATTATACAAAATGAGTCTGAATTCGACCGACAAAGTTCGGCTCCAGGGGTTCATCTGGTCAAAATAACTTTTAAATACCTATAAGACTTGTGGTATGAAGTGCTTCCAAAGACTTGTTTGTGTTATGTACGTTTTTGAAGTTGAGCAACACTGATAGAAAGTATTAAAGGCCCCGTCTATTTGGGCACACACAGTGTGCGGAGGTTCATAATAAACCACGCGATTTATGAACTGCTCAAGTTAACATAGTCGTGTCTGTTTACGGAAAGCATTTAAAAACATTCTGAGGGCGGAAGAGTATTTCTGTTTCCGCATTTCATTTTTAAACTGTATTTTTAGGAGAGTTAAAATGGTTAAAACGCTTGTTTCCAGAGTAAAGTTTGAAAATGAAATGCCCCGTAAAGATTCTTGAAAGCACTCGAGGGCCTTACATTACACCTTTATTTTCATTTCTCCGCCATCTACTGTTATAGTACCGCTTTGTGCACGACGAGAAGACAGCGCGCTAGAAGCACCAGCGAGTTTCACACTGATCATACCGCCTCGCTGACACAGATACACCAGCGACTAGACGGGTCCCTAAGACAGAACACATAGCGTCTGAATAATGTTTAATTGAACAAAGTACCACAACCACATCAAAACTTGTCAGTGACTTAAAATAATTTCATTGGAATATTTGAAGGTAACATCATTATTTTCCACGTATTTTTGTGACGTGATAATTTCAATAAAATCATTATACGACAGCAAAAAAATTCCCCGTGGCTGTAGAACATCGTCCAATTAAACTTTATTCAGACGCTCAGTGTTCCATTTTAAATAATTTCTCTGTGTTTTACAATAAAAAATATTTTGTCCCAACTTGGGAAGGAAGCACTTCATACCACAAGTCGTATATACATTTTTTAAAGTTATTTTGTCGTGATAAACCTGCAGATGAAGTTTGTGGTCGAATTCAGACTCTCTCTGTATAGTAGGGCATTCATATAGATTAGATTGTCCGAGAAAAATTATAAAGAGCATAAAAATGAAATAACTACGATGATGAATTATCGCGGTATATTTTGACTGTTAGACTTTAATTGAGTTATTTGTGTCTGAAAAAATATTATCAGTTTGGCGAAAGAAACTTGCATTGATAATTGAATAGGTAAATGAGATATCCGTTGATGCAGTTAAGAACGCCTCTGATTTGTCACAAAATAGCTATGTCCTGTCAAAAATATTTCTTCCAGCGGAAAAAGTACGAAGAAATGACAGTGATTTGTAGATTATCTTGATCCAAAACATTTTTTTTACAATAAATCATCATAGCCACAATGTCGGGCGAAGCCAACCGAACTCGTCGAGTCGGTTACTCTATTATCTTATTTTTTTTTTTTTAAGAATTTATTCAAATAGCAATTCTGCATTTGTTGTTGGATCGCAAATTTTCCTCGCCAGATATTTACTAAACGTCATTTTCTATATGTGAAAGGTTACGTGAGTGATCGTAATTCCAAACACTAGCGTGACGTTTTACAGCTGTTGGATAATATACGGCAAATATCTGTTCAAAATTGTTTTGCGTAACATGAAATCGAAAGAGATGCATCGTGATGAATTCACTGGAAAAGCCCTACATTTAAAGTAACGGCAAGGAGATAAATCAACCAACGTGACGTTATGAGACTGAGCCTCAACAACCATCAGTACTGAGCAATTCTAGTTTCACAGTGTAATCAACGTCGTCGCAAAAACGATGGCGATAAATTCGCGAGTCCTAGTATCTTGGAAGGGAAAAGGGGCAGTTTCCGTGCCAAAAGTTCATCCGGGGGAATTCCTCCGCCGTGCCGGGGTCGACCACCGGGGAGGAGGGGGGAGGGGGGAGGGCATTAGGGAGCAGGCAGACGCCACCCGGGGCCACTGCGCCGCGACGGCTCTAATTGTGATACATGAGTCACGGCGGGCAGTGACGCAGCCGCGCCGGCCACTTCCTCCCCCGGGGGTGGGGGCATTGTCAGGAGACGCGGCGTGGTCCGAGTCATTTTTGTTTTTACGTGCAACATCTTAGCTCTCGGTACACGCCTCTCGACAGGAGTAATTTCGTGAATGGAACGGAAATGTGTAACACGGTGCTGCCATCTGTGGCTGATGGCGCGCACCAAAATTTAAAAAAAGGGCAACTTTCAATTATTAACTGTTTCGGGAATTTCAATACAGTTCCTCGACGAAGATCAGGTCCAAACCTGGGGTTTAGTTTTTTGTTTTTTTCCGCGGAAACTACGTGAGATTCGCGTCAAGAAATGTATTTGAAAACACAATTTGCGTATATATTTAACATGCCCGGCATTACTTTAAAGAGTTATCCATTAAATTTGTGTGCGATTTTCGTATTATTAGTTAAATTGCAAAATGATAACACAAAAAATAGATGTTACATATCTCTGGCGAGTTGTGAAAGACACGCTCAAGTTGTTTTTTTATTTTTTATTATTTTACCTCACCACCGCCATTATATGTAGCTAATGCCTAAAACATCGCGGGAAGCGGGAAATGGTGCATGACCACGCCTCATGATGGTTGTTAAATACTAGTTGATGCACCCATGCTTCGCTATGGAAGTCAACAGGCAGAACTATATCGCACTGCCCCTCCTCGTAGGTACGCCACTGCCGCATCTTGAAGGGGGAAAAAAACTAAATTAAATTTCGATAATTTCATGAGAAAAAAAAACACAGAAAATGCTATATTGGATTCACCCGTTTTCAACGGCTTTCGAATTCGCACATATTTAACTGATGCCGTGTCGATATGATGCCAAAGATGATTACTGGCATACTTTATTAAGATACGAACGTGTATGAGACGACAACAATGCTAACAAACGAAGAAAGCAAAGTCAACAATGTGACAGCCGTTGTCATGGATATCATGGGAAAATGTAGGCAAAAATCGCTAATTAACTACGTAACTAATTGCAAAATAACTAAGACTAATTTCGAAAATGAAGAATCCATGTACCAAATTTCACGACTCTAGATCTCTTCGCCTCCGCGCTACGCGAACTACAAACAGAACCTTTCTCTTTCTTATATTAATATAGATAGGCAGATGTTAAACATAGTCACTTCCATAAAATAAAGTCCTTAAAATCTCTTTCCACGAAGCGCGCACTATACTTCAGCCATTGTTTTGAGTAATCCCCAGACATGGCGCGGACCATCAGCTGAAAAAAAAAAAGCTTTTTCACGCATGGCCATCCCCTGGACGTGACAAATATAACCTTTAAACACTTGTCAAGTCAACAGCAAGAACACCCTTCTTACTCACCCTTGCCTGTTCACCCTGTTCGCAGCGGAGCACGGAAGTCGGGAGTAGTTGGAATTCAGAGTAGTTTTTACGAAGTTTCAGTTATCTGAAGTTATCTCGTTTATTTTACAGGTGAATTCTTCGTTGAATAGTACTGTATTTTCTAACAGCGGATAGAGCATATTATTGCAAATTTAGTTTTGAATACCGTGGTGCTGTATGTCAACCAGTGGCATAGCCAGGTATGTGTATAGGGGGTGTTAAGAAGCATGCCCCCCCCCCCCCCGTATTAAAGCGGGGTCCGGGGGTCCTTCCCCAGGAAAATTTGGATTTTAAGGTGTAAAATAGTGCTATTTTAGCAGTTTTCAGTACTTAAATTTAAATATTGTAATGGTAAAATTTTTTATTAATTTTAAAATGAAATTTGTTTGATTGATGAATAAGAAATTAATTAAAGATTTGGTGCTAAGGGGGGGGGATTGTACCCCTAAACACCCCCCCCCCCCTGGCTACGCCCCTGATGTCAACTGACGTTCGATCTTCCGGCGAAATAAATGATTCGGCGTGGCCGTGATCCCAAACGTGCCGGATCAAGGACCTTTCAACAGGACCTCGAAAGTGATGCGGCGGTATTTCGGTCTGGCTACCGGCCGGCCTGTCCGAGGGACAGAAATAGCCAGGGCCTGCGAGAGTTTCTGGCTTCATTGACGTGGAAGATCAGACTCGTATGACTTCTGCCTCCCCTTCGCTCAACTCTTATCTTTCTTAAAGGGATAGTATCCTTAATGACTTTAGCTTAATATATCTCGTGTTTTCATAACATGATTTACAATAAATTCATAATACAACCATATTTAATTGTTTATAAAATATATTATACTGAACAAGTCCTTATTTAATGTATTTTTATTTAAGGGCACATTCTTATGTCAATGGTAGCAAGTACTAAAAGCAAGAAATCATGTGGTTGGCATATACAGTTTTAGATTAACCGTTTGAATGTAAGTTTTTTACAAGAACCACAGAAACCTCAGTTTTTATTGATTTATGAATGATTTTTATTTATTCTAATTGATTTATGAATTTAAGAGTTCGAAGACGAAGGCTTCAGACAAAAAGTTATTTAAAAAACTGTATACCAAATGAATTTTTATGCTTTCAGTACATGCTACGATTGACATAAAAGTTTACCTTGAAGTTCAAGTAAACCATTAATATGAACTTGTTTAGTAGGAAAAAAAATTTGTAGGCAATTAAAATTAGTTCAATTGTGAATTCATTAAAAATCATGTTCAAAAATACGACTAAATTAGAAGCTAAATAATTCACGTTGATGATTGGTCGACAGTGTTTTTGACATTTCCTTAACGACCCTGAGCCGGTTATAAACGAGGATATGAAGTGGTTTACCTAATCACGGTCATCAAAATGGACATTCTAAAAAGGCTGGATTGTATATAGTCAGGTTGAGTCCAGCCAGGAGTGAAATTATAATCTACATCAGATAGATGGTATTGGCTGCTGCGGCATTTCACCTCATTTAGTCGCGGAACACCGGCATCTAGTAGCCTACTTTAGGATTTGTTACAAATGTACACCGTAATTATATTTTATTTTTTTGTAAATGGACAAGAAATATTTACGTGAAATTACAGATATTTGTACATTTGTACATTTATATGAAAACTACTGCATCACCACAAAATAGTGTTCGCAGTAATACTGGGTTTGTATTTGTGTGCTTTTTATTATACCAGTACCTCCAATAGTTTAAGTTGTTTCGTAAACAGTTCCCGTAATTGCTTTCCATTTACAACTGCGCACATTAAAACGGCACGATACAACAAAATAAAGTGAAATTGTTTAATATTCGAATATAATTTCCATGGTTTGATAAAAAAAAAATATGTTTGAATGAAACATCAGTTACCTAAAAGAAAAAAAAATGCGCCAATTTTCGAAGAAATACTCAGTATTGTCTCGAAAAACGTATTTCATATATATATATATATATATATATATATATATATATATATGCAAAAAATAACAATAGCCATGCGTTGAACAAAGTTACAATATATTTCTTGTAACACTACAATATGTTTCTTGGCAACTGGTTTCCAAACGAATCTTTTGTAAAAGTACTAAAAATATTTTCTGTGTACAAACAAGTGCATTCTAGACTGTCTGTCAATTGCTCACAGATGAAGGTACGCAGAATTTCAATTGGGGAGGAATGAGGGATACACACCTGTTTGCCTGCAGTTTACTTTCATGCTTTCAGAATTCTTTCATTTTGTTGGTGGCATAACAAGATATTTTTAAGGATTTCTTAAGATTGCGAGGAGGGAATCCACTTTCCTCTTGCATACGCCCCTGGTTACTCACTTTAAAACAGCGCATATGGTAATTGCTTACAAATGTACTTTTGTAGTCTCATCTGCGTGGTATTTCTTTCAAAAAATCTGGCAACAGCAAAAACAAAAATTGTAATCAATATGGCGGGTAAAACCGAGACTAAAGACGTTTTGGCTGGATCGGACATGATACGGTACATCTTTCTTTCTCAGTAGCCATCCCACAACTAGATGTCACGTAAAGCTGACTGTCCCCCATACTTGGAATAAATTGTCTCGGGGTCAAGTAGGATTCAAGTTGATGTCATGTGTTCAGTGGCTGCTGCACAAAAAAAAATTCTGTACTTTTACAAATGATTCCTTTTGAAATCAGTTTCCAAGAAATACTTTAATGCTACAATAAAGATATTATAATTTTGTACAACACATGGCTATGGTTATTTTTGCATATACAAAATACGTTTTTCGAGATAATACTGAGTATATTTTAGGAAAATTGATGCATAATTTTATATTTTAGTTAAAATTTTATTCAAACCTTTTTTAACCATGTAAAATATAGTCGACGATTAAAAAATGGACTTTATTTTATTTCATTATGCTTATTAATGTGTGACGTTAATACGCTTAAGCATTTCAGGGAACGATTAGCAAAAAACTTTATCTTTTGGAGGTACTGGGACAAAACAAAGCATAAATGTTCGGGTAAGAATCTGAACTTAGTATTACTGTGAACACTGTTTTATAGTGATACAGTTGTTTTCATGTAAATGTACAAAAATTATAAATATGTGTAATTTTATATTAACATTTCTGTTCTGTTAAAATAAAATTACAGTGTGCCACGTTTCACCGGATAGCACACAATCCGGTCAGTTGTTTTTTACAAATGGTGGTTTTCATTGGCTTCTTATATTTCAGGACGTGACCAACAAACCGTTATTCCATTACAAAGGTCATTCAAGCGTAGACACGTTTGCATTTTGGAATGTCGCAAAAAAACGCTAATTTTTGCAGGGACCTAGAAATGACTAAGGACTGAAAAAAAAAATTCGCGAGGTCAATGATCTCTAAGATGGACTCTGCCGTTCTTCGTGAACTCGGTAAAATGTCACTCCCTCCCGCTCATAGGCAGCTATCTCGCGAGACGTCCCAACGTAGCAGCATGTAATTCGATACAGCTTTGGTTGAGGCTTTCTCATTGGCCCAGAGTCCTCCAAATGAGTTGTGATCCAATAGCATAGTTGTAGCCAACTAGTGCCCCGGGGTCCGGGAACGGCCTTCCTGAATAATCGTTGAACAACAAAATATCGCGTAAACTGAGGTGTATTATCAGTCTTTGTACTCATGCACGTACTTAGAAGGTGTTGTTAGCAGATTGTGTCTGAAGTCACGATATTCTTACCGAAATATTGCAAAATTTTATTTACTGTATTATTTAATGGTAATTATTCTTATACTATTTAAAGTTTTTTTTGTAAATGCTACAGCCCTACACTATTTTTAAAACAATTTTCGTTTCTTTATCACATGAAAAATATTTTATTTATTCTTTATTCTACGGAATAACACGAAATTAATACTAGGGTGTCAGGCCCTACGGTTATTTTCATTAATAATATATGCCCTTCGAAAAGAGTGAAGTTTGCCCTTTCTTCAACCACAGAAGCAGCACTGAGACTATACTATTTGAATTTTAGCCCATCGCGAAAGGATCCGCGAAATGTTCCTGTCTGCAGCAATAACCAAGCACAGCGAGTGACGGATTCTGCGCGCAGCTGTGCCTCTGCGCTCTGCTGGAGAGGGGGCGACCGACCGGAATAGAGGGGCGAAGGGCTGTTAAGGTATGGTCAAGGAGTATACAAGTAAACAGAGATTTCACTCCCACGTTAAACATATCTTTTTTTTTCTCTCTGAAATCGGTTAATAACGATTTTGACACTACCAACTATCTAATAAATTTAATTTTGTAACGAATGACATCAGGATCTAGGTCGCTTTCAGAATTGCTCGGGTTCAGTATATAGGTGTTATTGCGTTTTAATAAATATACGTTTTAATAAAATATCGTCTAATTTGTATTTACGTGTCTTGATATTAATAAAAAAATTAAGGATTTTCATAGGATTTTATTAGAGACTAAGGTTGTGTTCGTTGATGGTCTTAAAAAATGTTAGATTCGCCCAGTTTTTTTACAACTCATAACCATCTTTCTCTCCTAAAAACCCTATATAAATTTCTATAAATGCCCACCTAATGCAATACACACAGCTAGCTATAAAGCTAGCTATAAATACAGCAAATACATAAATATGAATATACAGTCAGTGCCTTCAAATAACCTATCGATAGAGACCTGCAAAATTCGCGGATTCATTGACCTCTAGAATAGACTCCACAGTCCTTTAAATACTCGCGGAAATGACACCTGTTCATTGGCTACTGACGCGTGAGACGTCTCAACTAGGCTGTCCGTAATTCGGCACTTTCTTGGTTTAGTGTTTCCCATTGGCTCACAGTTCCCCGGATAAAATGTGGGCCAATCGCAGAAGCGGTACGAAGGTATAGTTGTTTTGATGCTAGCCTATCGCGAAATGAATCCGCGAATTTTGCATGTCTCTACCTATCGATCATTCAAAAACATACACGCAGGCGCACAAAAAATAACACACATGTTGATATTTAAACACAAACGTTTACAGAGGTCCCCCGATGCCTTTACATTTAGGCGCAACACATTACCGAGTAGAAAGAATTTGTTAAATGGTTTTCTCAACGTTAATATTTTATACGAGTCAAAATAATCATATTACGAAAGAAAGAAATTACAGTTTGTTCACAAGTCACGTTTTTTTAAAAATCGACTTGAAGGGAGCGACGTCGTGATGCTGGCACAGACGAGTCACGAGCCCTGCTCGGGCGAGGCTGCGGCGCGCGGGACTGGCGGGGCTGGGGGGCTGCGGGGCTGACCCCGGGGCCGCGCGGGTCGCCCGGGGCAAGTGGCGGGCCGCGGGACTCGAGCAGCCTGCTAGCTGCGGGGCTCGCAGCGGGGTTGCCTCCGCGCGCCACTACTTGCACGTGCTTGGCGTGGACCAACACCAACTTCAATCCTGCATGCAAACAAGCATTAATACACAGACACCGGAAGATGTCGCGGATACATTTCTCTACATGCTCAAACTCAAACTGTTGTATACCTTATTGCTGCCTCTGCTATTGGCTCACAGATCATCTGGAGGAAGACTCTAAACCTATGAGAAACACTCGACCAAAGCTGCATCGAATCACGGGCCACTACGTTGTGACGTCTGGCAAGACAGTAGTAGCCAATGAGTGGTAGACATTTGCCCGAGTTTACGTAGAACTGTAGAGTCCATCGTGGAGGTCACTGAAAACACGAATTTTTCCGGTCCCTATTAATAGATATAAAAATAATTAAATGACTGCAGTGATATTATCAATACGGTTGGTGAAGTATATTTTCAATCAAATTTACAAATTTAAAAAAAAACGGTATTCAATATTAATATAAACTCGTGTAAAAAAAAATTATTTCACTTAATAAGATACACGGTATAAATTTCAATTTATAATGAAAATAAATTATACAAACAGAACGTATACTCACTTCTATAAATACGCTTGAATAAGTTTATCAGCACCTCAAATATCACTAATATTCACAATAAATCAATGTTTTTATTTCTTAGTAATCTGAACCAGTATTTAATACCAATAATTAAATTATAAGATTCAAAAGCACGTATATATTTTTTATTTGTATGTAGCCTTTTTTTTTCAGTGAAAAGTAGGTTTCGTGGTGCGCGCGCATCGTAAAAATGTTCTCCCTTTTTTTCAATAACGTGACTAAAGAAGTATAACTACAAAATTTATGTGAATTTACAAATGATTCCTTTGGAAACCAGTTGCCAAGAAATGTTGTAATACTACAAGAAAGACATTGTAACTTTTTACAACACATGGCTATGTTAATTTTTGCATATATGAGATACGTTGTTCGAGATAATACTAAGTATTTCTTACAAAAAATTGCCGCATAATTTTAAATTTTAATTAATGTTTCATTCTCATGCTTATTATGTGCGCAGTTATTACTGGAAAGCTATTCAAGGAACGTTTTACAAATAACAACTGTTGGAGGTACTGGGACAACACAAAGCATAAATGCGAGGGTAAGAATCCGAACCCAATATTACTGCGAACACTATTTTGTAGTGATACATTTGTTTCCATGTAAATGTACTAATTATAAAATATCCGTAATTTTTACATGAATATTTCTGTTTCATTTACAAAACAAAATTACAGTGTGGAAGTCATTGATTTTGGCGAGTGAAAATTAACTCATTTCGTAATTGGCTGGAGCTAGTAAGAAAGAAGTTGCTATACTGGTGTACTTTTGTGATTCTTCTGGAAATTACCATGTCGCAAAAAGTATAACCATACCAGCCGCAACGAAAATGAAGACGCAGGTTTTTCAGAGATAGCTTGATACGAATAATGTTACAATGTTCAATAAATTTGTCCCCAGGAATTACTAAGTACTTAATAGATATCTGTACTGCCCGAACATATTTCAGTCAAAGAAATGTGTTGAAACTCTGTAGCCTCCTACTGAGCCATCAGGTATATAGTGTATAGGCCCATATACACACACACACACACACACACACACACACACAGCAACCGCATATAACAGCAGCCTGGTCATTAGTTGCTGGAAAAAATATATGATTTCGGTAATCTTAAAGAATCTGGAAATAAAACGTTCCGAAAATGAACATAGTGTCATAGGACCTATTAAGCAGTAACTGTTCCCAAATACATCTCCCTATAATTACACATTATATAGTAGTTTATCAAGGAAAAATCTGTCTGTAACAGGCTTGGATACGCTTTGACCAAATTTGCAACATTTTTTCACTGCAAAATTCGCGATATAAACAAATGCTAGACTTTACACACACTGGTGCACAAAAAAAAATTGTTGTTGACTTCAGTAACAGTTAACTTCTGTCCGAATTAAGTATGGTTGGATCAAAAGTTTTTTTTTCGTGTTTAATTATTGTTTTTTCTCCAAGAATAAATCCATTAAAACTTATACTAGTATACATTCTACGGTGTCAAATAACGTGAATTTTGCATGACTCTAGTGATTCGCTCAAAACGAACTTCGCCTTGTGAAAAACGCATTACTTTTAGGATGAAGTCACAGATTATTTCACTCTCAACACAAAACATTTACGCAATAAATCATCATTGCTGCATAGGCTATAGCAAAATGCAGGTTTTCGCGGCCACCGTCTTATGAAATATCTTGGTTTTCGAGGTTGAGCCGCAGCGAAGTTGTATATTGTACCAACGTTTCGTTCTGCTTGGCAGCAGGCATCATCAAAGTTTGGATCTCAGCTACGAGCGAGAAGGCAGTTAGACTATAAATTCTCATTTTTATATATACATATATATAATAAATGTAAGCGTGGTTAGTACTTGCGTGCCGCTATAACTCCGCAGCCCGAGCCCCACAGGGTTGGTAGCTCTCCATCCCTCCAGCCCCCATCCATAAAGAGGGTTTCGGTTTGGAACTGCAGTGGTTGGGTTCGAAGATATGGGTGTCAAAGAGGGCATCGCACCAATGGACCAATGGGAAGTCGGCGAAGCAGCTGGAAATCGAGTGCCGAAGTGGCCGAGACTGGCCAGAATGTTCCCGAATGTTTCCGAATGTTCCAGAATGTTTGAGATGTTGTAGAAAGTTCCAGAATATTTCAGAATGTTTTAGAATCTTCCAGAAGGTTCATTCTTTAATTAACATTCGATTGAGGATGGCTGCTTTGCCCGAACGACACGGAGGTAACCCCGGCTAGTCAATTCTAAATTCTCATGGACCGAAATTTTTATAGCCATCGCTCGCTACACACAACGGAGTTGAAAGAGCTGGCGGGCCGACGGTAAAAGTGCGTGACGTGAATTCACGCCGGCCACCAACTCTGGGGACAGTTAAGGCCCGCCGGCCAGTTCTCCCTAATACACGGGCGGAATTCTCTCCTCCGGGGGCGCGGGAGATCCATAATGCAAACGCAAAGGCGGCCCCGGGTAATGAAGAGAAGTGGGCATGTCGCAGGGCTCTCCTAATTAGAGGGCGGCGGTGTTTCGCTGCTTCGCCGCCGCGCCGCGCCGCGCCGCTGTAGTCGCGACTGACCGCCGCTCCGCCGGGGAGGAAGTCGGCCACAACTGCGGCGTTGTTGCACGCGGGACATCCGGCCGCATAGCGTGGAGGGGGTGGAGGGAGGGGGTTCCCGCACAACAGGACACCACCGCTACAGCGTCGACCGTGATGGAGACTGGAGCAGTTGGCGGGATAGCTGACATCTGTCTGTCCTCTGTATGCAATCAACAAATACCATCACGTAAAAACAATACGAGTCAACATTCTAAAGAGATTCCCAAGGCTGGTATACGCCTAAAACTGGACATTTTTTTTTATTACAAATGACAGAGAAATTATTTAAGATGGAGCACTAAGGGCTTGTCTAATCAAAGAAAGTTATAGAACCACGGAGTAAGTGTCGCTGTCGTAAAATAATTTCATTTAAATAATTTGGGGTGAACATATATTTTCCACTCATTTCTGGTTGTATTGTTACACATAATATATATATATTTTTTTTTAAGTCAGTAAAATTTACTCAGATCCAAATTCTAAGCCGTAAATGTTCTTGGGAAGCACTTTAAACATTAAGTCTTAAATGTTTTTGCAACTTATTTTTTCGTGATGAAACTGCAGCGGATGTATGTCGGTAGAATTAGAAACTCATTCTGTATAACTATGCAATAAAGCTTATGGCATATATATATATGTATATACATATAGCTACTCCAAAACATTTAGACGATTTAGATTTTAGAAAATAAGTTTGCAGTGGCAAACAAAATATTTTACCTTAATACACAACTTTTGCTGTTGCATGGCTATTGACGAATTAAATTTTTTTAATCAATTTAATACTAAGTATATTTGCAGTCAACAGCTCTGTCTCTCGAGGGCAGCCGGCTCGTATGAGTGTCAGCCCCATTCCATCCTTGTAGACCTCCCGGGCGTGAAACTACATGTGGATTTTCATTTTCATTTGCAGTCATCATGAATTAATTTTTTTATGACGAAATACGTTTTGTGAGGTCTATATTGACAAAGCTGATTTTTTTCTTCAGAATTAGTAAATTCGTTAGCATACAAGTCGCTCACAAATTATTCGAAATCCACTCTAATCTTGCCCAGCCTACACAGAGACCCAGCCATGAAATGAGCTATGATTTTACATGTTAATTACTTTTAAGCGCGAGTTGGAAAAATCATTGCAAGATAAAAAATAAAATAATCAAACCTAACAACAGATTAAATGTGTTCTTTAATAGGCCTAATCACATTGTAAACTATTCCATTTGAATGGCACTAACTTATCGCGTTTAGTGCGTCATTCTTTGTGCAGAGATTACGTGTAATTCAAAAATTGCTCGGTTCCTTAACAATTTCTTGTTTTAATCTGTGTAACGGTGGTTGAAATAAATTATGTAGATTAATCTCATAAATACAGTTAAAAAGTACACGTCCAATTTAAGTTCCTACTTATTTTATGGAAAGTTATCGCGTTTATTTACGTTGAGATCTGGATGCCAGAACATATCTGGCATGTTAAAAAAGCGTGAAGAGGGAGGAGTGTTCCACTGCATGAAAGTAAATTAAATTTGAACAACACAAGGGAATTTTTTTCCCCCGAATCAAGGCGTGAAATAGAAAATCCTCTAAAAAGGCTATTGTTTCCCACCGATGTCCCCATCGCCAACAACAAGTGCTACGAAGAGCGCTCCGCGTTCAGCCGAATAACGCGAAAACACGCGCCACGGAACACACAAAGTGGGTATGAAATTCCTCTCGTTCCAGATACGCGCTTCCACCCCGTTACACCTACGACGACACTAGACAGCCTCCCAAACCCCGATGCTATAAAAGCTCTAATCTAAAGCGGAGCATTTTTGCATGGCAGATACAGGTGGTACCGGAACACGGTGGGCTCAGCCACAGCCTGAGTAAAAGAAGAAAACGCCAGATGTTACGTTAAACACCCACATTTTCAAGGCTGATTTTTTTTTTCAAGAAACACGTAAAAAAATACTTCCTTTCAATTTTTTAATATTTTACTGTACTCGTAATTACATCAGCAATTGCTTAAAAGCCTCAAAAAGGATTTAAGAGCCAGCAATGCTGTCCCTTAGTGCTTCTCCTCTACCTAGACTCTCACAAATTATGCATGCATTAGACGTTTTTGATTTAACTAGCTGATCTATATTTAAAAACTTAATAATCTTCTCAGGGCTTAAGTGGCGCGTATTCGAATTTGCTGAACTCTCTACAGGGACCAATTCAAGCACTGTATATATATATATGTATATATACATACATATTTGTATATAAGGTAGGGTTCTTTTTATGCAAATCTACAGTTTTATTCTGAGCTTGATGTAACTTTGCACACTTGATCTTCAAAACAAGAGGAATATAACTGTCCACCTAAGATTACGAAAAACCTACCCCCATAATTCTAAATAAAGCCTTTTTGATCCGCGTGAAAACCTGGGTAATTTCCTGGTACTTCAGCTAGTATTTGATAAATCACTATTTCAACGACAATAACAAGTAATCTTTGAAGCAACAGAGAGACGTAAACAGACAATAAACCTTAACTGAGTTAAATGGCTTAAATATAGGTACAGGAAAATATTGCGAAATGCGCCGGCAGGTGGATAAGCTATAAACAATCTGTTATTTTACTACTTCGAATGGACCAGACCATAAAACACTATCTTGGTGGACTTTTAGCCAGTACGCAACCAATGATCAAACAAACGACCTAATCGGAAGTATCTTCTTCATGACTTCTTGAAGTTCTTTGCCAATGAACAAATGATACTTGCTTAATCTGTGAGGGGAATGAATACGAGAATTTTTCCAGTTCCTACATAGGTGTGTAATTACATATATACAAATTGAGCAGATTCAGGAAGTGAAACTACAGTTACAAATATTTGACCGTACTCTCTTATGTGACCGTTAACTGCTGCTTTGATTTTTTTTGTAACATAAACAACTGAGCTACAAGAATTTCAAATTATACATTTTGTGTTTTTACACCCTTGGTAATTCCTAACGGGTGTTCTTCGTGAATGTTATAATTACTTAAGAATGGTCAACGGTGGTTCAAGTTCATGCAGCACGAACGGCGCACTCATGTTTCATTCTTTATTCTTCATTTTTACCAGCAGTCAGTCTTACGCCAAGTAATCTTGTACCGCGGTAAAATAATATTCCGGCAATAATCTTAATAGTCCTTTTCACATTTCTGAGAAGATACAGAATATTTTTTCCTTTGTTAGCAAAAGTATTGGTGATGATGCGCAAGCAACCTGTGCCAAAAGTATGCGTGGAACTTCTCTAAAACAGATTGCAGAAACCGGTGGGTGTACATGCCCAAAGGCAAACGCTGCGGCAAAAAAAAAAAAACATGACAAGTTCAAATGCCTGGAGCGTAGAGGCAGCATTTCTTTTCTTAGGCCATACTGCTTCGTATGATTTTTTTTTTTTTAATTTTTCTTCCCGACTTTACAAGAGGAAAATAAATATAAAAAAGTGCGTTAGGTTCCTGGAAAGGGAACCAGGGAAGTTCCTACAGCCCGCAGGAAAATTATTTCTTAGGGTTGACTCTGAGACGTTCCCCTTCCGCAGTTTCCCTTACCCTTATCAGCTCGTCATGCGGAGCAGAATGTTTCATTTCGCAGGGGCGCAGAGACAAAGGACCTAAGGGAACAGACTGCGGGAGTGGTGTGGAGGGTGGTGAAGGGGGAAGGGGGTGTGGCGCCTGCTTTTGAGGCTCGGCACTAGAAACTCGCGGGAGGCAACGCAGGGGTTGTAAGACTTGCCACTGCCGAGCCTGTGTGCCGTGTACCACGACGCAACATTCCCGGTACGCAAGCAGACTCATAGTCCGGTATCACGCGGCCCGGAATGCCCGACGGTCCGGCACCAGCGAGGTGTGTACGGACTTGAGCCGACTAAGCTATCTTATTAAGTTATTTTTTAGCCATCTCCTGAACAGCTTTATTGTTTTAACTGCGCACATTAAAAAGCACAAAAAAATAACTATTGAATATTCGATTACATTTTCCATGGTTTTCAAAAAATTATGCTTGAACGAAACATAATTTAAAATCTAAAATTATGCGCCACGTTTCGTAAGCTACAATATCTTTCTTATAGTTTTACAAACTACTCCTTGGCAACTGGTTTCCAAAGGAATATTTTTTAAAGTACAGACAATAGTTGCCTGTGCATAAATGCGCGGTTCAGGATTAGTCGGGAGTATTCGGCGCAGTTCGGAATCGCTCGGTAAGAGATCGGCGCACTTAGTGTTGCTTCAGCAGAACTCGACAGTTGTAGACAATCAATTTAGTTTTGGCCTGCAACGTGGAGCGATACCAGGAGTTACGAAGTCTACTGTGTCTATTATTATTCAGACTACGTGTAGGTATTAAACAGTATTATAAATTTTTCGTGACACATAAAAACCTATGCATTTTTTTTTAAATTTTTAACAAGTAAGTTAACGTTTTGCTGATTACATAAGAATTATTTAAAATTATATAAATTATGAAAAACTTTTACAGAAATGAACTGTTTATTTTGTGCCAGTGTGTACTACACTGGCAAACTAACGGGCCCCAGAAGCAGAGAAGTACCAAGTACACGGTAGGACGAAAACTCCCGGACAGCCTACATCGAGCACGAGATGTGTCGCCGAAGCGGTCGGTGGAGGCGACACAAAAATGCGTCAACGCACTCTGAGGACCTTCCGGGGTCCGCGCGGGTCAGCATTCTCTTCCGTCGTCTCCGGCGTGGCCGGCTATCGTCCCCCGAGCTAACGGCGGAACAGCAGAAGAGCTCGAAACCAGCACCACCCCCCTTCCCAACCCACGACCCGTCGGTTGTTGTAATCCTTTATCCTGCCATTGGCTGTCATGCCCGTCGTCTTCTGTTGAGACACATAGGTACGTAGGGTCTGGAAAACTTGGCGGGTTCAATAACCCCTACGCTAGTATCCAGTCCTTTGTATTCTTGGGCGAAAGTTCCGTGTTCACTGGCTAGCGAACTGAATTTTTTTTTTGTTTGGAAGGGAGGGGTGGTTGTGATTGAATACTTCCTTGGTTGAGAGTTTTTCATTGGGCTTGAGCCATCAGGATAAACTATGAGCCAATAGTAGAAGCAGAAAAAATATGTATGCACATTTAAATTTTAAACTATATAGAAACAATTCGGTGAATTTTTCCGGTTCTCTACTCAATCGAGGTGTGATCAAAAAGTACGGTGAATCATTTTATCACGACCAAAGTAGTAAGCTTCCATCATATTTGGACTCATCTCCTTCAAAATACACTTTTTGGCTAGCGATGCGCACTCGTCCCAATGTTGATTCCATGACTGGAAACATTTCAGGAAGGTTTTCGGAAGGGCCTTCAGCTGCTCCATCGTGGTGTAAAGTGTTTTCCTTTTAGCACGACACATTTTCCTGGTATCCGGTTCACCAACCCCCCCCCCCCCCCCCTTTTTTTTGCAGTAAAATGTAAAAATACTGTAAATATCTAGCAAACAAACCTTGCAAAATAACTTAAAATTAAACAAGTAGGCCTACATTAAAAAAAAACTAGCCAGCTTTGGCCAACTTTTCAGATATGTCAAAACTATAGGCTACCCCCAATTTGCTTCGAAGTATAGATACCCACAATTTTAAGCAGGTACCAAACTTCTCATAAAAACAAATTTAAATTCACGCATGACCACGTTGGTAACTAATAAATTGCAATAAAGCTTCTCAACTTGTAACTGTCCTTTAGTAATCACCCTCTCCAAAACTAATAATTGTAGGTTTAAAACAAAATCGGTTGTGAGCAGCTTTCGTAAATCCTTGCTCCAGGGTTCGATGCCAAAATCGGGTATTCGTCCCTTGGGTCCGATATGGCGGTGGTGATAGTCAGGGGTGCCCACAAGGGGGGGGGGGGGGGGTAACGACGCAGACTGCGTCATTAAAATTTCAGGGGGATGGGGGGGGGGGTGGTTAAAAGATTAGAAAAATGTATATATTATTTACATAATTATAGCTTCTAATGTGAAAATACGTTTCTGGTGCTTTAATAATTGAAAGGGATCTTGTAAATCAAATTGGCAACCCCGCACTTTCCTCAACAAAAGCAGTTTGGCATCTGTCGGTTCAGGATGGAAATATTACCTGATATGACCAAAATTATTAATAGAAAATCAGTTTTAATTAATGCAAAATGTGATAAAATATAATACTAAAAAAGTATAATATTATAAAATAATGAGTAAATCATTGAGAAAATGGCATAAAAAATTTCGGGGGGGGGGGGGGGGGGGGGGGGGGGCCATCATTAGGTTAGGAGGGGGGTGAGTCATAGTGTTTGGGGGGAGTGATAGTGGCGGGCCTGGGCAGCGCAGCAATGCCGAGAGGAACAGGCTCTTGGGGCGCCGGGTTACAGGACGTGCCGGAGCGAAGAATGCCGGACGAGAGAACGCGCCGCGCGGCAGGAGGCGAGGCGGCGCCCCGAGCTGCGTGCCTAGCTATCGACCCGGCTGATCTCCAGATGGACCCCGGGACCGGCGCCTTGAAGCCGCGCGCGTGAGCCCCTTCCCCTCCCTTCCTCGCCACGGCTCTCCCCGAGCGACGCGAGCTGCACTCGCGAGAGATGTGCGACTTCTAGCCAATTCGTGTGTTCTCATCTTGCAAATATATATATATATATATATATACGAACGAACATTTTCATTATATATATATATATATATATATATATATATAATGAAAATGTTCGTTCGTTCGAAATCTTAAATCTCAGAAAGTTCTTCACAGATTGCTTTGAAATTTTAACACAACGTTGAATATTCGAATACGCGCGTGTTTTATATACCTATGTCACACCTGTGAAAGGTAAAAAGATAGATAAAAATATACATAGGTAAAAACCTTGCGATAGTGGCAGAGAGATTGATATATATATATATATATATATATATATATATATATATATGTAGATAGATATAGATAGAGCGAGATTTAAAGCTAAACATAGAGAGATAGATAGAGAATTAGAAAGAGATGGAGATATGCATTGTATATGTGTACCTACTTCAAAAAAATTGCAAAAAAAAATATTTGAGACATTGCAACGTATGAAGGGCATTAGCTAGTAGGCCTACACTTATAACACGAAACTCGGACACGAAATTTAACGTAGAATCCTTTCAAATTATGCCGACGAACGTGATAAATATATACGCAGGATTGTGTTTTCTACTATGTGTCTGGATGCGAATCACACGTACATAGTTTCCGCACCCGCCGCTAGAATTCGCTGCCGGAGCAGCTACTTCGACTTGGCGAATGATGTGATTTGCAGAGCGAAATTTTGAACTGTATAATAAAACGGCTCCCATAAAAGCGAAAAAGACTTCTAGATATTACTCCCACCAAATGCCGTAAACCGAGAGCTAAGATGTTACACATCAAAAAAGTTTTGAACCGTCAAGAGAGTATTACTTAATATTTCGCTTCTAATATTTCATGGTTTCGCATCTGATTGAAAATAAATTCATCATATAAACATATGTAATTTTTATAAAAAAATCTAGTCAAGAAGTCCTTATTTAATGGTTTTTACGAACTTAAAGGCAATTTTTTATGTCAGTCCTAACATGTAATGAAAGCACAAAATCATGTAGGGTACTATACCGTTTTGGATTAACTGTTCGTATGCAGCCTTCATCTTAAAACTCTTTATTTTTAGTATATCATTCAAAAATCAATAAAAAACAGTTTTTTCCAAAACCCTGAAAAACTCAGGTTTCTACGGTTTTGAGAAAACATATACCACGTGACTGCAAGCTTTCTGTACCTGTGTACATCAGAGACACATAAAAAATTATTCTAAGTTCATAAAAACTATTAAATGCGGACTTATTTTGTAAGGGAAAAAACATTTCACAAACAATTAATTACGGTTATATGTAGAATTTATTTAAAATCGTGTGCAAAACACGACATATTATAAGAAATATTATTTAGGATACGTTGGTTTTGCTGCAGGAATATTTCTGTAAATTTAACACGATACATCCCTTGCATCTGTAACTCTTGTCACAAATACTTTCAGAAGATATTCACTAAGTGTAATATAATTGGAGTAAACATTCGCGTCAGTTCACGTAATTACTACCACTAGATTCTGTACACCTGTTATACTAAACTTAATAAACATTTATTGGAAATATTTGTGACAGAGCAGCAAATGTAAGGGAGATGTCGTGTTAAATTTACAGAAATAGCCTTTGACAAACAGCAATGACGAGAAAATTAAAGGAAATTCGCATGGCGTAATTGTGATGGTCAGGCGGGATGATAAGTGCGACGCTCGCTGGTGTTTTTAGCCTGGTGTCGTCTCTAAGCGCCAGTCTTTGTACTGGCACGCAGGCCGACTATGAAATTTGAGGGGTAACCATAACATTTTACGGCTGAGAAATGATGATTAGGGTGTAATGCAAGTCGTTCAAGTGCTTTCAAGAATCTCTGCACGGAGTCGCATGCCAAAAAAAAAAAAATTGAAACAAGCATTTGAAACCATTTTCACTATGCTATTAAACCAAATAATTTACCAAATCACCCTCGTATCTCAGTATAACCACTGATCATATAAAATGGTAAAAGTAGCCTTTTTGTGATGTCACATAGGTACCAAATTCATACTTTAAACCGAAACATAAATGGGTTATTTTGGTGTAGCACTCAGCCAGTTATGACATGTAAAGTTAATAAACTTTCGAAATACCTATATACCATTTTTGTAATGTTTACTCATTCTTAAATATTTCACTAGATGAACCTTTTGAATTTATTCTAGAATTAAAAAAATTCAAACATAGGTATTCAAAAGATGTCGAGAAAAATTTTTAACTTGTAAAGGTCAGCATTAGCAATTGGTACGATAAACTTGAAAAATTACGCAATGCAAAGTGTCTCTAGTAGCCTACTTATTCACGAGGCCAGCGTAAATCTTAGCTGTCTTCTCCCTCTCCTCTTCCTCTGTTTCATCTCTTTTTTTTTTTTTTTTCGTCTCTTTGTTGATTTATGCAGGGGACACCGACAAAGACGCTGCGTTGTGGGGCTCAGACACTTTCCGCTAAGCCCTTCACAATGTTTAGACAGCGCGGTTTATAACGCGACTCCCATCCGCGGTACAGCCGCGCTACACAAGTACAGTCCGGGACAAGCGCTCGCTCGCTGTATAGTCACTTGCACGGTGCTGATTTTGTTCGCTCAACGCGGGCTTCTTAATTCGCCAGCGAAACTGCAAGATACGCGGTTTCACCTATTCGCTGTCGTCTAAAGAAGTGTCGTCACTGCGTCCAGCGAATGATCGAATGATGCGGTTACGTCGAACACGTCCAACTGTACCCACGCGTCAAGCGATAAGTGCCGTGTCAGAAGAGCAGCTGATGAAAAAGAGTTCTGCGTGGATATGCTAGACGTCCAGTCAATTAATGTTTCTTTTCGTGTTCTTGGTTTCTTGTTCCTTTTCCCCGTCGATTCGGAAATGTTTGGTTCGTAGCACATCATCATGCACAGAAAAAAATTATTCTGTACTTTTACAAAAGATTCCTTTAGAAACCAGTTGACAAGAAATAGTTTGCAATACTACAAGAAAGATACTGTAAATTTCTTACCACAAATGGCTGTGGTTATTTTTGCATATATGAAATATGTTTTTGAAAACAATACTGTTTCTTACGAAAATTGGAGCACAAATTTTTTTTCAAACAACGGAAAAGATAATGTAATATTAAAAATTTTGACTTTATTTTGTTTTATTGTGCTTACTAATGTGTGCAGTTAATACTCGAAAGTTATTCAGGGAACGGTTTACAAATAACTTTAATTATTGGAGGTACTGGGGCAGCACAAAGGCTAAATGCCCGGGTAAGAATCCCCACTTAGTGTTACTGCGAACACTATATTTGTTTTCATGTAAATGTACAAATATACAAATATCTGTAATCATACGTGCGAATTTGTTCCATTTACAAAATAAAATAAGGATCATCTGTGTGTGAAGCCATTTCACACGGAACATAAGTTCCCACGAAACTTATTTACGAACGCTGGCGTCTTCCGGCATTTTCAGCAGCGCGCCGTCTAAACTGTTCGACGCTAGCGGCTGAATGCAACGGTAATTGCTCCAAGGAGAGCGATGAAAGAAGCCGGGCGCCGTGCGAATCACCCTTACGCCACGGCACAGGCTCGCGCGCGGTTTAAAACATTTAGCGCTTGCAGATGAAGCTTGTTCGCTACACCCGCTCCCAGTAAGGTCCTGAGTTATATTCGTCCCGCAATCCCCCTTCCCTTTCGCGACGCCACCTACCTCTAGAAGCAGGGAAACACAATGAAAAAAAATTGTTTGTCCGCGTAATAAAGTAATGAAATATGCATAATTCACGAACGGCCTCTCTGCCGCTTTTTTTTTTTCAAGGGAGAACCCTCCACAAACGTGGTTTTTAAAATATTGCTCGCGAAGGTAATACACAGAGTGTATTAATTTTCGCCGTATTCCGAAGCTGCTATTCAGTCTTTTTTATTTTTAAAAGAGCTTTAAGCCTGTGTCAATTTTTTTTTCAAGAAAGCAATATTATTTAAGTACTAGCTAAACACGGCCACGCTTCGCTGTGACTGAGTCTGATATGAAATAAATATGAAAGTATATCAAAGTATTATAGCGAAAATAGATTCACCGAGGAAACACATCATTCAATTTAATACCCTGTTTGCTGTGGCTATGCTGTGGAATGAAAGGAAAGGAAGAAAAAAAATTCATATCAAATCGTTTTTATATTAAAGCTAGTGTATGGACAACATTTCTTGTCTGTCCGTTTTCTGCATAAACATTCTTTTGCCGTCTCTTGAGCATGCGACGTGAGAAATATTAGTTTTCTAAATTCAAAGCGCACACTTAAAAAATTGCCCTTTGAGCTTTCTTAATCACCATCATTTTTATCGCGTCTCTCAAATGTATATATTCTTCTAATCTCATTTTATTTTGATTGAGCCTAATGAAATGTAGTCGTTCCGACTTTATTTTCGTGTACAAATCGACGATGTGCTGATGAAAGAGCTGACGGCATTTCAGAACATGGTTATCTTCATTTTGACGTACTAATCTGATAGGAGTAATAATTCATTGAAGTAACTTTTTTGCCTGTATATTCACCTGTGACTGTGTTGATCATTTTTATGTTGAAATGATAAACATCCCGACCGTCTGGAAACATAATCGGATACTGCAATGGTTCGTAGCGTCTGTAAGTGTCAGTAGTTCCTACCCCATCAATTGTTGGCGCGTTATATCGTCTGACATGCTCACTGGCTGGTGTTTTATATGCACTAATAACATTTCTTTGGCTGTCTTATGGCATGAGATCACTCGCATTTTTTGAACATCCGAATTATTTTATTTTTGTCATGTAAAATGTTTTTGCAACGACTCAGCAATATGACTTCTGTTTCCAAAAGAGATTTGGCGACGTGCATTCAATTAATTGGTGATTTTCAACTCCGATGAATTATATTTGTAGAAATTTATTTTTATTGCTGTGAAAAGATAGCAAAGATAAAAATATGTGGTAAATTTAAACCTGAATTTCCAAAGTCGGTATAGAATTCCCTGCTATAACGTTGGCGCCGAATGGTGCCATCTGAAAATGTGGATTGTATTTTCTGAAGTTTTTTAGGAAATGTTTTGAATCATAAGTAATTCCATTTAACAAACTTTCCAGTGGTTCTTTTGACTGCTCGAGGATTAGGTGCTTCGCTCGCGCAGCACATTCCTGATGTTTCTCCTACAACTTTCATTGCTTTGCAGTGTGGACAAATTTTGTCCGTTTTTCCGATTTGAACTAATTTACATGAGGTAATATATTGGTAATCAAGTTCGTATGAAAAAGCAATTCGACGATATGAACCTTGATCTTTCATATATTGCAACTTCATAAGTTTTCGCCGTTGATCTAATTCTTCTTGGCATAGTTGAGACGATTGTGCTGCTCTTATTCTTCTCTATTCAACTCGGAAGACTTCAAGTCTTTCTTCCCGCTGATCTGCCAATTATTCTGCTCGCCTTTCAGAATTTCTGACTCTAACACGTTAATTATCGCTTAAACTTTCTTGAACAGTGCAGTCTGATATTTTTTGAAGTTCTATTCTTGCGTGTCGAGAACGGCGGCCTATGTTCGAACGTTGGCGAGGCACTACAGATATTGCAGACTGTAAACTACTTAGCTTTCGATATAATTTTTCTTGGCATTGTGGCGACTCATAACACTGTTACTATTTATTGCGAAAACACAAACTACGATCAACTATAAAAACACTAACGAAATTAATTTAATTGAATGCAACAATTATAATACAAATTACTCACATTTTGCATTTTCAAAAACATATACTTAGTTAAATCGTTTCCAAGATAAAACTAATGAATTGAATATAACATTCGGTATACGAAAAACGAAAACAGATAATCAAAGCACTTCTTATATAATAAAATCACTTCCAACGATTGATTATGCACATCAATGTGAACGAAAACAACGACTTTTCTCTCCTGCAACTCATAAAACGCTTACCATGTCAAGCCAAAAAAAAGAACGGTAAAAGTATATTTTTTTTTGTGCGTGCGCAATCCATAGAGAATAATTTATATTCATGCCGTGATGATTCTAATCACTAGACTTTCCAAAATTAATTAGGTTCTAAACTACATATTAGCAGAATGTGAATAAAACTTATATGAATTCTATTTAAAAATGTTTTTTTCTTTTCCAAAATCGTTCAGACCCGCATATGTTTATTTCCAACCGAACAACATATCAAAATTCATGCTTCTTTGAAAGTTTCCGGATTTATTATTATTTTCGAAAATTGTACTATCAAAACACTCGCGCACTGAAATGCAACGTTGTGTCAAAATTTCAAGACACAAACATACGGAGGCTGAATTTTTATAAAATACTAGCGACCCTAATATCGCTTTTAATTGTGGATGTTCAAAAAACTAAAAAAGAAAAATAGAAAACTCAAATTTTGTATTAATTTTACTGAAAATATGACAAACCATTGTCAAAAATAAATAAATTCTGTTGATCTGATCGCTACCAAACTTCAAAGGAACACGTGCTGGGCTAATCTGAAGATTGCCTGAAAATTTCATCAAATTCGGTCCAGCCGTTTTGGAGTCCATAGGGAACATGCATACACACATCGATCGATATATATATCGATGTGTGTGTATGTGTGCGTATATATATATATATATGGATTATATCGATTTTATTCCCTATCATATTAAACTATGAGCGAAAATGAATCATCGCTGCTTATTTCTTAATTTTAACTGTGAAAAAGGAATACACTTCCCTAAGTTATGACTGATAAATTTGTATGTCCACAAATTTGTGCAATAAAAAGTCATATTTCCTTAACGAGTTATAAACAATTATTGTGCTATATATGCTTCACACGAATACTAAACAAAAGTGATTATTAAAGTTTAATCTACTATCTAAATACAAAAGACTGCAATGACACCTTTAAACTCATCTCGCCTGTTTATTTTCTTCTTATTACATCTCTTTTTCATCCCCTTTTGTTGACTTTTCCCTCCTTTTCTGAACTTCTATTTCCCGCAAGTTTCAACCGCACGCCATTTCCTCGTGTCAATATTATACTGCCGTGACCACTCGTATGAACTTGCGGATTGGAGAATGGCTCTCTCCCCTTCTCCACCGCCCTTCCTCTTTTCCCGAAAAAAAAAAAAAAAAAAAAAAAAAAAAACATCCGCCAATCCAGACCGCAGGCAAAATTACATCCTACAGCGTACACCAGCGCGGTGCGGACGTGTGTCTGAATCACCTCTTTTCGCAACTCGACCCAATATATGTATATTTTTTTTTACATGCGTTGTATGAAAAAAACTTCGTTGATTAATAAATGCGAAGCGAATATTTTGCGAGCAGCAGACCGCACCCGCAGCGGCCAGCGACGAGCGAATCAATCTCATCCTCCCCTCCCCCACCCCGGAAAGCAAAAGCTTCATCCGCGACTGGTCGACATGCAGCAACGTTCCCTGGCTACAGATTGGCGAACGCCCACACAAATGGATTTGAGTGGTGGGAGGGAGTGAAGGGGGGGGGGGGGGGTGGAGGCACGGCGGGGCCTCGCGAAATGACGGGGCGTTAGTGAAAAGGGACTAAACAACGTATCCAGCACACACAACCTGTTCAGCAGGTCGCTCCGCCGTACAGCCGTTATCCTGCAGACGGCGCCCAGGCAACACTCCATTTACCTCCGTCTGATGGCGCGCGCTTGAAAAAAAAAAACGCGATAGTTAATAATTACATCAGAATATAGATAATGTTTAAATGTCTTTCAGAAGGAGGAGAAATAAGAAGCCCGGCTATTCAGGGAAGTGTTGGTACTGGCGAGGCGGGATTTTGCGACGCTCGCTGGTGCTTCTAGCGTGGTGTCTGGCTCTGGACTGGCGCGCAGTCTTCTCGTCGTGCACAGGACAACTACGATATTCAAGCGACAACCATAACATTATATGACGAGGAAATGAAGATAAAGATGTACTGCAAGTTCCCTGAGTGCTTTCAACAAGCTCTACCAGATGTTTCATACCTAAAAACTATTCTGAAAACACGCATTTTAACCATATTCACTCTTCTATAAAATACAGTTTACAAATGAAATACTGAAATAGAGAGCTACTGATCCGCTTCCAGCGAATTCTTAAATGCACCACTCGGATATTTTGAGCAGTTTATAAATCTCGTGATTTTTTCTGAATCAGTTTTATGAATACAATATCATGTAATAATTTTCTAGTAAATATTTTAGTATAATCGGAAATCGTTTAAAACGAAAAGTTCAAATTTTAAAATTATAGGTCTTTAAGGAGTGCCTTAATTTACAGATACAAATGTTTGAAAATTCAATATGAATTTGTGAAATGTTTGCAAATACTGGTGACTCAGGCCTGCATGAGTTAGTTCAATTATTAGGGGGAAGAATATTTCAGGCCACCTATTTCGTTACTTAAAAAAAAAAAATAGGGGTTAAGTCATATATATATATATATATATCCATTCAAATAGTGGAAATGGTGATTAATGTAAGCGCTGCTTAACAAATTAATGTGAATACGTTCTTCCATCGTTGTTGGCATCACTGTTCAATTGGTTCAACTTTCTGAAAACTAAAAAGAAATTAGTCACCGCTTTCACCGTTTGTATGGAGACTTGTGACGCTTCCTTGTGGCCATGTTCTTTCCGCGAAAAAAAAAAAAATTGATGATAGCTCGTTAGATTGGCTGCGATAAGGTATGCCTCCGCTAGTGACTTGTAATTGGCGGTCCTCTGGAAGAGAAGCCTTTGCCCTGTTTGGCCGGCCAGCCAGGACGTGTTGACACCCGCAATGATTGGCTACTGTCAGAAGTAGTGTGCCTGAAATAAACCCAGCCAACCCACGAAACACGGACAATGCTATAAAGTTTAAACACGTCTGGTCTGGAAATGTTTTCGGAAAAAGCGCACTGGTTTACTAATCCTGTGTACAATGCTTACATGCCCAGTGGAACACGCGAAGACATTGTCCTAGATATAAAAATATAATGGCATGTGGCGGGTGAAGACGAGCGTGTGCTCTCAGCGGAGCGGCGGCGTCCTCAGCTAGGAAGTAGTTGGAAGAGGGGGGCGGGGGTGGGAGAGTAGAGACGCGACGACGCGAGCCGGAGGCAGTATTTCGCGTGAAGGCCTCTGCCTAACCCGCACCCAATGGAGAGGGCCGCGCCATAAACATTCCCCTCCCCCACCGCAAACCCAGCGCAACGCTGAACCCGACATCGGCAGCAACTAGGGGCGACGGGCCGCAAGGGGAGAAAGAGAAGCAGAAGGGAGAGGGGAGGCTGGTGATGTTGCCACCCTTCTCGTTAGCCTTATAAATGGCCTGGGATGTTGCGTGCGCTACCCGCCAGGGACTTTGCAGCCACCCCCGCTCTCGCCCTACTCGTGATCGTTAGCGCGCATCATGGGGGAGGGGGAGGAGGAGAGTAATGAACGACACTGCGAGGACTCCAACACTATGGCTACGGTATCCCCGCCCTAATTAAATGATATCAATATCGTTATTTTTAGGGTATTGAAAAAATTCGTAGGTCATACGTCCTCCAGGATAGATTTTTTAAATGATTAATGCAATGGGGATATCGATTTAATACAATTTCTTCGACCATTGCAGTTTGCACTGTTCGCCATGGGCAGGCGAGGAGGTCGAACACATATTATAAACCCCCTGTTTCCGCGGTCTGATATCAGTCTGTTTGTGCCTGATGACGGGAACAGATATCAGTTCTCGAAACGTCGCAACTGTTTTGTCTTAAGAAACCTAATGTGTTCGTCAGTGCTGTCGCTGTGTTGTCCGTAATATCTGTTTATCTTTATCATTGTGTTCGTATACTTGCTGCGTTGTCCACGTTTTGTTGTCCGTCTGCATTTACTGTTATTATTGGCATTGTCTCTTCGTTGTTAGCCCACTGTGTTCGTCTGTCATTAATGAATTCTTTCCACGGAATTCTTGTTCTGTCTGATATTTACGATTGAATGTGTTCGTTTGTGCTGTCGTCGTTTCGCTGTCCATAATACCTGTTTAGGTTCATCGTTGGGTTTATCTGTTTGACACGAACTGATTTAGGCTTGTTTTCTGTGGATTTATGTTTTCATTTTCATTTCTTATTTTGCATTTATGAATTTTTCCCCCAGACAAAAAGTGCACAACTGCAATAGCGTAGGTCCACGAAATTGTATTAGATCTCCGGGATAGACTCTATAGGTACATAATCGGGGAAAAAAACATATTATTGGTTGCTTACTGTGTTACCTTATTTCGATACGTCTTCAAATGAAGCCGAGGGTATTCAATGGGTACGGTCATGTACTTTTCGCGAAAATATTTGCAGACCAGCCGTGCGTTAAAACTTTGTAGCATTGTCTGTGTTTCGTGGTTGGGTGGATTTATTTCAGGTGCATATCTACTGTCAGCGCACCAATCACAGCCATCCAGTGCGAAAGCAAGAATTTCCTGCATGGCCCGGCCAAATAGCAGGGGCGACTCCAGGATTTATTTTTGGGTAGGCATAGACTGTACCGCAGGGGCGTATGAACAGTTTTGGGAGTCCTTGCCGTACCAGGGGTCTGGCCCCCATATCAGAGGGTGGTCCCGGGGAATGTTTAAAAATCAGATACAAAACGTTTAGTTTTGTGGCTTTTTGTGAGTAATTTATTTCTCTCTGAAGTACAATATGTAATTGTATGTCAACAAAATACACTATAATATTTATAAAGCTCACATAATTAATTGTTAGAAGTAAATTTGTGTTAATATAAGATGAATATTACAACAAAACTCGTACGTTGATAGGCAAATATATAGTTAATTTCATTGTAAACTACCACTCTCAGAAGGGCAAAAGATTATTGTTTGTAATGAAAATAAGATTTAATTTTTTTATCGTTTTCAAAATAAACCTAACGTTTAGTATGAAATGTGTATTTTTTATTAAAAGTCGTATTTCCAATTTTCAGTTTTGAAAATGTTGGGTAGGCCCGGGCCTACCCGGTCTACTCGCTGGAACCGCCACTGCCAAACAGGGCTAGGGCTTCTTTCGCAGACGGTCGCCAGTCACATAGACACAATCTCTAGCGCGGGCCTTTTTTTATTGCAGTCTAATGAGCCATCAAATTTCACAAAAACACATGCCCCTACCTGGCTCAGACTCCACCGCATAAACTGTAGGCCAACTGCAGGAGCATCTCGAAGGTATAAGTATTTCGATTTTAGCTTGATCGCGAAAAGTAACGGCGAATTATTTTTTTTTATTACAGGGTTTTAATTACTAGCCGCCCCTTGCGAAAAAAATTAATCAGCCCATCTGGAGGGTTCATACCACTTCCTAGCCGGGGCAGGAAACATGATGAACAGTCGCGTTCTTGCAGGGGCTATGACCAATAAAAACAATATGATGTGTGATAAAGTAACAACAAATAAACTACAAACAAGTATGTAAAAATAAAAAATAAAAAAATCAGGAATTACCTACATGACACACTATGTATACATACTGCACGATTAGAAATAATATTGTGACAATTTTGTGGTTTCTACTTACAAATTATTCAAAATTCATGCGAAAAAAGACAGCTAAAACACAACAGTGTATTTAATATTTCTTTCAAGTTGGTCGAAACGATGGCCACAACTAGCATAAATGATCGATGAACAACTAGTTACAAGGCATGCTGGAAGACCAGGGCCGCGGCGCGAGCCAGGCACCGAGCCAGTGGCTCCCGGGAGGCTGGCGGCCCCGCACGGCCACTGACGTCAAGCGCTCATACCTCGGGATTAGAGCGGCCCGAGTTACCCACCCCCTGCCCTCCTTCGGCGCTCTCATCCATCCCTTAGCGGCCTGGGAATTGCACGGACTTACTGAGGCCACCGCGTGGAGTGGCGTGAATAATGCGCCGTTGTTCTGGATGCTTCGAGAGTCGGGTCGGCCCGGGATGTCGCGACACGTCAAAACCACTACAGTCACTTCGAGAAAAGACGGCCAACGGGTATAAAAGCTGAGACGCCAGCCTCCGCGGGAGTTCCAACAGGCGAGTTGAGTGAAGTGCGAGTTCGGCGAGCGGCGCAGGCGCGGAGCGACGGGACCGTGCGAGTGTGACCGAGTGGCGCGAGACTGTGTGTGAGGTGAGGGGCGAGCCACCGTTGAGCCTAGCTCCAACGAGGAGTACGAACTGTGGAACTTGACAGATATTTTGTGATTTGTGAACAGACAATTTTTAAAATCGATTATTAAATTAGTAATAAAAATATTAGTTGCAAATGAAAATGTTTAACATTAATTGGGCTATCCTTACGAAACCCGTTTTCCCCACTCGTAAAAGTATTCTTACAAATAGGTCTACCCTACATTAGTAGAAAAAAACATCGAATGAACAATTAACTGAGTAAAGTAGACTGTAGGCTTTAACTACCTTGGCTTTTGATGTTGAGTCGCGTCCAAGTGGTAGTAGTTTGTAGAGACATTTCGCTCTGCAATGGCAGCAGGCATCTTTAAGATTGAGGAAAGAACTGATCAACCTCAGCCCTGATGATGTCTGCTGCAATGCAGGGCGAAACGTTGTTACAATATACTACTTCTACACGACTCAACCTCGAAAGCCAATTATTTAATTAACAGATTGTTCCACTTAGTTCCCAATTAAATACGACCTGTAAATGAAGATAAATAACAGCGGCGCTTCAAATATGAATCTACTTTGCAACAAGCTTCGCGTTTAAATGAGTTATCTGCAGTGGGCAAGTATATTTCGCGAAAAAAAGTTTCTGATCGCTCATTAGACTGCAATAAGGGATGCGCACGCTAGCGAATAATCCCTTATCGCTAATTGGCGGCCGTCTGCAAGAGAAGCCATTGCCCTATTTGGACGGCACGGGTCATTCAGGACGTGATTGCTCCCGCACTGGATGGCTGTGATTGGTGCGCTGACAGTAGACATGCGCCTGAAATAAACCCAGCCAGCCACGAAACACGTACAATGCTACAAATGTTTAACTCACAAGTGGTCTGAAAATCTTTTCGCGATAAATATATAGCCATAACTTATACGTTTAATATATTTGCCTTCATATCCAATTATTTTTAATTTTCTGTTTAATGCAAGAATCAAATTTACATGTTTGTCGAACTGCAAGAGTGTCAGAGGGAATTTCGAGGTGTATATGGCTCGTCTCATTACGGGCCATTAAATAAACTAACAACTTTTGAAGTGAAACTTCTTTGCTGAGGGGGCTACAATTTTCGAGCGTTACCAAAATTCTTATCGCATGAGGGGAATAGTTCGGTGCGTAGCTGGGGGAACCGGTAGAGGAGGAGAGTGCGTCAGCGGCGACGCCACTCCAACTCATGCACTAGCGGTCGGATGGGAAGAAGGCTTGGCTGGGGGGAGAGGGAGGGATAGGTACGAAGCGTAGCGAGCTATATGCTAGCTGTAACGGTCAGGAGAGCAGAAGGCAGCAAGAGGAAGAAATGACGCAGCATATGCTACAGAATTCTCGTAACTCTGCTTGTGTTTGTCTACTCCTCAGTTTTCGTAACGGCTAACGATTGACGCTACCATATTTATTTTATTTTATTTAATAACTACAATTTATTTATTCCTGTGGAACACTGTTATTGGTTTGTGCAATTAACTTCATAAGTATCATTCATTTTTATGTAAATAGTGTGCTTTAGAATTGTAAAAATACGTATAGATTTCAGATGTTAGCTTCATGAGTGTACTTTGTTGCGCGTGGACTCCACGCACACACTTTTTTTTTCTGTAATAATGTTCGGCCCAATTCTCTGCCGTTGCTGCACAACCACGCGCGCTCCCTTCAGTGAATATTCCTTTAGTGATTTCTCGTCCATTCCGTAGATCATACTGTACAGTTGTACATTTACATAAAAACAGCTGTAGCATGACAACATAATTTTCGCAGTAATATTGGGATCGGATTCTTACCCGGGCATTTATTATTTGTATTGTCCCAGTTCCTCCAATAGTTAAAAAATTTGTAAACTCTTCCCTGAATAGCTTTCCAGCATTACTGCTTATTGAATATTATATAATCTTTTATGTGGTTTAAAATATTATGCTTGAATGATACATCATTTAAATTACAAAATTATTTACCAATTTTCGTAAGAAATGCTCAGTATTATGTCGAAAAACGTATTTCATATATGCAAAAATAACCACAGCCATATGTTGTATAAAGTTACAATATATTTCTTGTAGTATTAAAACTATTTCTTGGCAACTGGTTTCAAAAGATTTTTTTTTCTGTGAAGCGTATGCTAGAGGGGGAAAAACTCAGTAGCTTTCAAGCGCGACGCAATCTCACGCTTAACACGGAAGAGCAAGCTTTGTAATCGAGTGGCGAAGCCGAGATCGCGTGCTAAGGTCACGTGTGACGTCACTAGTGGGGGATCCCTCATAAGGTGAATGAAATCTGCCACGCCGCGAAATAATGAACGAGCATGCACTGCAATATATCACAAAGGGCCGGAGCCCGAATCGAGGGGGCTACACGTCTTTCTGGTGAGTGACTCACTCCTCTGTTCCTCCTCCCACCCCCTACACAGCACAAACTAGAAAGCCTGCCTGCTTGCGAGCGAGAACGGGCCAAGTGCTCGCGTCACAGAATGGCGATAACTTTTATTGTTCAATGAAATGCTTTTGACTCCAAGAAGCAAGCATTCTTACTAGAAGGACGTTGGTCTAATACGTACCTATATCAATATTTTAATTTCATGCAATTTTAGAGAATCAAATTTAATCCTCAAAGGTACAAAATATTATGAAATGAGGATGATTGAAAAATATGAGAAAACAATCCCGCTTGGCGTCTATACTTGTAACAACTATGTAGAACTTAATGTGATATTGCAGAGACTCAAATGTTTACCTGAGCTTCTAGTTCAAATGTAGGCTCTCGACGGAAACTAGCAGTAAATATAAACATCCGCTTACTGCTACATGAACGTTTTGTGGTCTCTGACGTCCATCATCGCTGGTAAATCAACATCATGCGAAAGAGTAAGTTGAATTATGAATTAGTCTTTTCTTCAAGTTATGATATCAGTGCGCCTGATAATGTATCCACACCAAGGAAGGACTGAATGACAACGAACCCACAGAAACCCATAAGAAACGTCACAGTGTATGCGTAAATATACAATGTCCAGCTGGTCCAGACATTTCCGTGACGACCCCGAAACAAAAGGTAAAGAAGCCAGAAACTGAGCGCAAAATTATTCATCACATGTCTTATATGTAGAGACCGGAAAAATTCGCGGATTCATTTCGTGTTATGCTAAAATTCTAATAATTATACCTTAGTGCTGCTTCTGTCATTGGTTCACTGTTAATCTGGAGAACTGAGGGCCAATTAGAGACCCTCACTCATTGAAGTGTCGAATCACAAGCCACCCAGTCGAGACGACTCACAAGTCAGCAGCCAATGACCAGTTGGCATTCGCCAGAGTGTGTAGAGGATATTGGAGTCTTTCCTGGAGGTCATTGAACCCACGAATTTTTCCGGTCTCTACTTATATGTAATTTACTTAAATTGCTATTTATTATTGAAGTTTATTTTATAGCTTGAATCTGCAACTGGCCTAGGTGTAAAACTTAGACTGGTAGGCCTACTATAGAATCTGTACTATATTTTCTCCGAAAACCCACCGCCCACCATCCTCCTTCCCATCACGAAGAATTCACGTGTGCACCTATGAGTAAACAGTCGAAATAAACAAAAAATTATACTGTCCAAGACTATAATATTGAGGACATGGAAATAAACTTTTGCTAGTAGAGTAGTCGGTAAATTACGTAAGTTATGCAAGAATAAGTTTATCTTCGGATGCTCAAAAAAAAACATGTATTACTAAACGATTTATGGCGAACTGCTGCCAACCTCGCGCCAACAGCCAGGAAGGCTGCAATGGAAGTATAAATAGTCTATAGTTTTCTAACATCCACTAAGGTCACAAAAACTGATGGAAAATAGTGTGAAAAATTTTAAGCATTAACGAGTTAACCTTCCAAAACAAAACATTGAACAAACTATGTATGCATATACGTATATATGTATATAGTGCATATTTTACAACAGCAAACAGAGACTAAAAGAAATCACCGGCGTTAAAAAAAACCCTGCTTGTTTTAAGTGAAGAGAAGGTATTCACCATCAGTAAAAGAGTGTTTAATTAGGTGTCAAAAACATTTTCCTGCTCAGCACCGCCGCGCTAACAAGACCAAACTTGAGCTCGCATAATTGCGCGAGGAGAAAAAAGAACAAAAAACTCCTTGTTCCATCTTATGGGCGGGCGCGCTTATCATTGAATACCTGCAAAGAAATAGTTTTTTTTTACTATATTTAATTTTATTCTAGGGAAACTTGAAACTTAAATACACTATTATTTTTTTTTAGTTTGAACATTTTACTTTTTAAATACAAAATTGAAATCTCACTGTCCGTAAAGCTATGCTAGTCAAAGTGCTTAGACGAAAATGAAAGAAAATAACTAAAAACTATTAAGTTAAATTCCAACTTGTCTAACAAAATTTCGGCTGTGAAGTAAGTACTGAAAATGTTCCGAAATTGAGGACGAGCCAAAGGTATGTTGTATGTTCCCTATAAACGTAGTGGGAAATGTCAATTTTACTTGTGTTACCAACCATTATTTTATCAGTTGTTATTGCAACTGTACACTGTAAGTACGTTAAATAGTTTTGACGAGAAACAACACACTTGAATATCGTACTTAAAGAAATCATAGTCTCTTTGGAGTTCTGAATTCAGGCATTTGTGCTGCATGAGTGCCTCACACACTGCAAAGACGACTATCTACTGTTCAGGAGGGTAGGTATATATTTTGAGACTGGGTGCTTGAACAAATTTAGTCTTGGGTTAAAATCTGTAGGATTCCCGGGAAGGATGAATAACGTTTTTCATTCCCACTTCACCGTTACATTTTCGCAAGGGCCCCCTGCCTCCCCCCACCCCATGAAATATATTCCCATGAATTTAGTATACGCATGCTGGCATGGTACGAAAGGCTGACTGCAACAGCTGTTAAATTTCAGGGCAGTTTATCTGAAATATCTCGCCGTCGTGAACAACAACGACAATTAAGGTTGCGTCCTTTGCTTGCACTTGGGGCTTTTGTATATGCTGGTCTCCGGAAGTGACATCACGAGGACTGTCTGAATCGGAAGTGAAACATGCAAGTAAACTAACCTCTTTACTTCTCACTTACACTTAACACTTAACAACCAAAAAAGTACTAGAATAATTTTCTTTATAAGTTATACCAAAGTTAACATACATAATATAAATATATATTTATAACAAGTTATTAATATAGTTCGAACCAAAGCCTGCACATGTGTCGGTCGAAACATACATATTAACAATTATTAACAATTAAAAATATTAACACATAACAATTTCCACGAAGTTCAAGTGTAAAAATGAACTACATTCTGTTCTACATGTGGATTCCGACTGAAGGCATAAACACCAGGTCCCATTACTGAACTGATGGCGTTATCAGCTCGCTCAAAATTTATCATTACTGGCGGTTATTTCAGTGCAATGTTTCCTGCTTTCTAGCTGATTATATTTTACATTCCGCGTGTGCATTTCCTAAATGATTTTTTTAAGGAGAGATCAGAATCACAAACATAGTGTAAAATAAGAATTTTTTTAACAGAAACGCTCAACTGTATTTTTTTATATCTGCAGATAGGCCTAAGTTTTAAAACTTATTTTACATAACATTCTACTGCACATATTTTATTTTGGAATTTCCGTTAAAACTATATTTACGTTCGTAAATCCGGCAAAATCGCTAACCCACAGAGGATGTGGTCCCAATCATACTGGATAAAGGATGGGTTATACATGCCATGTTGATTTTTTTCTGATCATTACTATTAATTAAGGGCTATTTATGTAGATTTAACACTATACATTTCTTGAAATTTTTGTTTTATCAGTAAAATTTTCAACAGAAATACATTAAGTGTAATATAATACGTGTAAAAATTTGCACAGGTGTTCATAATTATCATTATTATCATAAATCGCGCGCCTTCTTACTCCCATTATATAACAACGCTATGTAAATATCCGTTAAAAATATTAGTGACATAAGGCCATGTATTTTTCGTGAAAAGATTTAGAGACCAGCTGTGCGTTAAAACACTGTGATCAGTTGAATGTTCTCTCAGGTGCATGTCTTCTTGTCGGCACTTGAATCACACACAGCCAACACGTCCTGACTGGCCCGGTCAAACAGGGCAATGGATTCTCTTACAGACGGCCGCCAAGCGCAGGTATACCTTACTGCAGTCAAATGAGCGATTATTAGAGACCATAAAAATTTGCGAATTCATTTCTCGATAGGCTAAAATACAAATAGTTATACCTCAGTGCTGCCTCTGCAATTGGCTCACAACTCACCTGCATGAATGTGAGCCAATGAGAAACACTCAACCAAAGCTGTATCGAATCACAGGCTGCTACGTTGGGACGTCTCACAAGACAGCAGCCAACGAATGGGTGAAATTTGATCGTGTGTACGTACAACTATGAGTTCATCCTACAGGTCATTGAAACCGAGAATTTTTCCGGTCCCTGGCGATTATATATAATTTTTTATCGCGCAAAATACTTTCCCCTAGTGAAAGAACAAGTGCGCGAAAGGTTTAGTGTTAATTTTACATAAATATCACTTAACTAATAGTTATGACGAGAAAATATATATATATATGTGTGTGTGTGTTTGAGAGAGAGAGAGTCGTTCAGTACTAGCCAGAGATGTTTAACATCTAACCTCGGTAACGAGTATATTCATGTGTTCTGATTTAATGCAGTTTTTTTTTTACATACGCCATAGCAGTTTTGCACTGTTTGTCGTGGAAAAAATCGGAAAATCAAAAATAAATAAGTTTAGTTAAATAAATAAGTTTATTTGTTTAGATTCATCGTTGGTTCCGTTTGTCCGACATCAGCTTATTCAGTCTTGTTTTCTGTGAATTTTTTATCTTCATATTTTTCTTTATTTTTGATTTTCAGAAAAAAAACTACATTAAATCAAAATTGCCCATTGCATAAATCATTTAAAGAAAGCTTCATGTGTTCTCATGTTACATAAACTTTCATAATACGAAACTTGGACACGATATTTAACGCAGAATTATTTAAAATTATTCCGAGCGTGATAAATAAACTGATAAATAAAATAGTCACTTTTCAAATAAAAAAAATTCTGGATGCACCCACCGCCAGAATTCGCTGCCTGAATCGTAAACGTTGCTTGCCACCATCACGCGCAGATAGTAGAGCAGCATGGAAAAAAAAATTAAAATATTTCAAATGGCTCCGATAAAACCCCAGCTTTGGACCTAATTTTTGACCACGAATTTTATTAAAATATTGCACATCTTGCTAAAATTCACTAGTGGTTATAATTTTATGGCATTACTAAAATATTAACCTAAAACATTTTAAAACTCATAATATAACACTAAGTATAAGTTTGTATATTTGTATTTTGCTTAAACGACTGAAATCAATCTGTAAAAACTTCCTAAAATTGACTTTATTGTGGTAATTTAAGATTATTATTACATAATAGCATTATATTATGTTATTAAAAAGGGGAAAAAAACTGTACCAGTGAAGGAATTCAAACCAAGTCTCTCGACGTTATCAAGGGCCCATGCTACCTCTGTGCTACAGAGCCCGATAACATGTTACAAGGAGAGTATGTATTATATTAATTGTAACGCCAGTTTTCTTAAGTATTTTAAAACTTGAGATTAATTTTTACTATGATTATTTTAGTTTACCAAATATATGTCCAGGGTAGTTTCACTATCAAAGAGTTTAATTTGGCACACCAATATTTGGTATGTACCCTAATGTTTACGAAAGTGACTATATACGGGTTTATGTTGCTACGCGTGGATCCGCCATCTTTGTGTCACAATTACGATCATCGACTTCCGTTCCATTTCCACGAAATTACTCCTACCAAATGCCGTTTACCGAGAGTTAAGATGTTTACACATAAGAAAAAAAATCACCATGGCGTGTGAAGCCCAGCCTTGAACACTGTACTTGAATTCGGACACGTCCTCCGTCGGACGAAGGGGGAACCCTCACGCACGATCGCCGCGGCGCACATAGTCCACTCTAGAACCTTCTAGCGTCCAGCTGCGTCGGTGCCCGCGATGATGAACACTGAAGCCCGACGGAGGGGGAAACGCTCCCACCCCCTTTCCCCGGAGACACTGACCTCACTCAATATTATTCTGATCGCAAACACTAGGGTGGAAACGTGGGGTGTATGAGCACTAGCAACAGCTGTCCTCGGCCCCCAAACATTACCAGCTGCAGTGACTGCTTTTTTTTTCCGGAAAAATATACTTTTTTTTCGAAACTTTTCCTGTAATGTTCTGTTAAACCAGAAAATCTTTAACAGTTTATACTTTCACAGAAACACATCTAACTTTTTATAAAAACACAACACAACTTTACCACCTAATGGCTCACTTAACATTTGAAAGTTTGGTAGAACCCATGCTAACCTCTACCAACTGATCGGAACCAAAAAATAGTGTTCAAACAGTACCTACCAATCTGCAGAAAATATTTTTTTTTTGTGCAGCGTATATAAACCTATCTTAAATTATGTAAATTTATGTTAGTAATGAAAACAAAATCCTAAAAAAAAATATGCTTGTATTTTTCCAGAAATTTACTGAACGGAAAATGTTCCCACTTACGCAGTAAAATAATAAGAAAAATAAGTTTTGCACGTAGCATGTCAGAAGCAGCCTGCAGTCAAAGAAGAGGTTCTGAGAGTCGGACACTCAAGCATACACACAGATATACGAGAGAAACAAACTGTGACAGTCACTAAACTTTTGAACGTTGTCGTATTAAATATTTTATGCTGTCTAACAAAATTTAAATTATTAGTGACAGCAAAATTTTATACTGGAGAACCAAATTACGAGGGACATTCCGAAGATAAGTTTCATCTTTTTTTATAGACAATTTTTATTACAAATAAAAATTATACTTCATAAAAAATACAATCCTTCGATTAATTTCTCACACATGGATACATTTGTCGACACTGTGCAATTCATTTTGTGACCACGTTTCCAGCACACGTTTTCTGCCGCACTGGTCTGCACTCGACTGAGCTCGGTTAAGTCGGTCTGCTGCTCATCTCTGTTCTTCTGCACTCTGCGCACGTGCCATTCCTCCTCTGCGCTCACTCGTCCCGTTGTGAATTTAGGAAAGGTGGTCTTTTCTTACGGCTATATGTTGTATTACAGCTTCCCTATGAAAAAAAAGAAAGAAAAAGGACAAAACTTATTTTCGTAACGTCCATCAAAATTATTTTTTCCAGTCCCACCAGATACTCGCTGCTCTAGAAAATCTCACGAAAATGCGACGATGGTGCAATAAGTAGAGACCTATAAAATTTGCGTTATTTTATATTAAAAGACTAGACACCATACATCTGTGCACAAACCAGTCGATGTATTTTGTTCATCGGATACTGCCACGTTTAACCTTCTGTCCGGTTGGATCATGTGAATTTAAAATATTTTTCCTTGTGAGTTTCTTGTCCTTCGGGGCGTGTTAAAAACTGCCAAAGGGGAGGGCCGTGTTCTTTTCGCGTAAAACTTTGTATCATTGTCTGTGTTGCTGGATTTATTTCCAGATTCACGACTACTGTCAGCACACCAGTCACAACCATCCAGTGCGGAAGCAAACACGTCCTGAATGGCCCGGCCAAACAGGGGAATGGCTTCTTTCGCAGACGGCCGCCAATTACTAGGGAACAATCGCTACTACTGGCATGCCTTACCGCAGTCTAATAAGAGATATGATTATTTCGCAAAAAAAAAAAAAAAACACACGCCACTACCGAAAGATCAATGAAAAATAACTTTAAACAATAAATGGTATCATAGCCTGTTTTCAAATAATAGCCCGAATGTTGTAGGTGTCTAGCAATAGGATATTAAGACGTACGACTGTATTGTAAGCAGACCGACTAACAACGCTTCCGTCAGTTAAGTGTAAGTTTTAATGGTTAGTAAAATTTAGGACTACACAGTCCCACCTGATCGCCGCATGCCTCTTAGCAGTGACGTCGAGTTAAATACTTAGTACCTGGGGGGAAGGGGGAAATATTCCTCCCCATTACCTAATGTAAAGATAATACAATTTAAAAAGTAATCGAAAATCTGTATACGTTACCGTTGTATAATTGTAAACGTGATGTGTACGTATCTCATAGCTTGTGAGGTTTCCAATTAATTATGTTACCAATATACTAGTAAATGTTGACCTACTATCAGGGTAAACTTAACCATCAAATAAATATCGAACTCAACCGGGCTATTCTGGTGTCCAGACCTCGGTAACTACCTAGTTTCTCCCCCCTCCCTCCAAACCCTCGACGGCCTTTCCCTATCAGAAATTCAGAGGTGGGCATCATTATCTAAGGTTTTCACTGTGCCTGTGAAGGTTTTACCTGGGTCACAGTAACAATAGATTATGGCTAAGGTGACTAAAGGGACGTCAGCCAATGGCATCAATCGTTGCCAAGACTGGCCAGAAACCCCAGTAGCACAAGATAAAGGTGGGGCAAGTATTTTTTCGGAAATAAATCTGACCGCAAAAAAAAAATGTATGCCCGCGCTACCGATCGTTTGCTTGTGATTGGCGACCGTCTGCAAGAGAAACCGTTGCCCTATTTGACCGAGCCAGTCAGGACGTGTTTGCTTCTGCATTGGATGGCTGTGAATCATTTACCTTCAGCAGACATGCAACTGAAAGAAACTCTACCAATCAGACAATACCAGTGTGCTGACAAGCAGACATACAACTGAAAGAAAACTAACAAATCACGAAACAGAGACAATACTACAGTGATTTAACATAAAGCTAATCTCGATATATTTTCGTTGAAAACCCATGGTCATGTGAGCAGCAACATTTCCCGAGAAAATACTCCATTCAGGAAATTTTCTGGAAAAGTATAACCACATATGGTTCCAGAAAATATTCTTTATTTTTTCAATACAAACAAAGATTTACGTAATTAAATATAGGTTAATATCATACTAAGAAAATAGCTTTTTATACCACTTGAAAATATTTTACAATACCATTATATTATAGCACAGGTAAAATACAAGTAAATTAAAAAAGATAAAGAAATTTTCCTGAAAATAGTTTTTCCCGAAAACTAACATGTCTGGAAATAATTGTTCGGTTCTTCGTTTGTGTCGAGAGAGGATTTCTTATATGCAATTAATCACTACTATTAAAATTGTCTAATTCAGCTTGGTAATTTATATATATATATATATTATTTCCCGGTGTTTTTCAAGTTTTGAAGACTCCGTTACACAGTGGCGAACGCCCCTGAAGTTATGAAAAAATTTGCGAAATATCAGTGAAGCCTGCGTGAAGCCACTTCACCTCTACTGCTGTAGGCCCATTTGTCAGTGGGCTTGTGTCAAAAGTAATGTAAATAAATTTTAATACGCTTTTCAAATGTTTAAAGTTTCAGATCTCATGCCACTTGCTGAATCATAGAGGAGCGATTTCCCCAATGCCAAAGTCCGTAGTCAAGTTCAGCATGAAGAGTGATAGAACGCCTCCAAAGAGAAGAAGAAGTAGTACAGCCGAAGTCTTGAAGAGTAGAGTTGGCTTCGCAATATTTATTTTTTCACCGCCCTCCCCCAAACCTCCTCGGAAAAAATAAATTCCGAATCCGCCACTGCCGCTACAATTCCTTGAGATCTCCCTGGACAGCTAGGAGAGGGTGGATAGGCCTGCGCCGGGCCACGGGATACCTGGATGTCTGAGGAGTCCCAGTGTGACGTAGGCGGCAGCAGTACCTACTGATAAGGTCTAAGGACTCAGGACAAAGTTAACTGTCTGGTTAGCTGAGTGAGCTAGGGGGACGAGGTGGTGGTGATGGTGATGATGCTGAGATAGGTAGCTTCAGCCTCTCATCATAGTCAACTCTCTAAACTATACTGTCCTGATTATCGCGCATGCAACGTATTCCGTATCCACGCCCGAGGGGGGCCTCGGGTTGGTAAGCGCTGGGAAAAAAAAGAAAAACCGAGAGGGGGGAACCCCCTTGGATGCTCTCACGTCTGCGGGAACCCCGCCACTCCTCCAGCGGCGAGCGGGGCGCGTCTGGGGCAAGGCGGGTCACCCGGGTCAAATCAATACCCGCGCCGCCACCGCCACCTGACGAGGACTCGACCCCGTCTGGAGCTCGCCGCGCGCGTCCCGACGTGATCCTGCCGCCCCCTCGCCCCGCCTCCCCCCGTGCCCTAGTGAGGTGTCTTTCGTGAACGATTAGTTCAAAATGAACGGGTCTTGCAGTCAACTCATGTGATTCGTTCACTAAGTAGTAGCGATTCTTGGCAAATAAGAAATTCTCTCTCGGTGCAAACGAAGTACCGAATGACAGTTATGGCTAGTGATGTTACTTTTCGGGGGAAATATATATATATTTTTTTTGGGAATATTTATATCAATAAACCCGTGACCAATCACTAAGGGCATGAATGTATTTTTCGCGAAAAAAAAAATATGATCGCTCATTAGACTGCAATAAGTTATGCCTGAGCTAGCGATTACTTCCTTGTGATTGGTGGCCGTCTGAAAGAGAAGATATTGCCCTATTTGGCCGGGCCATTCAAGACGCGTTGGCTTTCGCGCTGAATGGCTGCGATTTCGTGATTGGTTCTTTTTTTTTCAGTTGCATGTCTACTCGTCGGCGCACGAATAGTCAGCGCACGAATTGCAGCCAACCAGTGCGGAAGCAAACACGTCCTGACTGGCCCGGCCAAAAAGGGCAATGGCTTCTCTAGCAGACGGACGCCAAATTCAAGGAAACAGTTACTAGCACTGTCATAACCTTTGCGCAGTCCAATGAGCGGTAGGATTTAATATACGCGACCAATACTTGACACTAGTTACAAACCACGAGAAGAAGTGTTTACCCAATCACGTGTAACCCGTCAAAGAACACGACCTTGTTATCGACAAAAGAACAATTTAAAAAGACTTAAATAGGCATGTTGAGTCTAGCCTAGAGTGAAATGAATCCGTGAAAAAAATTGGGGCTCTAACCATCGTTGAATAGAACACGCTCTAGAATATTACGAGATTACTGCGATAACCGTTCGGCTTTCAGTTGAGAGAATTCCGTTCTGTTCGATTAGACGTAGAGGGGCAAAGCACAAAACGACACAAGCTATAGCAATTTCTTATTTAGGCTTATATTCATAGTCCTGTCTTGAGCAACGTCTTGAAACTGTCTTGGCGAAGACCGTCATGTTTCACAAGGCGGCGATTTCAATATTCATGTTTCATAGTCCGTGAACAAGATGAGCTTCATGAATACTGCGTTCTCAAGCAAGAGCTTGTTTGACGTACTTACGGCTTGACGAAGCACTTACTTAAGACAGCCGAAAAGACACGAGCATACACGAACCTGGCCGAATGGACTCGTTCGTTAAAAATTCTGCTACTTTTCACACAGAGCACTGAAACCCCAGAATTTGAGGCTATTTACAGTAGCAAAATTTTGTGAGTATATATCATTACATTCGAGGTGTGTTTGTATATTGAGGTGAGGAACACCTAGAAAAACAGGTGTTTTGCAACCACAAAGATGCACACCTTCCAGTACACCTCAACTTGTGTGACTTGAGTTGAATGAGAGTAAGAACTTGCTATACTTTGGTCTTTCCTGTGAAAGTTGAACGTTAAGACATTATGTGTCTAACGATTTAATAATACCCTATTTTCAAAATTATACAGTTAAAATATGTTAAACTGTTTGTTAAAATAGCTCTGCTACATTTTTTACAGTTATTTTTGCTGATACGACGTAAGAAATTGTTTAACATATTTTACCATATTATTTACGTTGCTAACCTAAACTAATCAATCTTTTTCACTATATTTTTAGTGTTGCTAACCAGTCTTAATCAACCCATATCTTGGTATTACCGTTTTTCAAATATAACTACCACAAACTAGCATCTTCAGAACTGTTAATACTATATAACTACTTGTTTAAATGCAACGTGCCTTTACAAAATGATCAAAAAACATTTCAGGCAGTGAAAACTGAAAAACCGCTATTTGTAATTTTTTTGTGGAAATGTCACTCTGCTTCAGCTTCAGGATAAGGAACCGTAAATATCAATTTAATAAAAAATATCATATTTAACTACAGAGCAAACGAAATGTTAACATTAAGTAAGGAAAATTTATGTTTAGAAGTTTAACAATAATTTTGAACTAATCTGATAGTGTAGGCTACGCAGGAAGTAATTTTCAATTTTTTAAAACCCTTTTGTTATTTCAACCTCCAGCAGTAATATTGCGTCTCATCAAAAATTATTCAGAAGATTTTTTAAAATAATGTTAGAGCACTTTTGCACCCCTTGCGGCAATAATCGCTCGTATCAAAATTTATTTTCAACAAAAGTTAAACATAATATTAAAAAAGTTAAAAATAAATAAGAGTGGATTTGATAGTGTACAGGGTACGAAAGTTATATTTTTTCTATTCCAACCATTGTTTAAGAATGTGTAAGTTCTTATAAAAAAACTTAAATCATAAGTGAAAGAATACCTCGTATTTTCATTTAGGCTAACAGGCGCGTTGTTAAGTTCCTATAAAGTGTTCGTTTATTCATCAATAATATTAGACATACATTTCCTAATATAATAGGTTAATTTTTCTTGTTCAAGTTACTTGTGATCCTGTAATTTAATCTTATTATAAGTAAAACATGTCACAAAGCCTACCAAGTATGAAATAACCAATTCAATGGCCTTAGCTATAAAATTAAATATATTATAACAATTAGAAAAAAAATCATTAATACGATTTTTCTTAAAGATATACTTGTATTCAATAACCCCGTAATTTAAAAAAAAATGGTCTTCATCACGACCGTCTTGTTTGCGATCACTCTAGACAATCCCAAGCAACGTCTATGACACCAAATATTTAAATAAGAATACATATAAGAATTTCCTGGCGAAGAAATTGCTCAAGACGTAAATATGAATACCACCATCAGCTGCGCATTGACTGTTGAGTCTGGGGTAGTAATAAAACATAACGAGCAATGGTAGGTAGGGTCTTCTAACGATGGCCGATTCATAACTGCATACGGCACAGTTGAAATTCACGTGACAAGGCTCCTCACTTCGCTGAAATTCAATCGCAAAAATAACCCGTACGATTTTATCGATTATAATAAAGCAATTATTTTTGCAGTTTTGCAATAACATAGCAAATTTTCAACTACGAAAAAAAGTTAGCTTTTAAAAGTGTATACGCTATTAAAAATAATAAAAAAATATTTATTAAAAACTTTTGAATTTTGGTAAGTTTGTTTTTCACTCAATCAACTTATCATTTGATAATACATTGTCCAATGTGCTGTCTATTTTGGAAAATGTGTAATACAAACTGTTTTAAGTTATATTTTGTGCATTTGTTCCACAGGGATTATGTTCCGAAGTTGTTAAAAATATTTTAAGCTTAGCGGGCATTCGCTATATTTATAGGCTCCCCCAATATTTCGCCAAGTAACATGGATAACCACCTCACATACAACATAACTAACTGTCCGGTGGGTTTGCTTTCTTTACTAAACGTGTTTTCCCATAATGTTTCCCACGATCTGAAGAAAGTTTCGCTCAGAACAGCGTGGGTTTGGTTTCGAAATCTGCACTGCATGTATTCCAGTTATTTTACTGGGTTGTAAGGTAATATAACCCCCAGTGTCTATAAGACGCCACTTAAAAGGTATCAAGAGGGCGTCTAAAGGTTTTAATATCGCAGCAAGTCTTCAGTTCAGCTCAGGCTTCAAGCGAACCTTTGATATGAAAAAAATGCGATCTTGCAATGTAGTTTGTAATGACTACGAAACAATATTTTAACAAAACTGCTTGGGTCCACAATCGTTACCAAACATCAACTTTTGGCAAGACGAATTAATCATATATTTGTTTTCTGTGAACCATTTCTTTCATTACGCAGTAAAAAATATTAAATAAAATAACCAATCTATGATGTATGTAACGCCGGTTAAGACAAATAAAAAATTGCGATTGTTTAAGTTTGTATTTGCATTCAACACTAATGTTTTCTATCACTTCTAATTGCGTTTGACCTTTGATACTGATTAATTCGTGCACTATTTACGTGCATGCACACAAGTGCCATAATTTAAAAAATCTAATCTCGTGGTTCTAAGTTATCAACTTTTACATAATCCGCATCGAACACCGATGAGCGATTCAAGAAAGAGACCAGTATGAGATGGACAAGACCAAGTAAAATCGTCTCATTCATTTTCATAGTCAGATTTTTTTAGTCATCTGTAAAATAAATAACAGATTGTAACGGGATAGCAAAAAGATCGAAAATCTTTTATAAGTTTTAAAATCTCGTTGCTTCAAATGTACCCACTCATTTGATGGAAAACCCGACAGATTTAATAGTTTTATGATTACAATAATTGAGACACTGTAAAGTGCAGATAAGCCTCTTTATAATGTTCATTGGTCAATAAATAAGACACATAGTATTTTGTTTGTAACTGGTTAAGGGTCGTCTAGGCGTGACAAGAACTCTGTACTTAAATCATCAACGTGAAGCAGATATGCGTGTGCTTCAAGTCTACTTTATAACCAATGAAATCCGAGAAATAATCGTGTTTCTATCAAAGAAAATGGTATTCAAATGTATGATGATAACTATTTCAGACTGGCCGCAATCCAGTCACATCGCGCTGAGGACACGAGACAACCAAAGGAGGTTAAAGACGACCAGACTAGCAGAGAAAGGGTAAATCCGAATATCAAAGCGGGGCACCCACTAGATTTGGCGGGGGAGGGGGGGGGGGGCGCTCACGATTAAGCACAGACGTGTGTGTTTGTGGACGCGAAAGAGAGATAGAGAGAGAGATAGAGAGAGAGAGAGAGAGAGAGAGAGAGAACTAGTGCATGTTGTAACAGATAAAGAGAGATAGTGAGGATAAGAAGTGCGAGGCGAACGGCGCGGAAGCTCAGTCCGCTGAACATTTTCAGGAACTCCGCCCTGTCGACTCCATGCTAATTTGTCAGGGGGGAGGAAGACCCTTAGTTTCAACCCGCCCCCCCGGACCACGAGCCGCGAGTGGAGCCAGGTCGCGCCGCTGTGCTCGCCAAGCCGCCCCGCGCGGCAAGGTTTACTATCAACACTGTATCTCACAAACCCAAACTGAACAACAGTTCAATCAACCCTTAAAATAAAATTCATAAAACTGTACAACACTGGCCAGCTGCCAAGATAAATCAAATCACAACAAATTCCCCACAAATTAAAATTACGAATTTCTTAAAAAATTAAATTCTACAAACCCAATGATGGTTTGAATGTAATTTTAATTCAAGCACACTTATTTTTCAAACTATGGCCACACACCAATCATTTTATTCGCAGCTGAATCAGCATCCTTTAAAAATAAAAAACAAATATACTTCAAAAACTAAACTTTACAGCATCAACCCCGGAGATTATGGACAGCACATCGCATCGCTGCCTGGTCCCCCCGGCGGGACGCGGGGTCCTTGGTCGGTCCTTGGGCCCGCAATGGCAGTTATGGCTCGGCTGCAGTCAGTAGTGGTTGCACGGGGTCACACTGACTCGGACCATGCGGCCAGAGAAGGAGAAACGAAGCACTAGGGAAGCGACCCTTCGAGACGTTTGGCGACAACAGTGACATGCTGAATGAGCAACGTTGTTTACTCCACCGTGATTACTTAGTATGCCACGCAAAGATATGCAAAAAATTTTTACATAAAAGCGTATTTTTCCAGAACCGCGGTTTTTTTTTGTGATACTGAAGTATTTAAAAACAAGATGAACAAAATCCTGGATGAAATCACTTAAGTAGTGCATACATTTAGAACATACTACATACAAACTTCAATGATGCTGTAACGGAATTTTAGCTGATTCCAAATATTAGAGTTTAAAAAATACAATCGATACTCCTATACTAAACAATTTCTAGCTTATTTACAAGATAAAATAAACCTCGATTATTTAGACGAAGTGTATTTTAAAACGTCTCGAAAAATTATTCATTCATGTTGTAACACACCCGACTTAAGGGGCCCGTCTGGTCGGTGTTAGTGAGATGGGATGATAAGCGCTGGTGCTTCTAGCACTTGAGCGGTGACCGTAACATTATATGGCATAGATATTAAGGTAAAATTGTACTGCAAATCCCTTAAGTGCTTTCCAGAATCTGTACCGGTTTTTTATGCCTTAAATTTACTCTGAAAACACGCCTTTTAGCCATTTTAACTCATCTAAAAATAGAGTTTAAAAACTTAATCCGGAATCAAAATTACTTTTTGGCCCTCAGCGAACTCTTAACTGATTTTCGTAAACAGACCCCACTCGGGTATATGGAGTAGTTTTGAAATCGTGTAGTATTTCCCTAAAGCTCTGCGCACCGTATGTGCGCCCAGGCAGACGGCACCCTTAATCTATATTTTAACTGTGGTTGGAAGTGTTCACACTTATCAAATTGCCTTGTTTTCTCAATTATTTTTATAGACGTTGGTGAAACTGGCTCTTAGGGCAGAAGGCTGCGTATTTAATTACGTTGTATTATATAAATAATTAACTGTTCAGAGATAATATTTTGTTTGCCATTACTAAATACCGTTTACCGTGAGTAATGTTTCATCGGCAAACACCATTTCACACTACAGTCGGAAAAAAAGAAGTGACGATCGTTGGAAACCCGTTGTAAACCTTTCAATGAAATTTTTTTTATAGCAAAAGAGTGTAACATGCTAAAAATTGTTCAGGAATACAATCGTGCTATACAATTTTCCCCCTCCGATCTGGTATGAAGAAAAAAAACTAAACAGCTGTCGAAAACAGCTGTTAGTATTTGCGGTATAAAAAGAATAAAAAAATTCACGCAAACATGGCATTTCAAAAATTTTCCAACGATTTTTGTTAACAGAGGTTAAGTCTCTGCAGCAAAAGCGTAACGCATACGTTTATATTACAGTAATAGCTCTTTAATCCGAAAATTTGGGACCACGGCCATGACATTTAAACGATTTTGCAGGAATAGCGAACATCCACATTATTTTACCTAAATAAAAAAAATTAACATTAAGAGAAGAACTTAAAAAAAAAGTTAAATAAGCTGTTCTATGGATGTAGTGTTAGTACATAGCTGTGATATTGTGCAAATTTAACATATAAACAGGACCAAAAGGCAAAAATCAGAAACCAAGAGGCACTATTGGGTGCCGGATTATAGAATGTGCCAAACCGTAGAATAACTGACTGTAATACGTACAAGCAAGGCTTTGCTGTTAGTGGTATGATTGACATTTTCTTGTGCTCTTTAATAAGGAGAACAAACTTTATAATGCTGCCAAATTGTCCTTCGCTCAAGTTTGCGTATTTGCTCCGACAGTGATTGGGGCTTGCCTTCCTCGACTTGAATGAAACCTAAACATTAATATAAGTTTTCATAAAAAAATAAAACTTGGCGTGTAAACTTAAATGTGGAGCCACGGTGACTACGTGCAAATAGCCATTGTGTGCGAAGCCATGGAACAGCCTGTTGATATACACTTCAAGTCAAACTTCAAGTTAAGAGGGCTTTCTCGTAGGCGGCGCCTCGACGACGCCGGCTCGTGTGGCGAAGTTGGGCCGGGTCTACAAACTGCGCAAGAAACGCAAGACGGAGACAAGTTTTCAAACACCCTTTTATAAATTGCGCCAAGACGCAAAAACGCAAACGCAAGCATCGGCCAACTTTCTACTTCTTGTGTTTCGGCCACCGTTTCAGCAGCCTTACATATGCCAATGTTAAATGTTCCGAAAACTTAAAACTACGCAGGCGTTACGTCTATGTGAGACTGCGATGTTGTTTATAACATAGAATCACGTTTTCACTTGTTGGACTTATGCACAGTAAAATTACATAACACTTTCAAATAAAATTTTTGACAATTTTTTTTGTATTAAACAGGCATTATCAGACGAAGCTCGCAGGAAAGAAATTAGTTTTCTTCTGTTTTGTGTTATTAAAAACGACCGATATTTTATTACGTTGGTTGCGTGCTGCATCGCTGAGTTCCTTGTGTAGTTTATAAATCCGACCTAAGGTCGATGGTGCAATACCAACAAACCCCCTCCCCCCCCCCCCCCCCAAACGATAGTATATGAGCACTGGGTAAGCATATCCAAGTGATTAGGAATCTATGTGTGATGGTTATATGATGGCGAGATTGTACAAATTGTATCAAGTGTTTTACGCACAATAATGAAGCTACTTCTCTTAGCGAACTGTTAAGATATATTAGAAATATATATTTTGTATTACTTAACTATTCTTAAATTGGAATTAGTGTCAACATATGGCCATTTTTTTTCTGAACCCTAAAACTTGAACCCTCTCACTAAAATTCCACGCACAACATAAAGTATTTTTACTATGGGTGTTGATAATACTTTTTTTGTAAAATAAATTATATCCTTAGTTCTAGCGACTTTTAAAATACGTTTCGAACAAATTTATATTCGAATAAGTATCTCATATTCATTTTAAATTCTATAACTTAAATTCCAAAGGAAGTTCTGAATAAACTGTAATTATCTGATCGTAAAAAAAAAGATTCTTAAAGGTTTATTTTTCTGTTTTCAGACGCGTTACGTCAGACACTGGTTTCAAAACCACGAGACCCGCGTGACTGCATTGTATAAAGGCCAGACATACATAAAGCTCTTTTTTCACATCGATCATTATCACGTATACTTCAACATCTTCAACATCTTCCGCGCTTACTTTCACAAAATTACATTAAAAGCCAAAATGAACCTAAGGTATTATAAGAAATATTAAACATGATTTCCTTCGTGTTTGTGTTCTATATTATATATATAATATATATATTTCAAACCACTAACTATACCAGATTCAAACTTGAATAAATAAACTTCGCTACCCACCCCGCACGATAGTATACGCTACGCATATGCACTACATACTTAGTCTCCTTTGATAGCTTTTAGCCTTTGATATCTAAATATTCCTATAAAAAATGACAAAAATAATTACTGATGCATAACTTATAGCCTCAAATATTAATTTTACGTATTCATTTCGCATCAGGCTAGACTCAACTTGCCTAGGTATGAACAAGCCTTTATTAGAGTGCTCACTGACTCACGGTCATCAAGAGCACTGAAGAATCTGTATATGTGCATGTGTTCCAAGTGAAATAACCGTGACTCCGTACATCATCAGCTAGTATGGCACTGCACAGAAAAATTATTCTGTACTTTTACAAAAAATTCCTTTGTAACCAGTTGCCAAGAAATAGTTCGTAATACTGCAAGAGAAATATTGTAACTAAGAAAAACACGCGACTATGGTTAATTATGCATATTTATAATACTTTTTTATAGTAATACTGAGTATTTCTTACAAAAATTGGCGGTTGATTTTATATTTTATTTCATATTTAATTCAATCATACATTTTTCAAACAAATGAAAAGATCATCGGATATTCAACAATTTAACATTATTTTGTTGTATCGTGTTTGTTATGTGCGCAGTTAATGACGGAAAGCTATCCAGGGAACGATTTGCAAATATCTTTGTAAATGTACAAATATCTGTAATTTTACACATATATTTTTGTTCCGCTTCCGAAAAAAAAAATACAGTGTACCTACATAAATGTTTGTTTACGTTGTTTACTGCGTCACAACATCCGTCTGTCTAGGTGTGAATGTTCCTCGCGGCGTCTGATGGCGAGAGGAGCGTGCGGTGGGGCGCCGAGGCGGCGGCCGGCGCCAAAGAGATTGCAACTGCTTCCAACCTCCTTGGAACGCACGTCGCCCTCACGTGCTCCACGCCGGACGGCGGCGCCAGGGCCAGCAGGGGAGTCTGCGAGGGTCGCGTCTCGTCGGGGCGTGGCGGGAAATCAATACGAGAGAGGGAGAAGGAGAAGTTGGAGGAGGACTGGTGGTTATAGAGCAGGAGAGGGGAGCGGAGGATCACGGAGGAGATGGAACAGACGACGGTGAAAGGAAACCAGCAGTAGGGGGAGGGCCTTCAGAGAATAAGAGGAATAAGGAACAAGGAGAAAGCAAGCCATGCGGCCCTAACAGGAAGGTCGAAACGGCTCTGAAATTAGATGTCAGGAAAACACAAGCGCCTCGGGGGGAAAAAGAAAGAAAGAAAAAGAGACGTGGAGGACAGACTCCCTAGAGAGGTGTTTACGTGTTCGCGTGACAGCCAAGTGTGAAAGGTAGCGATTGATTATTGTTTACAACTACACCACGCAAGGAATACGTAGACGTACAGAATTAACAAGCAGATGCATGGTTTGCATGCTTTTCTATTTAAAGTTACGCCTCAACAACTCCAGCTTCTAAGGTCAAATGCGCGTAGAATTGCTTTTTAAAATGCTAGAAACGACTGACTTGTTATCGTACGAAACAAGACACCCGTAATGTAAAAAAAAGTTGTGTTAATTTGACAAGAAGACTTGTTACATAAAATCATAAGCAAACAAATGAAAGAAAATTCGCCAAGGTAATGCAAATACTTGTCATGATATAAGTAATAAAAATATATAATTAAACTTTCAACTAACAAAAGAGGTGTACTTGAAAATAATATTTGAATTTTTATTTTCTGGCAGGTTTCATATCATCAAAAGAGGCTGTCATTTTTCGTGAAACTATCTGATTGCTAACTAGAATGCAATACGACATATCTGAACCAGCAGTTTCTGTATTTTGATTGGCAGCCGTCTGCAAGAGAAGTCTTTGCCTTATTTGGCCAGGCCATTTAAAAAGCGTTTTCTTCCTGACTGAATTTCTGTTTTTTTTGTGTGCATAAAGTGGGCGTGTACCTTAAAGAAACTCAACCAATCACGGAGCACATGCGATATTACAGTGTTTTAACGCAAAACTTGTATGTTACTCTTTTCACGAAAAATCACTGCCTATAATCATTAAGCAACTAATTGTGGATTTAATTTTTAATATCATGATAGAGATACATATTAAGAAGACATAGAACAGAAATATTTATTTTTTTGGTCAAAGTTTTCAAAAGTATCATAGAATAATATTTAAATTTGAATTCTTTAATACCATCCACCAACTTGTCATTTAAAAAATTTCAAATAAAATACGTTTGTGAAATTTACATCAAAACCCTGTCCAGAAATTACTCTAAAAAATATTTTTTTAAACTTTTTATGGAATTCTTATACAAAAGCAGAGAAGGAACAGAAGAAGATTATTTGACAAGACGCGGTAAAGAATGTAAACACTGGTGTGGTTTTTAATACTGCGCCATGAAAACAGCATTTAGAAACTCAAATTTTAAATCTAATTTACTTCGCAGGGCATCACATTAGGTCTTATAGCTAGAGACCAGAACAATCCGCGGACCATATCTTGGTATGCTAGAATTCAAACAGTTTTACCTATGACCTTCTATTATTGGCCAACAGTTTGTGTGAAGGACTCTGAGACAATGACCAACTCTCATCAATATGGTTATCGAATCACCGGCAACTCAGGTAAGTAATTTCTTAAGTGAGCGACTAATGAGCAGGTGACTCATACCCAAGTGTGTATAAGACTGGGGAGTCTACTCTAGAGGTCATTGAAACCGTGAATTTTTCCAGTTCCTACTATAGCTAGATTTGTATATGTATAGGTATAGATAGGGGCATTAATTTTTCGCGGAAAGAATTCGAGACCAGCTGAAAGTTAAAACACTGTAGCATCGTCGGTGTTTCGTGATTGGGTGAGTTTCTTTCAGGCACTGTCAGCATACCAAAAACGATAACCTAGTTTGAAGTCAAACACGTACTGAGTGGCTCAGCCGTCTTTTGCGGACGGAAAAAATCGCTGGCGCAGTCATACCTTATTGCAGTCTAATGGTCGTTCCTATTATGAAAAATGCCTGCCCCTAGGTACAGACCATAACGTACGCTAGATAAAATTATGTTTTCATCAGCCCTGTGGAAAGCAGGATGAAAGTTCCGTTTTCTTCGTGTAAACAAACCAGACCATTAGTGTTCTGCCAACTAGATAAAAAAATCGATAAAGAGAACTCAGCACTTATCCCCAATGCTTGCCTGAACGTCAGAATTTTCCCGTAAAATTAAAATGAAATTTACAGATTGAACGTGACATCTAATACACGTCATGTCCGACCACCTTGTCTTCCTTAATTCCTTTATCCCCCCTTTTTTAAAAATATATATAAATAGATTCAGCTCCTTGACTAATAACGAAAAGACCTGATGACAGCCTGGCTCGTCACATCACGAAAAAATTCAGACACGAAATTGCTGGCAAAGAAGAAACTAGGACCTGGGGAGGGGAGAGATAGATAGATAGAGAGAGAGAGAGAGAGAGAGAGAGAGAGAGAACTGCGCACTTCAGCGAAGACCGACTAAAAGGTTGCGCTCAAACTTATTTAACAACAACCTCATTATTTGAGCGGTTACATAAAATAAAAATTAACAAATGAATTTTGACAGCGTTTAAGTAGCACGCGTATAGTGTTAAGTTGCTGAAGGAAAAAATCCCTACATGGATGACGAGGAAAATTTTATGCAAAGAAGTGACACCAACAAAAAAAAAAAGAAGCAAGTATGATTATTAAGAGCATTATTTTTCGAGACTAGCTTAGAGTTAAAACACTGTAGTATCGTCTGTGCTTCGTGATTGGTCGATTTTCACATGCCTATCAGAACACCAATCACAACAATTTAGTGCGGAAGCAAACGCATCATGAATGGCCCGGTCAAATTAGGCAATAGCTTCTCTTGCAGACGGCCGCCAATTACAAGGAAGAAACAGCTGGCGTGGGCATACCATATTGCAGTCTATTAGGCGATCACGTTTTTTTCCTCGAGAAAAATGCTTGCCTTTAATAATTATTGGTGTTGGAGCACACATGCAATGTGTCTGTTCTATGTCAAGCTACGTCAATCTCCGGATTCATCTGGCCATGAAAACCTTCATAATAGTGCACTGTGGTCATGATTGGACCTCAGTTATTTAGATACGGCCCTCTAACACCTTGAGCCATGCCCAGTTAGGAAAAACTACGCGGATCAGGTAGGGCCAACTGACGAGAGCAAACAGATCCTAATAAATCAGCCAATGGAAAAGCAAACGTTGGTCGAGAAATACAAGGCTTTGAATTTTCGACTTACGCCAAACGAATTCGCAAAATTTCCGAGTCTCTAGTTCTATGACTTTAGACCAAAGGGAGTAAATATTTTTTAAAAATTTATTTTGTTTAGTTATTTTTATATGAAAAAAATCAGCACTATGCCAGTTTAAATTTTTGATCGTAATATTACACAATACAAAAATTAATTGTTCACTTAACACTGAAAATTTTTAACAATACTATAGCCTACTCGTACAATGCTCGTACAACGCCATTAGATAAATCTTATAAATAAAAAAAAGTAATGAGAACCCTTTAATAAATTAAATAAGATATCAGTAGTATATAATAGGGCAAGCTGGGACAGGCGTCAGGCGCGAGGAGCGAGGAGACGGTCCGCCATCTTGGATTGTGACGTCACGGCGGCCATCTTTGATGAGTGTAACGGGACACAGCGTAACGGGACAAGTTTTACCTTGACCTTTGACCCTCAAAATCCGCCAAAATTGGGCAAAAATTGCCCAAAATTCCTCAAAATTCGTCAAAATTTACATTTCTGTGAAAAAAATTCCGCCAAAAATTCTCAAAAAATTCCACAATTTAAAAATCAGGATTTCGAAAATCCTCAAAAGTCATTTTGTCCTAGAAAGAACCCAAATTCCTAAAAGCGGCTTAAAACTCCTAAGAGCTAGCCGCTCTAAGCCGCAGAGGTCATGTCCTTGAAAATTAGGATGCCATGACAGCCATTTTGAATGATGACGTCACCGTTGCATTTTTCGTTACGGCCGCCATCTTTAAAATCTTGATTTATTATCCGATTTTAATGAAATTTTTTTTAAAATTTATAAAAAAATTCAATTAATAAAAATTTAATAAAAAATATTTAAAAATCATACATTAACGACACGGAACTCGGAGTCCTCAGTTCGAACCCGGCGAGCGCAAAAAAAAAAAAAATGGCGACCGATCCTTCCCCCCGTGGTGACTTTTGGCAGACTGACTCCCACCACTTTTTTTCAAAGCATATATATCGTCACCTAGTATGACATCATGTCCGCCATCTTGTCTTCGTTGCTGGAGACCACCATCTTGTTTTCGTCGGCGAGAGTGCACTGACGCCATGTTAGTTTAGTTCTTATCCGCTAGAGTGCAGTAATCATTTAGTACTGTGACACCCACCATCTTGAAATTTGGCCGCCATCTTGGAATCGTGTAATTATTTAGCTAGAAATTCGCGAAAAGTTCCAAAATTCATTAAATAAATCACTCATTAACTTACATATTGATTCGATCGATTCCTGTCCTCGGTTCGATACCCGATCGATGCAATAATGTTTAATTTTATGTAAAAAATAATAATTTCAATAAACCATGTTCAACATTCGTAAAGAGACTTTAAATCATCTACTAACATCATCCTATCAGACAACAAGACCACCATATTGGAAATTCGTAATTGTAATGCTAGAGATTCGGGAAAAAGTTCAAAATTCATTAAATAAATTTGTAATCCATATAATGATTGATTGGATCGACTTAGGTCCTTGGTTCGATCCCTGGCCGATACAAAACAACTTTAATTTAAAAAAATACTAAAAAAGTGTTAGGTTTGAGAAAATAAAAACACCACAAGTTCTTTTAAAAAAATTTTATTACATAAATTCAATACACTACTACAAGTACAAAAAAAAAACACTGACAAATTACTAAAGCCTTTTGGATTCCTCGATTCAAACAGTCTTCTTATTGTACGGACTAAGCCTTTTACATGACTTTAAATGTCTATCCGATCCGGTCATCACCGCAGCCAGAGACGGACTGAAGTTCATATCACTTATATAGTCTCATTAGCCGGTACAACACATGAGTCAAATCAATAACCATGTTCATTATACGTCTCGGAGCATTTTTTATAATGACGATGTAAGCTATCGAGACGTGAAATTAGTTTATTGCACTTATTGCACTGAAATTGTATTCTTTGAACATTATAAGAACAACCGCTTCTTTCATGTCTGCGAGCATTTGAGGTGATAGTAAATGATACACCACAGTATTTGCACTGATGCGAAGTACGCTCTTCATTAATTGAAGTATTCAATGCTGATGAAACTTCAGCTAATGGTGGATCAGCACATATCGAAGTCTCCTCCAGTGTTGTCAGAGGCATTGCCAACGGGATCTGCTCCAACATCGTCGGCGCCGACGTCATGGTTCCCGTAGTCGATGGTACATCCTCCATCGAGTACGACGTTAAAGTCGGCAAAGATGCCATCGAAGTCTCAAGAACAAGCAATTACACGTCTTATGTACCAGAAGAAACAAACTAGGTGATCCGTACACCGTCGACGTCAGTAACAAAACTGAGCGTCCTGCTGTCTAGGACTCGCTTATATACATGCACCGTATGGAATAATACGCTAGTCAAACCAAGAACATTTTACTAAAATACTAGAGTCAAAACAACATTAAAAAAATAGAAGCACTATCAAAAAAAAAGGAAGCACACTTGGAAGCACCTTCAAAAAAGGAAAAAAAAAAATTGGAAGCACCGACTACGAAAAGGCAGCACATTTGGAAGCACCGACTACTTAAAGGCAGCACATTTGGCAGCACCGACAACGAAAAGGCAGCACATTTGGCAGCACCGACAACGAAAAGGCAGCACATTTGGAAGCACCGACAACGCAAAGGCAGCACATTTGGAAGCACCGACTACGAAAAGGCAGCACATTTGGAAGCACCGCCTACGAAAAGGCAGCACATTTGGAAGCACCGACAACGAAAAGGCAGCACATTTGGAAGCACCGACAACGAAAAGGCAGCACATTTGGAAGCACCGACTACGAAAAGGCAGCACATTTGGAAGCACCGACATCGAAAAGACAGCACATTTGGAAGCACCGACAACGAAAAGGCAGCACATTTGGAAGCACCATCATCGAAAAGGCAGCACATTTGGAAGCACCGACTACGAAAAGGCAGCACATTTGGAAGCACCGACTACGAAAAGGCAGCACATTTGGAAGCACCGACTACGAAAAGACAGCACATTTGGAAGCACCGACAACGAAAAGGCAGCACATTTGGAAGCACCGACAACGAAAAGGCAGCACATTTGGAAGCACCATCATCGAAAAGGCAGCACATTTGGAAGCTCCATCAACAAAAAAAAAAAGGCAACAAGGAAGCACAAGTTACGAGATCTAAGTCTTAGAAATCAGAATACAAGAAATAAAAACATTAAATTCTTATAATTTAAATTGTTTATTTTATTGCTTTACATTATACAAATGCAAGTAAAACAAGCCATTATTGTATGTAGCCAGCATTCCTCAGTTCCTTGAGTATGAAGGATATTTCTTTGATGCACGGATAGTTTCCTGCACAAAGCGAACCATGTAGAAGTCTTAGCCGGTCAACCAATATGTTTGGATCTTTCCATGATGTGTAATCAATCTCTTCTACCACCATCTTCCTTGCACCTTTATAAATATTATGATCTCTGGTGTCTTCCGTTTTACCACCAACCTCAGGGTAACTTTCATGTTTGAGACGGTGATCATCACAAGCTTGATCAGATTTATTTAATATATCACGTCGTTTCCACCGTTTCGGTCTCAGGACACCGCCACATTCTTCGATCTTGACAGCTTTAGGTGCTTCATCATAGTCTATGTCTTTGTCAACAGCCTCAGAGTCACTGTAACAATCACCGTAGAAGGAATCGTCTTATCCCAATTTTCCGTAATATTTCGATGTTGATGATGTTGAAGCGTCTTCATCGTCTTCATGCTTCCTTTTTAGGAGTCCATCATTTTTACAAAGTAGGAAAGATCTACTTGAATTCGGCTGGAATATATTCTCACTTTTCACGTTAAGGATTCTTCCATTGTCTTCATTCTTCCGTAAATCATCAACCTCCTTCAATTTAAGTTCTTTGTCGAGATCGGAAGAGCCAAGAAAATTATTGTGGTAATGCAGATCACTCTTCCTTAGGATGGTAGATTCATCGTTGTCCTCTAGCTTGTACGCAGGCTTGGCGCTACAAGTTCTTCCATGTCTTTTTAGGCTCTCTCTCCGCGTAAACGACTTGCTACATCGAACACAACTTATCATATTGCGCAGTGGATTTTTAACACAGTCATTCTTCTCGTGTTGTCTTTTATTCTTTCTCAAGATAAAATCTTTACTGCAAAACTTACACCTATGTTCTTTCGATACAGCGTCAGATCCCAAATCAGAATTCATATTAGTTACTGAGACTAATGCCAGATACCAATTGAGTGTTTTAAATTAGATTCAATACTTAAATAGAAATTTTTTCATATTTCATCAGCGAGAATTAATATATCTCCTGCAAAAGTACTTTATGCATGTAGTTCTGCTTTTCAACAACAGATGTCGCCACATGTTGCTTGCAGGTAAATAATATTTAGTTATTTTATGCGCGATGCGGGATGCTCACTATCGATCGCAAAAGAAGGATGGCTTCGCTAGACTCCAAGGAAAAGGAAGTTCGTCTTGCATGTTGGTGATCCACAGATGTCTCATGGCATAATATTAATTTGACTGAGTAATGATATGTGTTAATTCCACCTTATAAAAATATTGCAAGTTTTGATTTAGTAGCAGAAATTATCGAATTAAATGTAACTCCAAATAAAATGACATGTCTCATTAGACAAAAAAAAATCCATGCAGAGAGCGGTTTCTCAGAATAGTCAGAAACACTTGAAGAAACCACAGGAATGATTGCAAGAACACGAGAAAACCATCAAAATATTGACAAGAATATTCAGGAGCACACGGAGAAAACCACCATAATATTGACAAGAATAATCGGAAGCACACGGAGAAAACCACCATAATATTGACAAGAATAATCGGAAGCACACGGAGAAAACCGCCACAAGTTTTCTTTGTTATCATAAAATTACAGAAAAAAATAAAAAATAAAAAAACACAACAAATTCAAAAACTGATTATGCTAGCTTGTGAACTTCTCATTGTTGAGCAAAGATAGAGTTCTAGTCCAAGCCAGAATCAGTTTTTGAATTTGTTGTGTTTTTTTATTTTTGATTTTTTTCTGTAATTTTATGATAACAAAGAAAACTTGTGGCGGTTTTCTCCGTGTGCTTCCGATTATTCTTGTCAATATTATGGTGGTTTTCTCCGTGTGCTTCCGATTATTCTTGTCAATATTATGGTGGTTTTCTCCGTGTGCTCCTGAATATTCTTGTCAATATTTTGATGGTTTTCTCGTGTTCTTGCAATCATTCCTGTGGTTTCTTCAATTGTTTCTGACTATTCTGAGAAACCGCTCTCTGCATGGATTTTTTTTTGTCTAATGAGACATGTCATTTTATTTGGAGTTACATTTAATTCGATAATTTCTGCTACTAAATCAAAACTTGCAATATTTTTATAAGGTGGAATTAACACATATCATTACTCAGTCAAATTAATATTATGCCATGAGACATCTGTGGATCACCAACATGCAAGACGAACTTCCTTTTCCTTGGAGTCTAGCGAAGCCATCCTTCTTTTGCGATCGATAGTGAACATCCCGCATCGCGCATAAAATAACTAAATATTATTTACCTGCAAGCAACATGTGGCGACATCTGTTGTTGAAAAGCAGAACTACATGCATAAAGTACTTTTGCAGGAGATATATTAATTCTCGCTGATGAAATATGAAAAAATTTCTATTTAAGTATTGAATCTAATTTAAAACACTCAATTGGTATCTGGCATTAGTCTCAGTAACTAATATGAATTCCGATTTGGGATCTGACGCTGTATCGAAAGAACAAAGGTGTAAGTTTTGCAGTAAAGAGTTTATCTTGAGAAAGAATAAAAGACAACACGAGAAGAATGACTGTGTTAAAAATCCACTGCGCAATATGATAAGTTGTGTTCGATGTAGCAAGTCGTTTACGCGGAGAGAGAGCCTAAAAAGACATGGAAGAACTTGTAGCGCCAAGCCTGCGTACAAGCTAGAGGACAACGATGAATCTACCATCCTAAGGAAGAGTGATCTGCATTACCACAATAATTTTCTTGGCTCTTCCGATCTCGACAAAGAACTTAAATTGAAGGAGGTTGATGATTTACGGAAGAATGAAGACAATGGAAGAATCCTTAACGTGAAAAGTGAGAATATATTCCAGCCGAATTCAAGTAGATCTTTCCTACTTTGTAAAAATGATGGACTCCTAAAAAGGAAGCATGAAGACGATGAAGACGCTTCAACATCATCAACATCGAAATATTACGGAAAATTGGGAGAAGACGATTCCTTCTACGGTGATTGTTACAGTGACTCTGAGGCTGTTGACAAAGACATAGACTATGATGAAGCACCTAAAGCTGTCAAGATCGAAGAATGTGGCGGTGTCCTGAGACCGAAACGGTGGAAACGACGTGATATATTAAATAAATCTGATCAAGCTTGTGATGATCACCGTCTCAAACATGAAAGTTACCCTGAGGTTGGTGGTAAAACGGAAGACACCAGAGATCATAATATTTATAAAGGTGCAAGGAAGATGGTGGTAGAAGAGATTGATTACACATCATGGAAAGATCCAAACATATTGGTTGACCGGCTAAGACTTCTACATGGTTCGCTTTGTGCAGGAAACTATCCGTGCATCAAAGAAATATCCTTCATACTCAAGGAACTGAGGAATGCTGGCTACATACAATAATGGCTTGTTTTACTTGCATTTGTATAATGTAAAGCAATAAAATAAACAATTTAAATTATAAGAATTTAATGTTTTTATTTCTTGTATTCTGATTTCTAAGACTTAGATCTCGTAACTTGTGCTTCCTTGTTGCCTTTTTTTTTTTGTTGATGGAGCTTCCAAATGTGCTGCCTTTTCGATGATGGTGCTTCCAAATGTGCTGCCTTTTCGTTGTCGGTGCTTCCAAATGTGCTGCCTTTTCGTTGTCGGTGCTTCCAAATGTGCTGTCTTTTCGTAGTCGGTGCTTCCAAATGTGCTGCCTTTTCGTAGTCGGTGCTTCCAAATGTGCTGCCTTTTCGTAGTCGGTGCTTCCAAATGTGCTGCCTTTTCGATGATGGTGCTTCCAAATGTGCTGCCTTTTCGTTGTCGGTGCTTCCAAATGTGCTGTCTTTTCGATGTCGGTGCTTCCAAATGTGCTGCCTTTTCGTAGTCGGTGCTTCCAAATGTGCTGCCTTTTCGTTGTCGGTGCTTCCAAATGTGCTGCCTTTTCGTTGTCGGTGCTTCCAAATGTGCTGCCTTTTCGTAGGCGGTGCTTCCAAATGTGCTGCCTTTTCGTAGTCGGTGCTTCCAAATGTGCTGCCTTTGCGTTGTCGGTGCTTCCAAATGTGCTGCCTTTTCGTTGTCGGTGCTGCCAAATGTGCTGCCTTTTCGTTGTCGGTGCTGCCAAATGTGCTGCCTTTAAGTAGTCGGTGCTTCCAAATGTGCTGCCTTTTCGTAGTCGGTGCTTCCAATTTTTTTTTCCTTTTTTGAAGGTGCTTCCAAGTGTGCTTCCTTTTTTTTTGATGGTGCTTCTATTTTTTTAATGTTGTTTTGACTCTAGTATTTTAGTAAAATGTTCTTGGTTTGACTAGCGTATTATTCCATACGGTGCATGTATATAAGCGAGTCCTAGACAGCAGGACGCTCAGTTTTGTTACTGACGTCGACGGTGTACGGATCACTTAGTTTGTTTCTTCTGGTGCATAAGACGTGTAATTGCTTGTTCTTGAGACTTCGATGGCATCTTTGCCGACTTTAACGTCGTACTCGATGGAGGATGTACCATCGACTACGGGAACCATGACGTCGGCGCCGACGATGTTGGAGCAGATCCCGTTGGCAACGCCTCTGACAACACTGGAGGAGACTTCGATATGTGCTGATCCACCATTAGCTGAAGTTTCATCAGCATTGAATACTTCAATTAATGAAGAGCGTACTTCGCATCAGTGCAAATACTGTGGTGTATCATTTACTATCACCTCAAATGCTCGCAGACATGAAAGAAGCGGTTGTTCTTATAATGTTCAAAGAATACAATTTCAGTGCAATAAGTGCAATAAACTAATTTCACATCTCGATAGCTTACATCGTCATTATAAAAAATGCTCCGAGACGTATAATGAACATGGTTATTGATTTGACTCATGTGTTGTACCGGCTAATGAGACTATATAAGTGATATGAACTTCAGTCCGTCTCTGGCTGCGGTGATGACCGGATCGGATAGACATTTAAAGTCATGTAAAAGGCTTAGTCCGTACAATAAGAAGACTGTTTGAATCGAGGAATCCAAAAGGCTTTAGTAATTTGTCAGTGTTTTTTTTTTGTACTTGTAGTAGTGTATTGAATTTATGTAATAAAATTTTTTTAAAAGAATTTGTGGTGTTTTTATTTTCTCAAACCTAACACTTTTTTTAGTATTTTTTTAAATTAAAGTTGTTTTGTATCCGCCAGGGATCGAACCAAGGACCTAAGTCGATCCAATCAATCATTATATGGATTACAAATTTATTTAATGAATTTTGAACTTTTTCCCGAATCTCTAGCATTACAATTACGAATTTCCAATATGGTGGTCTTGTTGTCTGATAGGATGATGTTAGTAGATGATTTAAAGTCTCTTTACGAATGTTGAACATGGTTTATTGAAATTATTATTTTTTACATAAAATTAAACATTATTGCATCGATCGGGTATCGAACCGAGGACAGGAATCGATCGAATCAATATGTAAGTTAATGAGTGATTTATTTAATGAATTTTGGAACTTTTCGCGAATTTCTAGCTAAATAATTACACGATTCCAAGATGGCGGCCAAATTTCAAGATGGTGGGTGTCACAGTACTAAATGATTACTGCACTCTAGCGGATAAGAACTAAACTAACATGGCGTCAGTGCACTCTCGCCGACGAAAACAAGATGGTGGTCTCCAGCAACGAAGACAAGATGGCGGACATGATGTCATACTAGGTGACGATATATATGCTTTGAAAAAAAGTGGTGGGAGTCAGTCTGCCAAAAGTCACCACAGGGGGAAGGATCGGTCGCCATTTTTTTTTTTTTTTGCGCTCGCCGGGTCGAACTGAGGACTCCGAGTTCCGTGTCGTTAATGTATGATTTTTAAATATTTTTTATTAAATTTTTATTAATTGAATTTTTTTATAAATTTTAAAAAAAATTTCATTAAAATCGGATAATAAATCAAGATTTTAAAGATGGCGGCCGTAACGAAAAATGCAACGGTGACGTCATCATTCAAAATGGCTGTCATGGCATCCTAATTTTCAAGGTCATGACCTCTGCGGCTTAGAGCGGCTAGCTCTTAGGAGTTTTAAGCCGCTTTTAGGAATTTGGGTTCTTTCTAGGACAAAATGACTTTTGAGGATTTTCGAAATCCTGATTTTTAAATTGTGGAATTTTTTGAGAATTTTTGGCGGAATTTTTTTCACAGAAATGTAAATTTTGACGAATTTTGAGGAATTTTGGGCAATTTTTGCCCAATTTTGGCGGATTTTGAGGGTCAAAGGTCAAGGTAAAACTTGTCCCGTTACGCTGTGTCCCGTTACACTCATCAAAGATGGCCGCCGTGACGTCACAATCCAAGATGGCGGACCGTCTCCTCGCTCCTCGCGCCTGACGCCTGTCCCAGCTTGCCCTATTATATACTACTGATATCTCGAATAAAAATACATTATATAATCTATAAAAAAATTGCATCTATACATTATACCGCATACTGTAAATTATATTTGATAATGTTGACGTGGCAGGGTTCCAGCTAACTGTTTCTTGTGAAGTACAGAGTATTTTTTTTTGTAAATGAAAATTACATTCTGTAAAATTACAGATGTTTGTAAATCTATACATTTGCATGAAAACAACTGTATCACCACAAAACAGTGTTCTCAGTAATACTGCGTTCGGATTCTTACCCGGGCAATTAAGCTTTGTGTTGCTCCAGTACCAGTTATTTGTAAACCATTCCCGAAATAACTTTCCAATATAAACTGAATTCTTAAAAAGCATAATACAACAAAATAAATAAAGTCAAATTTTTGAATATTTTATTATATTTTCCATGGTTGAAAAAATTTTGCTTAGATGAAACGTCAATTAAAATATAAAATACGCTCCATTAGCGTAAGAAATAGTATTATCTCAAAAACGTATTTAATATATGTAAAATAACCATAGCCATGAGTTGTACAAAGTTACCATATCTTTCTTGTAGTACCACAAACTATGAATTTCTTGGAAACTGGTTTCCAAAGGAATCTTTTGTAAAAGTACCGAACATTTTTTTCTGTGTAGTGTGCGTTGAAGGGTTTGGAAGACTGCGTTGACTCGCACCGCCACAGGGAGCCTGATTGTCTTTCCCGAGATCAGTAACTAAACGGTGATAACCCAATTGAGTCACAAAGTTTAATTTTACTATCGGGGGGGAAGGCAAGATGTGTTTTCATTTACAGGTGCCTATGTCTATAATATCCTTTTTTTGTAGGCAAGTGTGTGTGTATATAAGTATATTTATGATTGTTCCAGGTGAGATTTTCATCAAACGTTCGTCCCATATTTCTGTAATATCGGCTAAATTAATATAAAATACTTTTGGCTAAATACATAACTGGAAGAAACATATTGGTAGGGTCATGCATTTTTCGCGAAAAGATTTCGAAACCAGCTGACGCAGTTATAACACTGTAGCAACATCTGTGTTTTGTGATTGGGTGAGTTTCTTTCAGGTACATGTCTACTGTCTGCACACCAATCAAACAATTGCGCGAAAAAAAGCGTGTCCTGAGTGGCTCGGTCAAGAAACCCAAGGGCTTCTCTTGCAGACGGCCACCAATTACAAGGAATAAATCGCTGACGCAGGCATACCTTGTTATAGTCTAATGGGTGTTCAGATTATTTCGTGATAAATGCCTGCCCTTATATATTGGTATTGTCTCAGGTAGCATAAAAAAGGCACCAGATATTTCATTTAATCCGTTGTTATAGCATGTCTAAGTTATAGCAAATACTGTAGAGGGAGAATACAGGACAGCTCTATACTAATAGCACAGCTGCGCGGGCGAAGAGCGTCAGCGCTGCTACCTAGCGGCTCGGCGTGATAACAGCACCCACGGCCATGCATTCCAAGCCTAAAATGTATTAAATTCAACTCGTTATTGCACCTAGACTAATCAACAAATTCTTTTGAAAAAAATTGTGTTGACCCTCGTATTCTTTGCGGCCATGCAGATGTAAATTTATTCGCTGAAAAGTTAGTTGCTTTCGATGTAAAAAAATAGTTAACAACGAACAGCATATTTTCAAGGAAAATTGAAGAAAAAATTTTCAAAGCATTCTATTTCTAATCATCGTTCATTTAGGAAATTATCTAATGAATTAATTAAATAATCCAAATTTTTTAGCCACTAAATACTATTGATTTGCTATCGTTCAACAGCCTATTGGTTAAAAGTTTTTTAATGAATATGTGCAATATAATGAGTACAGTGTATAATACATATATAATAATTATATGTACAGTTAACAGAGATTTGAGCACGATATTATGAAATTAAATAACATGGACATTTAAATAATATTGAAAATTAACAGATGATAAAATACATAATTTCAGTATGACATAAATATGTAGAAGTACATAGCGTTTGACACAATGTAAATAAACAATATAATCCTTAAATTAGAACTTACAATTGCACCATCTTAAGCTACCATAAATATTAAATATGTATTAATACCTCGTTACTTTAAAATAATAATATTAAAATAAATGCATTATTACAATGGTACCAGAGCTAGAACAAGTTTTACAAGATTCACTTCCATTGTAAATGAAAAAGGCAAATAATATACAAGAGACGAATATGCTTGTAAAATTTTATCCAGCTGTACCTAAATAGGTAGCAAGAAGTTTATTTTCCCCGATCATACCTTATAACCACTGCTATGCTAGATATTCCATACAATTTACATGTGCATGACTTTTTTTGCTTTTTTGTTTTCTTTACTCCGGGTTCTCCCACATTCATCGTAAAACAAATATTTTAATGTCATAATCAATTGTTTTATAAAAGGTGTAAACGATGCTTTTGCGAGGAAATACATTATCTGAAAAGGAATTGTGTGAAAATAAGAAGAAAAAACAAAGCATAAAATCACTATAATATCAACAAACCAAGAAATAAGGCATATTTAGTTAACAATGAAAGCGGGAAGTGGGAAATATTACAACTCACGATAGTATGTTTTTCTAAAAGAAATATTTTGACTTGGGGAAAATTTTTACGTTCTATAAGGCTATAGAATTTAAAAAAAAAATATTAATAATAATTCCTTTCAATTCTGACGGTTACTCTTTGTACTTCAGCGAGTTTAGTTTCAGAGGTTTTCGTATGGCGCGGCCGTGGTCGCGGCAGCTAGGGGTAGTCATCACGCCGAGCCGCGAGAGCGCAGCACCGTCGGTTTCTCGCGAAAACGAGCGAGCTGTCCTGTATTCTCCCTCTACAGTATTTGGTTATAGCGCATTACAAATTCAAGCATGTTTAATGAGTTGATGACTAAACAAGAAAGTTGGTTTACTTCAAAACCTGCTGCTTTAATACTAGTTTACTAAACGTTAGAAGAAAATTGATTGCGTTTATTGTTTTTTTTTCATTCCCAAAAATTCAGCAAAATAAAAAAATTCTAGATATTTTCGTTACATAACAACTGTTTTAACTACAATGGGTTCAAAAAAATTCAAATTCTCCAAAGTCGGAAAATTAGGCAATAATGAAAAACCATTTAACCCAAAAAAAATTTAATTTTAGCTTACAGTTTCTACGAAACTGAGCAAAGATTGACAAAGATTAAAAAAATATACACCCGAGTATTTGCGTACGTCACAATTATTACAATCCTTCGGCAGCATTTCGATGAAAAATATTCAATTTCGCGGGATTACACGCTGCAAACAAACATGTAAGCTACTTATCCGGTGTGCCCCAACATTATATAATTCGCAAACATTTAAACTAGATTTACTTATAACTAAGTCTGTATAATTAAAATTGGGATTAGCATTTACACATATTTATTCCACGTTCATTGCCACTCCATTACCCATTAATACAATTTTTTTAATAGTTATTCTTTATTCGACTTTTTTGTTTGCAGGGTCGGCTTTTACTGTCGTTTGCGCTCCGTTGCTCTTCTACGTTTCGCATGAAAAAAAAACAGTTGATATACCATATCTCTGTTGTGTTTTGTACTCTGCACTGGGGATTTCTCTATATCCTCTGGAATCCGGTTGAATTGCTGTGCATTAGTTAAATAACAATGAAACATTTAGAATCTGCCCTATAACAGAGAAATGGACCAGCATTTTTTTAAAGCTCTTGTTAATTTATGTAGGACTGAGCCCAGAGCCGTTTTACGCAAAGAAAACCCTTTCATTCTTAATTTATAAAAAATCTGTTTACATTTAAAATGTATATATTTTCCATCCTTATTGATATTAATTTTAAAAAGACGAGAAGTGACAAAAATTCAGAATAAAAACACTACATTTTGTTGTTGTATAAAACGAGCTTATTTCAGCTAATACTTTACTTTAATTCAGGTATAAACAAAGAATTGTCGAATACATTCAATCTGCCTAATTTTGTGCTGAAAGGATTTATTTCCACATTAAAACGTTGTAGAATGGAAATAAAATGAAAGAAACTATTTTTAATAACTATTTTATTCATAAGCAAAACCAGTTACAAAATGGTATGTCCATTGCTTGTCCGAAGTAACCTCAACAACTACTGGATCGATTTAAAGTATTATTTCGCTGTTATAAATCGACATTACTCCAGATGGACATATGCTACGTTTTAATTATTTTTAAACTATTAAAAAATGAACAAACTACTTAAAACTTACAGTAAACAAATATACCTTATTTATATGTATATCTTGAAAAAAAGCATGTAAGGTCAAAATAAAATTACAGCACAGAATTATGGAAGAGCACATATAAACTGAGAGTGTATAAAACTCATTTTCGTTATTCCTTTTATTTGTACTAATCTTTCCATGGAGGTAAGAAAATGGACAAAGGCTATGTTTTATTTTATATATTTTAAATATCTGCAAGTTTAAGCTTAGTAAAAAAATTACAGATACGTAGTTATAAAATGTAGGTAATAATACAGACGAAAATTTTATTGAAACTTTAAATATTTGCAGTACGCTGCTTCCTATTGCAATCGCTATTGTGACGAGTCACCGTGACCGTGAGTTATCATTGTGAATGGAATTTCATTTCCTATCACGAATTAACATGTGTTATTATAACAAACTAGAATGTCTCAATTCCCTCAACGCATAAAGCCTTCCATTTCACTGCCTAAAAAATTAAAAGTTGGGATTAAATTATTTTGATGCGTAACCTACACCCTCCATGTGACGAGATTACAAGTTAAAGCACTCTGGAACCACATAATTGAAACCATCATCCTCACAGGACCAGCAGCTGAAAAAATGCACATTCCTCGCATTCCCATGATCCCAACGGACCTACCGTTTCAATTTAAGCTACTACAATTTCCAATTAAAATTGCATGTTTGATCACTGTCAACAAATCCCAGGTCTAACATATAAAATATGTTGGTGTTGATCTGAGAAAAGAATGCTTTTTTCATGGGCAACTGTATGTTGGTCCATCTTGATCAGGAGAGCGGAGAATCAACATATTTTGAAACTGTTCAGAAATAGTACAAAATACCCAGAAATATTGAAATAAATCACTCGGTGAAACCAAACACATAATTTATCCATCTTAATTTATACATCTTGAGTACCTAACCGTACTCTTTTCTGTAATTTATATTGCATTTGTTTTGGAAATAAACATTGACTTAAATATAAGTTTGCTCATTATGATTATTCAAAGGAGTTTGTCTCTATTAAAGTATGTATACACCCGAGAATAGCTGGGGTGTGTTGCTAGATTAAGATAAAAATGAAAAATACAAATTTTTTTACATTAACATAAAAATAAAATATTTGCTGCCAGAGACATCTCAGACTGTAAAATATACTGAAAAATCAGTGAAACTATAAGAACTGTTCCATCAGTGATGATTCAGTTTAAACAGTAGTGAGATGTGAATATGCAATACCTAGGGACACCTGTATTTCGCGATTTTATTTTATGTCAAGGTATTTCACAAAACACTGTAGCTTTTTCTAAGAGTCATGACAAATTTTGAGGGTGCAGCAGTACGGTGACCACATTCTCATTGGCCCCGTCAAGAGCGGGACGACACCTCTCCCCGACCTCAGCCAATAACCACAGGAGAAAAGCTACAGTATTTTGTGAAATACCTTGAGACGAAATGTATTCGCGAAATACAGGTGTCCCTAAATACCTAGTTGTGACGTGATCAATATTTCCGCGTGTTCAAGCTGGCTCCGTATCTTCTGCGGGCACTTGTTGCAAGTAGTGATGTGCAATATGTTTGGAACTTGATGTTGATAGTCTATATCTTTCACACGTCGTCTACGACACATCGGCTCCAGATCTCCACCCCGAAAGTGTTGTTCTCGATAGCACCGTGCGAAGATACATTTTAAGATTTAATTATGTTAAGTCAACTTATAGTTAATCCACTTAAAAGGAAAATGGTTAAGTTTTGTTTTTGTAGTTATACTTCTTTCGGCGCGTTATGAAAAAATTATGAGAGTAAATTTGTATGATGCGCGCGCACCAAGCAACGACATTTTCACAGGCTGAAATAACAAAAAGCTTCATACAAAATTATGCCACATAAAAATAAATATTATATATGTGCTTTTAAATCTTATACCTAAGTTAATGATATTGAATTCTGGTTCATTTGATTAGAAACATTCATTTATTGTGACAGAAATTGTGTTAATAAACCTTTTTTCACGTGTATTTATGTAAGTGAGGTTATGTTCCTTTATGTGTTGTTTATTTGCATTATAAATTATCACATTATTTTTTTAATAAACAATTAAAATCCATCCCGATATTTTTTACTAAATTAAACAATTAATTTATTCACGTGTTTATATTAATATTGTATAGTGAGAATTAATTTAATTTTTTTTTATTTTTTGACTTTATACTTAACCATCCGTATTTATAATACTGTGGATTACTACGCCAAGTAAGTATAACTTGTAAAGCGCGTACATTAAGTACGCGCACCCATTGTTTTTAAACAGCAACTCGTCCATATCGACACGTGAGCTGACGTGTGTGCCGTGCCCACGCGTCACGCAGCGCTAGTCGCTGACAACTTGCGGCATAAACCATGCGAACGCGAGGGCCGTGTCAACTCGTGACGCCGCGCCGTCAGCGGGCGTGTCACGGAACCCGACAGCTCGGCGCGTCCACAGATCGCCTCGGATTGCCTTTCCGTGTTCCGCGCTCGTCCCTGGAAATGACGTTAGACATCCTGCATGTAGGATCATTTTTTATTATATTCTCTCTCTCTCTCTCTCTCTCTCTCTCTCTCTCTCTCTCTCTTGGCGTATCGCGGAATTCAAATACAGACTGGAGGGTTACTGACAATCCACAAATTCACACATTATACAGACTTTCCTAATTTTCACAACCCAAGCAGAGTTTATCACAATCCCCGTTTCTACGGGTTTTTTTTTTTTTTTTTTTTTTTTTTAGGTAGGAGCCTACATAATAATTAGAGACCGGAAAAATTCGTGGTTTCAATTACCTATAGGATAGACTCCATAGTCATCTGCATACACAGGCTAATGTCCCCTTACCATCGCCAATTGTGAAACATATTAACTACATAGCCTGTGATTCGGTACTTCTTTGGTAGACAAGTCTCTCATTAGTCCAGAGTCATCCAGATAACCGTGAGCCAATAACAGAAGCAGCGCATATTATGTATGAGTTTTTCAATTTTAGCCTATCGCGACGCGTATCCGCGAATTTTTCCGGTCTCTGATAAACTATGCTTATATAATAAAGCTGAAGAGTTTGTTTGTTGGAACGCGCTAATCTTTGGAACTACCAGTCGGATTTAAAATATTCTTTTTTTGCATTTGATAATTCAATTCTTGAGGAAAGTTACAGGCTATTTAACATCACGCTACAACCCTTAGGAGCCAAACAAAAAAGTCAGAAAGTCAGAAAGAACGCTAAGCGAAAACGACGTAATAGCAGGGGCGGGCGTAAATTAAATAATGTACCCATTTGTAATTTTGGCAAAAGAGCATTCAATGCTGGAGTGCCCATGTACCTCCCAGTGTTGTAAAGTGCAATCATGTTAAATAAAAACTTTGACATTGAAAATATGAATCCTGCCAAGAAAACAGTTCTTGAAGTAAAATAAATAGCTGACTTTTTATTCTGTTTCGATTATTTGTTTAATTCATCAAAGAGTTTGAGACTTTTTCGTGAAAATGAAACAGAAGATGAGCGTATGGATAGATTATCGAGTGCTGAACGTTCTTAGCGTTTGATTGTGTTGACAATATTTAACATTCATTTTCCAAGAAAACAGTTCTTCAAATGAAATATATAGGTTTTTTTTATCTTTTTGATTATTTGGTTTAGTTCAAAATACGTCAAAGCAAATCTCTACCTTTTTCGGCAGTCTGCAGCATCAAAGCGCCCGAAACTTTTGCGTGAAAATGAAACAGAATAGGCCTATAGATAAAAAAACAGCGAAGCGGGTACTACTTGCAGCTAGTAATATATATAACTAAACAGCGATTCACTCACTCACTGACTCACTTATACATATTCTAATTCACTCTCAGTCGATGTGAGTAGTATACAATAGCCGGTCCTGAAACAGGCCTCAGGCGGTGGTGCCGGTGCCGGTGTCCGCCATCTTGGATTCTGACGTCACGACGGCCATCTTGGATGGTTGTGACCTTGACCTTTGACCTTGACCTTGAATTTTATCCTCAAAAATCGCCAAAATCCGCCAAAATTGGGCAAAATTTGCCCAAAATTCCTCAAAAATCGCCAAAATTTCCATTTCTGTGGAAAAAAGTTCCGCCCAAAAATCTCAAAAAATTCCACAAATTAAAAATTTCTCATTTCGAGGGAAAAATTTCCCGTTTCGAGGGAAAAATTCCCGTTTTTAGTCCTTAAAAATCCCAGCGGCTGAAAATTCCTAAAACTGGCTTAAGCATCCTTAACTCAAGCCTCAGTTAAGCCATTTCTAGGAATAAGGATACCATGACCGCCATCTTGAATTATGACGTCATCGTTGCAATTTCCGTTACGGCCGCCATCTTTAAATTTATTATCCGATTTTAATGAAAAAAAAATTTAAAATTCATAAAACAAATTAAATAATAAAATTTTTAATAAAATATTTAAAAAACAAACATTTACGACACGGAGCTCGGAGTCCTCGGTTCGAACCCGACGAGTGCAAAAAAAATAAAAATGGCGACCGATCCTTCCCCCGAGGTGGCTGCAGGCATACTGACTCCCACCACTTTTTATCATCATCTAGTATGACGTCATGGCCGCCATCTTGTCTTCGATGCTGGAAGCCATCATCATTGTATCGTCGGCTAGAGTGCGCCGATGACATGTTAGTTTAATTCGTATCCGCAAGAGTGCAGTAATCATTTATTACTGTGACATCCGCCATCTTGTCATTTGGCCGCCATCTTGAAAATCCGTAATTATTTAGCTAGAAATTCGGGAAAAGTTCCAAAATTCATTAAATAAATCACTCATTAATTTACATATTGATTCGATCGATTCCCGTCCTCGGTTCGATACCCGATCGTTGCAATAATGTTTAATCTTATGTAAAAAAAATAATTTAAATAAACCATGTTCAACATTCTTAAAGAGACTTTAAATCCTCTACTACCACCATCCTATCAGACATCAAGACCACCATATTGGAAATGTGTAATTTTAATGCTAGAGATCCGGGAAAAAGTTCAGAAATCATTAAATAAATTTCCGATCAATATACTGATTAATTAGATCGACTAAGATCCTTGGTACGATCTAGGATGATGCAAAAAAAAATTAAATATATCATCAATTTAACATAATAGTAACAGGTTCGAGGAATTAAACACCGCAAGTTCTTTTACAAACATAATATTTATTACATAATTTCTATTCTACTACAGGATCACTTACGAAAGCCAACAATCTTATAATCATTTAGTTCCGCAGCGGTGTGAAATGACTAATTCTTAGCTCCAATCGGTTTATACTAGACAGAGTCCAGCCAGAACCTTTACAGACATAGTCCACCTCTTCTTGACAGAGTTTCTGGATACCGTTTTTAACAGTTTGCTTCACATCGTTAGAACTGTAAATTACTGCAGCAGATGTCTTGAATGCACACTTCTTCACTTCGTCATCGAACGGATATGGCTTTCCATATATACAGTCCAACCACAAGTTATATTTCAAAGGTCCGTTTGTTGCTACATCATCAGTAAGCTGATTGATTATCTTCTGTCTGATATCGTCAAGAAAATTACAAATGTCCTTCGACTCACCGAACGTATTTAGATAATAGTAGTCTTTCAACGTTCCACGAAATGCAGACTGCGCCAAGTAGAAGCCATTATCGTTCACTTGTAATGCTACGAACACAGTCTTAGGTTTAGTTCCATGTTCAGACGTCATAACAATCGGTTGCTGGGCATCTGTTTTTTTGGTTGTACACTTTCGTGTCTCCAATCTAAAGCGAGGAGTCGAAATGTCGGCAGGTAGTTCAGCAGTAGGAGCACAGACTCCACCTTTACATTTTTTCGCATGGTGTCGCAAACTGTCAATTCGAGTAAACCATTTAAGGCACTCATAACATCGAAACTTCATGCGAGAAGGATTCTTCGCGCATTTGCTCCGCTCATGTCTTCGTGCATCATGGTAAAATGCGAACGACGTATCACAGTAGCTGCAAGGATACCGTGGTGATGAAGACGATCCTTTCAGACCCGATCCAGATACAGGCGTTGCAACAGTAGTACCATTTCCAGGCATTCTCTTATGCACATCGATGCATCGTTGTTGCGCCGTAACCTTTACTTTCTGCCGCACAGCAGGACCTTTGCATGCCTTCATGTGCGTTTTCATATTATCTTTTCTGGCAAACTGCTTATGACATTTCTCACAAACAAACATTTTACGATATAGGTTCTTGGCACATTCGCTCCTCTCGTGTCGCTGAGCATTGCTGTTGTTTGAGAAAATCTTGTCACAGTAACAGCACCGATGTTCGCTAGTTGTCAAATCAGCATCCATTGAAGTCTCCATCGAGGTCGTATCGTCGATCGTCGTGGTTTCCTGCACATCCAGCTCAGTAGTCATTAAGCTATCTTCTGCTGGTGGTATCACATCTGTTGAAATCTCCTCCAATGTTGACATCGTCGTCGTTGCCAACGGGATCTGCTCCACCATTGTCGTCGCTGTCGTCAAGGTTCCCGTAGACGATGATACAACGTCCATCGAGTACGACGTTAAAGTCGGTAAATATGCCATCGAGTTCTCAAGAACAGGTAATTACGCGACTTATTCACCAGATGAAATAATCTAGGTGATCCTTACACCGTCGACGACAGTAACAAACTGAGCGACCTGCTGTCTAGGACTCGCTTATATACATGCACCGGATGGAATAATACGCAAGTCAAATCAAGAACCACTTACTATAATACCAGAGTCAAAACAACATTAAAAATAGAAGGACCATCAACGAAAAGGCAGCACATTTGGAAGCACCGACAACGAAAAGGCAGCACCGACAACGAAAAGGCAGCACATTTGGAAGCACCGACAACGAAAAGGCAGCACCGACAACGAAAAGGCAGCACATTTGGAAGCACCGACAACGAAAAGGCAGCACCGACAACGAAAAGGCAGCACATTTGGAAGCACCGACAACGAAAAGGCAGCAGCGACAACGAAAAGGCAGCACATTTGGAAGCACCGACAACGAAAAGGCAGCACCGACAACGAAAAGGCAGCACATTTGGAAGCACCGACAACGAAAAGGCAGCACCGACAACGAAAAGGCAGCACATTTGGAAGCACCGACAAAGAAAAGGCAGCACCGCCAACGAAAAGGAAGCACATTTGGAAGCACCGACAACGAAAAGGCAGCACCGCCAAAGAAAAGACAGCACATTTGGAAGCACCGACAACGAAAAGGAAGCACCATCAACGAAAAGGCCGCACCGCCAACGAAAAGGAAGCACATTTGGAAGCACCGGCAAAGAAAAGGCAGCACCGCCCACGAAAAGGAAGCACATTTGGAAGCACCGACAAAGAAAAGGCAGCACCTCCAACGAAAAGGAAGCACATTTGGAAGCACCGACAACGAAAAGGCAGCACCGCCAACGAAAAGGAAGCACATTTGGAAGCACCGACAACGAAAAGGCAGCACCATCGACGAAAAGGAAGCACATTAATTTGTCATTGACTGCAATATTCAATGGTTCCAATATTCATTGGCTCCAATATTCATTGGCTCCAATATTCAATGGCTCCAATATTCATTGACTCCAATATTCATTGGCTCCATCAGTCATTGACACCTACAGTCTTTTGGTTCCAAAAGTCTTTTGGCCCCAAATATATTAGGCTAGAATTCTTCGAGTCTAAGAGACTATGAGACCACATGGCTACGAGTCTAAAATGATCTAGCTGGTTACGAGTTATACATGGCTTGCGAGGCTACAGAGCTACGAAGTTTCTAGTACACAGGTTTACATGACTGCGAGGATACAGGACTACAAGTCTGCAAGAGTACTTGACTACGAAGGTACTCGTCTACATGACTCCAGTTATCGCATCTGTCTTCGACAGAATTTTCTCTTTTGCTCCAACTGCTCCATCAGCATTATGTTATAAGATTACAAGGCCTCTTGCTTACGTAGCTTCAAGTCTACGAGCCTCCAATGCATCATGACTACGAGACTACGAGCCATGAGGTTACGAGTCTATGCGATTGCGAGTCTTCTAGGTTACGTGATCGCGAGGCTATAGGACTACGAAGCTTCCAGAACGCATGGTTACGAGACTGCGAGGCTACAATTCTACGAGGTCCCAAGACATCCTGGCTACGCGACTACGAGACATGAGGTTACGAGACTACGTGACTACGAATCTTCAAGTTTACGAGACTGCGAGGCTACAGAGCTACGAAGCCTCTAGTACACAGGTTTACGTGACTGTGAGGATACAGGACTACCAGTCTGCATGAGTACTTGACTACGAAGCTACTCGTCTACAAGGCTACAATTACAGCATCTGTTTTCGTCAGAATTTTCTCTTTTGCTCCAACTGCACCACCAGCATTATGTTATAAGATTACAAGGCCGCTTGCTTATGTAGCTTCAAGTCTACGAGGATACTTGGATACATAGCTTCAATTCTACGAGGTCCTAAGACTTCATGACTACGCGACTTCGAGCCATGAGGTTACGAGATTACGTGACTACGAATCTTCATGTTTACGAGACTGTGAGGCTACAGAGCTACGAAGCCTCTAGAAAACGAGTTTACGTGACTGCGTGGATACAGGAATACAAGTTTGCATGAGTTCTTGACTACGAAGCTACTCGTCTACAAGGCTCCAATTGACACATCTGTCTTCGATGGAATTTTCTCTTTTGCTACATCTACGCCATCAGCATTATGTTATAAAATTACAAAGCTACTTGCTTACGTAGCTTCAAGTCTACGAGGCTCCAATACATCATGACTAAGAGACTACGAGCCATGAGGTTACGAGACTATGCGATTGCAAGTCTTCAAGGTTACGTCATCGCGAGGCTATAGGACTACGAAGCTTCCAGAACGCATGGTTACGAGAATGCATGACTAATTGGCCGCATGGCTACGAAACTTTATGTCTCTAACTGACTACAATAGCACTATTCAGTGGTGAGAGTTAATTTATTTCATGCAAAGGTACTTGCTGCAAGCAGTTCCGCTTTTCAACATCAGATGACGTCACGTTTTGCTTGCAGGTAAAATAATATTTATTTATTTTATGCGGGATGCGGGTTGTTCACTATCGATCGCATAAGAAGAATGGCATCGATAGTCTTCAAGGAGAAGGAAGTTCGTCCTTCCTGCTAGTGCTTCTCAGATTTCTCACGGTCCGCCATATTGGATTGCGACGTCACGGCTGCCATCTTGGATGGGTGTGACTTTGACCTTTGACCGAAACCGCAGGAATGATCGCAAGCACTCGGATTAATCATCAAAATATTGATAAGAATAATCAGGAGTACACGGGTAAAACCATCATAATATTGGCAAGAATAATCAGGAGCACACAGAGAAAAACGACACACGTTTTCTTTGATATCATAAAATTACAGAAAAAAATATTTAAAAATAAAAATAAATTAATAAAAAGTTTAAAATAAAAACAAAAAATACATAAAATTCTGGCTTGTACTAGAACTCTATCTTTGCTCAACAATGATAAGTTTACAAGGTAGCAGACTCTGTTTATGTATTTTTTGTTTTTATTTTAAATTTTTTATTAATTTATTTTTATTTTTAAATATTTTTTTCTGTAATTTTATGATATCAAAGAAAACGTGTGTCGTTTTTCTCTGTGTGCTCCTGATTATTCTTGCCAATATTATGATGGTTTTACCCGTGTACTCCTGATTATTCTTATCAATATTTTGATGATTAATCCGAGTGCTTGCGATCATTCCTGCGGTTTCGGTCAAAGGTCAAAGTCACACCCATCCAAGATGGCAGCCGTGACGTCGCAATCCAATATGGCGGACCGTGAGAAATCTGAGAAGCACTAGCAGGAAGGACGAACTTCCTTCTCCTTGAAGACTATCGATGCCATTCTTCTTATGCGATCGATAGTGAACAACCCGCATCCCGCATAAAATAAATAAATATTATTTTACCTGCAAGCAAAACGTGACGTCATCTGATGTTGAAAAGCGGAACTGCTTGCAGCAAGTACCTTTGCATGAAATAAATTAACTCTCACCACTGAATAGTGCTATTGTAGTCAGTTAGAGACATAAAGTTTCGTAGCCATGCGGCCAATTAGTCATGCATTCTCGTAACCATGCGTTCTGGAAGCTTCGTAGTCCTATAGCCTCGCGATGACGTAACCTTGAAGACTTGCAATCGCATAGTCTCGTAACCTCATGGCTCGTAGTCTCTTAGTCATGATGTATTGGAGCCTCGTAGACTTGAAGCTACGTAAGCAAGTAGCTTTGTAATCTTATAACATAATGCTGATGGCGTAGATGTAGCAAAAGAGAAAATTCCATCGAAGACAGATGTGTCAATTGGAGCCTTGTAGACGAGTAGCTTCGTAGTCAAGAACTCATGCAAACTTGTATTCCTGTATCCACGCAGTCACGTAAACTCGTTTTCTAGAGGCTTCGTAGCTCTGTAGCCTCACAGTCTCGTAAACATGAAGATTCGTAGTCACGTAATCTCGTAACCTCATGGCTCGAAGTCGCGTAGTCATGAAGTCTTAGGACCTCGTAGAATTGAAGCTATGTATCCAAGTATCCTCGTAGACTTGAAGCTACATAAGCAAGCGGCCTTGTAATCTTATAACATAATGCTGGTGGTGCAGTTGGAGCAAAAGAGAAAATTCTGACGAAAACAGATGCTGTAATTGTAGCCTTGTAGACGAGTAGCTTCGTAGTCAAGTACTCATGCAGACTGGTAGTCCTGTATCCTCACAGTCACGTAAACCTGTGTACTAGAGGCTTCGTAGCTCTGTAGCCTCGCAGTCTCGTAAACTTGAAGATTCGTAGTCACGTAGTCTCGTAACCTCATGTCTCGTAGTCGCGTAGCCAGGATGTCTTGGGACCTCGTAGAATTGTAGCCTGGCAGTCTCGTAACCATGCGTTCTGGAAGCTTCGTAGTCCTATAGCCTCGCGATCACGTAACCTAGAAGACTCGCAATCGCATAGACTCGTAACCTCATGGCTCGTAGTCTCGTAGTCATGATGCATTGGAGGCTCGTAGACTTGAAGCTACGTAAGCAAGAGGCCTTGTAATCTTATAACATAATGCTGATGGAGCAGTTGGAGCAAAAGAGAAAATTCTGTCGAAGACAGATGCGATAACTGGAGTCATGTAGACGAGTACCTTCGTAGTCAAGTACTCTTGCAGACTTGTAGTCCTGTATCCTCGCAGTCATGTAAACCTGTGTACTAGAAACTTCGTAGCTCTGTAGCCTCGCAAGCCATGTATAACTCGTAACCAGCTAGATCATTTTAGACTCGTAGCCATGTGGTCTCATAGTTTCTTAGACTCGAAGAATTCTAGCCTAATATATTTGGGGCCAAAAGACTTTTGGAACCAAAAGACTGTAGGTGTCAATGACTGATGGAGCCAATGAATATTGGAGTCAATGAATATTGGAGCCATTGAATATTGGAGCCAATGAATATTGGAGCCAATGAATATTGGAACCAATGAATATTGCAGTCAATGACAAATTAATGTGCTTCCTTTTCGTCGATGGTGCTGCCTTTTCGTTGTCGGTGCTTCCAAATGTGCTTCCTTTTCGTTGGCGGTGCTGCCTTTTCTTTGTCGGTGCTTCCAAATGTGCTTCCTTTTCGTGGGCGGTGCTGCCTTTTCTTTGCCGGTGCTTCCAAATGTGCTTCCTTTTCGTTGGCTGTGCGGCCTTTTCGTTGATGGTGCTTCCTTTTCGTTGTCGGTGCTTCCAAATGTGCTGTCTTTTCTTTGGCGGTGCTGCCTTTTCGTTGTCGGTGCTTCCAAATGTGCTTCCTTTTCGTTGGCGGTGCTGCCTTTTCTTTGTCGGTGCTTCCAAATGTGCTTCCTTTTCGTTGGCGGTGCTGCCTTTTCTTTGTCGGTGCTTCCAAATGTGCTGCCTTTTCGTTGTCGGTGCTGCCTTTTCGTTGTCGGTGCTTCCAAATGTGCTGCCTTTTCGTTGTCGGTGCTGCCTTTTCGTTGTCGGTGCTTCCAAATGTGCTGCCTTTTCGTTGTCGCTGCTGCCTTTTTGTTGTCGGTGCTTCCAAATGTGCTGCCTTTTCGTTGTCGGTGCTGCCTTTTCGTTGTCGGTGCTTCCAAATGTGCTGCCTTTTCGTTGTCGGTGCTGCCTTTTCGTTGTCGGTGCTTCCAAATGTGCTGCCTTTTCGTTGTCGGTGCTGCCTTTTCGTTGTCGGTGCTGCCTTTTCGTTGTCGGTGCTTCCAAATGTGCTGCCTTTTCGTTGTCGGTGCTGCCTTTTCGTTGTCGGTGCTTCCAAATGTGCTGCCTTTTCGTTGATGGTCCTTCTATTTTTAATGTTGTTTTGACTCTGGTATTATAGTAAGTGGTTCTTGATTTGACTTGCGTATTATTCCATCCGGTGCATGTATATAAGCGAGTCCTAGACAGCAGGTCGCTCAGTTTGTTACTGTCGTCGACGGTGTAAGGATCACCTAGATTATTTCATCTGGTGAATAAGTCGCGTAATTACCTGTTCTTGAGAACTCGATGGCATATTTACCGACTTTAACGTCGTACTCGATGGACGTTGTATCATCGTCTACGGGAACCTTGACGACAGCGACGACAATGGTGGAGCAGATCCCGTTGGCAACGACGACGATGTCAACATTGGAGGAGATTTCAACAGATGTGATACCACCAGCAGAAGATAGCTTAATGACTACTGAGCTGGATGTGCAGGAAACCACGACGATCGACGATACGACCTCGATGGAGACTTCAATGGATGCTGATTTGACAACTAGCGAACATCGGTGCTGTTACTGTGACAAGATTTTCTCAAACAACAGCAATGCTCAGCGACACGAGAGGAGCGAATGTGCCAAGAACCTATATCGTAAAATGTTTGTTTGTGAGAAATGTCATAAGCAGTTTGCCAGAAAAGATAATATGAAAACGCACATGAAGGCATGCAAAGGTCCTGCTGTGCGGCAGAAAGTAAAGGTTACGGCGCAACAACGATGCATCGATGTGCATAAGAGAATGCCTGGAAATGGTACTACTGTTGCAACGCCTGTATCTGGATCGGGTCTGAAAGGATCGTCTTCATCACCACGGTATCCTTGCAGCTACTGTGATACGTCGTTCGCATTTTACCATGATGCACGAAGACATGAGCGGAGCAAATGCGCGAAGAATCCTTCTCGCATGAAGTTTCGATGTTATGAGTGCCTTAAATGGTTTACTCGAATTGACAGTTTGCGACATCATGCGAAAAAATGTAAAGGTGGAGTCTGTGCTCCTACTGCTGAACTACCTGCCGACATTTCGACTCCTCGCTTTAGATTGGAGACACGAAAGCGTACAACCAAAAAAACAGATGCCCAGCAACCGATTGTTATGACGTCTGAACATGGAACTAAACCTAAGACTGTGTTCGTAGCATTACAAGTGAACGATAATGGCTTCTACTTGGCGCAGTCTGCATTTCGTGGAACGTTGAAAGACTACTATTATCTAAATACGTTCGGTGAGTCGAAGGACATTTGTAATTTTCTTGACGATATCAGACAGAAGATAATCAATCAGCTTACTGATGATGTAGCAACAAACGGACCTTTGAAATATAACTTGTGGTTGGACTGTATATATGGAAAGCCATATCCGTTCGATGACGAAGTGAAGAAGTGTGCATTCAAGACATCTGCTGCAGTAATTTACAGTTCTAACGATGTGAAGCAAACTGTTAAAAACGGTATCCAGAAACTCTGTCAAGAAGAGGTGGACTATGTCTGTAAAGGTTCTGGCTGGACTCTGTCTAGTATAAACCGATTGGAGCTAAGAATTAGTCATTTCACACCGCTGCGGAACTAAATGATTATAAGATTGTTGGCTTTCGTAAGTGATCCTGTAGTAGAATAGAAATTATGTAATAAATATTATGTTTGTAAAAGAACTTGCGGTGTTTAATTCCTCGAACCTGTTACTATTATGTTAAATTGATGATATATTTAATTTTTTTTGCATCATCCTAGATCGTACCAAGGATCTTAGTCGATCTAATTAATCAGTATATTGATCGGAAATTTATTTAATGATTTCTGAACTTTTTCCCGGATCTCTAGCATTAAAATTACACATTTCCAATATGGTGGTCTTGATGTCTGATAGGATGGTGGTAGTAGAGGATTTAAAGTCTCTTTAAGAATGTTGAACATGGTTTATTTAAATTATTTTTTTTACATAAGATTAAACATTATTGCAACGATCGGGTATCGAACCGAGGACGGGAATCGATCGAATCAATATGTAAATTAATGAGTGATTTATTTAATGAATTTTGGAACTTTTCCCGAATTTCTAGCTAAATAATTACGGATTTTCAAGATGGCGGCCAAATGACAAGATGGCGGATGTCACAGTAATAAATGATTACTGCACTCTTGCGGATACGAATTAAACTAACATGTCATCGGCGCACTCTAGCCGACGATACAATGATGATGGCTTCCAGCATCGAAGACAAGATGGCGGCCATGACGTCATACTAGATGATGATAAAAAGTGGTGGGAGTCAGTATGCCTGCAGCCACCTTGGGGGAAGGATCGGTCGCCATTTTTATTTTTTTTGCACTCGTCGGGTTCGAACCGAGGACTCCGAGCTCCGTGTCGTAAATGTTTGTTTTTTAAATATTTTATTAAAAAATTTATTATTTAATTTGTTTTATGAATTTTAAATTTTTTTTTCATTAAAATCGGATAATAAATTTAAAGATGGCGGCCGTAACGGAAATTGCAACGATGACGTCATAATTCAAGATGGCGGTCATGGTATCCTTATTCCTAGAAATGGCTTAACTGAGGCTTGAGTTAAGGATGCTTAAGCCAGTTTTAGGAATTTTCAGCCGCTGGGATTTTTAAGGACTAAAAACGGGAATTTTTCCCTCGAAACGGGAAATTTTTCCCTCGAAATGAGAAATTTTTAATTTGTGGAATTTTTTGAGATTTTTGGGCGGAACTTTTTTCCACAGAAATGGAAATTTTGGCGATTTTTGAGGAATTTTGGGCAAATTTTGCCCAATTTTGGCGGATTTTGGCGATTTTTGAGGATAAAATTCAAGGTCAAGGTCAAAGGTCAAGGTCACAACCATCCAAGATGGCCGTCGTGACGTCAGAATCCAAGATGGCGGACACCGGCACCGGCACCACCGCCTGAGGCCTGTTTCAGGACCGGCTATTGTATACTACTGATGTGAAAACGTGAAATGTTGCAGGCGCATAAATCTCGGTAAGTAACTGCCGAGCAATATTTAAATATATATATTGTTAATTTTTAACCCTCCCCCCCCCAAAAAAAAAAAAAATTTAAACGCATATAAAATTCGGCACAGAACTTTCTTCAGAAGTTCACTGTTGTCAAATTGTATGGCATATTAAAGTAATGATAACACCACTATATATTATTTGGCTAGGTCACAATATTGAAAACCTATTGGTGCGTTAAAAGGCGAAGCCCCCAATTTTATCCTCCCTGGAGGTAAAGTCTTCAAGTATTGGGGGCGAGTGTGTGTGTGTAAATATAATGTTACGATCGCGCTTGGCTGCAGTGCTGGCGTCGCCGCGCTCGTTCGGCCTGTCTGCGCCCCCTTCCACCCGCATCCTCTCCCTGGTATCTTGTGTCATACTATCTCGCTACATCCTGACCGTCGCAGCGCGCACCTGCCTCAGATCGGGTTACTTAAAAGAGGCCGCACTGCGGAATAAAAGGACTCAGACGCCTTTATCGGCGTTCTTAGAGCAGCCACCGCGTCCTTCGAGGACTCACGACGCGTTTCTGGGCATTTCGACGGCGAAGGTCGCGAGATATCTCGGAGACATGCCCGATTGTTCTGGACGGGAACCCAAGGGCTATATAAGGAGGTTGAGTCTGAGTCTGAGTCAGTGAGTGGGGAGTTCTCCCGCTGCGGAGTTTCCGGGCGATAGTGCCGCGGGTGCGGCAGAGTGGCGAAGTCCTTGGACGAAGGTTCCAGGGCAGAGAGTCTGAGTGGGGAGTTCTCCCGCGGCGGAGTTTCCGGGCGATAGTGCCGCGGGTGCGGCAGAGTGGCGAAGTCCTTGGACGAAGGTTCCAGGGCAGAGAGTCTGAGTGAGAGAGTTCAGTGGGGAGTTCTCCCGCGGCGGAGTTTCCGGGCGATAGTGCCGCGGGTGCGGCAGAGTGGCGAAGTCCTTGGACGAAGGTTCCAGGGCAGGGAGTGAGTGAGTAAGTGGAGTCGGGAGTCGGGAGTTTCCGGGCGATAGAGTCGCGGGCGCGGCGGAGTCCCGAGTGAAGTTGCGGGCGAGTCGTCGTGTGGGATCTCGGCGAAGGGTGTGACGGCGGCGGCGGAGTGCGGCGACGGAGTCCCGCAGTGGAGACCCACGAGGGGTGCTGCGGCGAGAGTTGCGCCGGAAGTGCGGTCCAGCGAGGTGTGTGAAACGAGTGACTGGGGAATTGACCTTTTTTTAGTGTAATTAATTATCTGCCATCTTAGAAGATTAATTGTAAGTGACAAGTAGTGGTAATAAATAAAACTGTGTGTGTGAAATAAAATCTATTAATTGGGCTATCCTTTACGAACCCGCAGGGAAATCGTAACAATATCTATATATTGCTGCACACACGGGATTTGGGCCTCGAACCCATACACTTCAGCTTGCTGGCACTTCAACAACTACGCCAAGGTTTTGGCATGATTTCGTAGAGCACACCCAAAAAATTATACTAAATGTTTTATTAAAATTACAGATTTTTATCATATAGGCCTACACTAATTGGTAGATACAGCCTATGGTGTGTAAGTTTATCTCGTTTGACACTTCTCAAAAGTAGTACCGATGGTCTACGTAGCCTTCGCCGCTGTGGCTCTCTTCTGTCCACCGTGTTCGTAGTTGACAGTGTTCATAAATAAAAAAATATGTGTTGTTTGCAAGTGACAATCAGGGAATGAGTGTATATATTAGCGCCCACCCCCTTTACTTGTATGGGTGTCCATAAAAGAATGTCCCAGTTTCAATGGTATATTATAACAGTTGAATTGAGACTATTTACAACCAAACATACATAAAATTGAAGGTAAACTAACCTAGTTTTCCTTACAAATGTTCAATATGTCCACCTATAGTAATACGGCACGGGCCCAGCTTATATTACAGTTCTTCCCACACTTTGGTTAACATGTCTGAAGTCTTCAATTCGGTGTCTCCAATCTGGCAAATCATTACGTAGCAGCGTAAGAAGACACGATCTTTTATAAAGCCCCAAAGAAAATAATCGCATGGCGTTATGTCAGGTGAAAGCGGAGGCCAGCGAAAAAGAGCTCTGTCGTCTCGACAGAGCCAACGTTCAGGGACTTCAAAATTCAATCCCTATCGTACAATTCCTATCGTACAAAGAGATTTCAATGGGGAAGGCTGAAATTACAGTCACTCTTAGAAAACTGCAGAACACAAATCGCTTTACGCTCAGCAGTCGTCATTTCGAGTAGGTGGCGCTGCAAGCAAGAAAACAACAAAGCAGTACTCGCGCATGCGCTTATGTAAGACTGTTTGAGTTACTCTTTAGTTGTGACCATGAACCAAAACTCTACAATGTGCTACAACGTTGATACTATTAAAATTTATAATTGGGACATTATTTTATGGACATACTGTATTTTATTAACACTGTATTTTATTGTGTCCCTTGGAAAGCTTAAGAAACGTAATGCCTAAGAGGGGAACTTTATGACGATTTGTCACAAAAAAATTACGCTAAAAATTCTGAAAGATATTCAAATTCGTAAAAACAGTTCCAATCAGGACAAAATACTAAAACAAAGAACAAGTAGACAGTTATGCAAAAACTCAGGCCTGATGTATAAATTTATAAGTGGCCCAAATCGATTGCATTGTAACAGTACCGAAAATTTGTAGATTGTACAAAGGAATTAACTCTAAATGCACTGGCGCAAAATGCACGAATTCCTCTATACCCCATAATAAAGGTTAAAAATCCTTGGACTAATAGGATAATATAGACACATTTTAGATATATATATAATGTATTAATGAAGTCTCTTAAAATTATATCTGTTTAAATAAAAAAGTTTACATAGCCCACATATTAACTTAATTGATAAATTATGAAACAAATCAGAATACGTGATGAGTCACTTAAAAAGGACCGTTAGGTGACCTGAGAAAGGGCAAAACGGGACAGAGATTGTAGGCAAGATTCCTGTTGCCAAATGAACGTCAAGAAGTAAAGAAAAAAAATGTAAACAAATGGTCTGAACGCGCCCTTGAACGGGTTCTGTATACGTCACTGTCAAATTGGACATGCAGTTTCATCAAGCAACCCCTGAAACCAGGGACGTACTTCCTTCGATCCTAACGAAATACTAAAAATAATCTATAATTTACATTAAAAATTTAAAGAATTTGAAATCAAACATCATGTTTTAAGCCCCCATCCCCCAACCCCCGCCCATTGAAATTCTATGAAAGCTCCAGCTTGAAACAATAGGGGAGTTTGGTGGAGGTGGAAGGATGAAAAAGGGAAAAATGACGCATCCACGCGACATATTTACACAACTCACTTGGAAGCGAATCAAACAGCAGCGGCGGGACCGAAACGAATAAGCACAAGAGCTCCGATAAACATCGTGAACTCTCCCCCCTTCGGCAGCGAAGGTCCACGTGCGTGTGAGAAGGGAAAGGGATGGACGAGGTTCCAGGGTAAAGGCATGTGCTATTTTTAGACGCGGACTGGCGAGGCGAGGAGAAGCCGCGAGTGGCGTCCCGTTCTCACATGAGCGTATGCTATTGCCTATTGGTAGGGACCAATTCATGTGTTCAGTGACCTTCACGATGGACACTCCGGCATATGTCTGCCACTCACTGGCTACTGTCTCGTGAGACGTCACAACGTAGTAGCCCGTGATTCGATACAGATTTGGTTGAGTGTTTCTCATAGGTTTAGATCCCTCCAGATGATCTGTGAGTCAATAGCAGAGGCAGCAATAAGGTACAACTGTTTGAGTTTAAGCATATCGCGAAATGTATCCGCGACATTTTCCGGTCTCTAGATATGCGATGTAGATCAATTCAAGTTAATAAGTTACATGATACATGTCTAAGTAATGGACCTTTAACAAAATAAAATTAGCTTAAATTTAAATACATACAGATCAACACAATAAACAGAAATTACAAATTTAACGGCACTAAAGAAACTTAGTTCAACATTAGGTATATTAATTTATTGCAGATTTACACATTTAATTTACTGTAAGTTAATAAATGTGATTTTTAAATAAGAAAAAATAACTGAGAGAACTATAAACGTCATTTTCATTTAATTAAACATATAATTAAATAAATATTAATAGATTTTAAGTTTTAACTATACACGTCTTGAGGGCTAGCGTTTGAAACATGTAATTCATCCACTGTATGTAATGTGTTCAAAAGTAAATAATATTTAAGTTCCGTGTGAAGAGGCCAATCAGACGTCGAGCCGTCGCCGTAGTCCACGCGCAGCCAATAAAACATAAAAATAAAAAAAAATAAAAAAACAGTATCCGCCATAGCCATTTCCATGGGAACAATTTTATTGTCTACTGGACTTCAAAAGACCATTTACGAGCAAGCGGCGAGGCAACAGTCTCTCACGTGACGTGCAGTCATGCGTAAATATATGTGACTTTCACGTTATTTTCTGGAACCAGCTTCGAGGGCGGTGTTGGTTGTTGATTGGCAGCTACAGGGCCGTCGAGAGAGGAGGGGGCAAGGGGAGACCAATTCCCTGGGGCCGAGGCACTAGCGAAGGAGGGGGTGCTCGGCGAAAATTAGAGAAATTTTTTTAAGCAATACTTTGCCCTGTTAGAATAAGAAATTGTAAGTCTGTAGCTGAAAGAATTCATTGAAAAACTTACAATAAATAGGGACCTGAAAAACTTGCGGACTAATTTCGTGCTAGGATAAAATTCAAATATCCATACCTCTAAGCTGCTTCCGCTGCTGGTACACAGTTTACAGTGACAAATCTTAGCCAATTAGAAACCCTCATCGAATCATGATCTATCGAGCTGCGACTTCTTACCAGTGAATAATGAACAGGTGACATTTTCCTGAGTATACAAAGAAAGGACTGTGGAGTCTTTTATAGAGGTAACTGGAGACGGGAATTGTTCCAGTCTCTAACAATAAGACGACCGCCAATTACAAGGAAAAAAAAACGCTCTTGCGGACACACCTTATTCCATTCTCATGAGTGTTCAGATTTTTTTCGCGAAAAATTCATGGTCCTATCTAATAGCATGAGCAGGCATGTTCCGCGGGGAAAAAAATCTGACAGCTCGTTAGACTACAATACGATACGTCAAAGGTTTCTTCCTTGTGAATGGCGGGCTTCTCTACGAAAAGCCAGTGCCTTAATTGGCAGGGTCGTTCTCGACGCGTTTGCTTCCGCACAAAAATTGCTGTGATTCGTGTACTAACAGTAAACACGTACCTGAAAGAAACTTCAACCAATCACGAAACCAGAACAGTGTTTTAACACACAACTAGTCTTGAAATCTTTCCGCGATAAATAATCGCCCCAACTAAAAGCCAATAACAAAATTGAAACGCCACGCGCATGGCTGTCAAGAGAAGCTAAGGGCCCCGGGAAAATAACTTGGTCGGTCCCCCTCTTCAAACTCTTCACATTATATATATATATATATATATATATATATATAACTTTAAATGTTATCATTGCCATATCTGGAAATGCGATCTGAGCGTATAGCATATTTTCTAAGTTTTCCAGTGAATTATATTAGCAATGTTCATATTCGCGGGTTCAAAGACCTCGTGCCTTTATTCATGGGATGCTTACAGTTCACAGGGATGAGGCCCGAACAGTTCCGAAGTTCTCTGAAGTTTGCCGATCGCACGTTAAAAACCACGATATTTCAAGGATTTACGGTCATAGAGTATTTTAAATATATCGTTAACCAACCTAACCAACCTGTCATTTTAGTACCTAACATAACCTAACCTACCCTCCCGGAAAAAGAATTTGTTATACTGACTGAACCAGGACCGTGGCCAGGGGGGGGGGGGGTTAGGGGTTCAACCCCCCCCCCCCCTTAGCACCAAATCTTTAATTAATTTCTTATTCATCACTCAAACAAATTTCATATTAAAATTAATAAAATTTTTACCATTACAATATTTAAATTTAAGTACCAAAAACTGCTAAAATAGCACTATTTTACACCTTAAAATCCAAATTTTCCCGGGGGAGGACCCCCGGACCCCCCGCTCTAATACGGGGGGGGGGGGCATGCTTCTTAACACCCCCCATACACAAATCCTGGCTACGCCACTGGACTGAACCTATTCTAACCTAACCTTTTAATTCGGTAAACTTCGGAAATGTTCAGATTGTGGTTGTGGCTTTCATTCCTGTGAACTATATGCTATCCTTTATTCATTGTTAACGTCGATGGAGTTTTTTTTTTTTTTACTGTCGAACAAGAGACCACCATTTGATTGTTTTGACTCGCTGAGGACTGTTGACCTGGTCAAGGGCGAATCCAGGGATTGCCAAGAGGCACTGGAAACCGTCAATGGGTTTTCACAAACAAGGAGTAAAGGATTTGTAGTTTGAAAATTTGTAAATAATGTTTTCCAGCTGTGTGTAGCATTGTCTGTGTTCCGTGGTTGAGTTTATTTCAGGTACAGGTCTACTGTCAGCACATCAATCACAGCCATACGTTATGGAAGCAAACACGTCCTGACTGGCCCGGCCAAACAGGGCAATGTTTTCTCTTGCAGACGGCCGCCAGTTATAAGAGAACAGTTGCTAGCGAAGGCATGCGTTAATGCAGTCAATTAAGAGATCAGATTATTTCGCTAACAATGCATGCCCCTTGTTGATTATTATTGAATGGCACCATGAACCATCCTCCCACATGAAAGATTTTGCATTCCGAAAAAATGCTTCTTTTAATGACACGTTTTACGGACGTGCGTACGGAGAGCGAGAGCGAGAGAGAGAGAGAGAGAAAGAGAGAAAGGCATTATATAAAACTCAAACTAAGAGGCATCGCCGTCGCCCAACCAGTTGCAACCGAAACAACTGTCAGTCGCTCGACGACATCGCGTCCCCGGGAGATACCGGCCAGGCGAAAAGTCGTGACAGGAGAACCGTTGCTTGGACGCTGACTGCCCGGCCAGCGGCTGGTGAGGTGCCAGCGTCTTCAAGGTCGACCACGATGCACGTCTTCTTGAGCCATCATTCCTCCCTCCCAGAGCCTTCAAACCAGGCGGAAAACCTAACGGCCCGCTGTTTACGACAGCGCGCGTCGTGAATCTTTCGCGACGAATGGTGTTCCTGATCGGGAACAGGACAAGAGTAGTATTAAGTATGAATGCATGTCCGGCACCTGTCGGTGTTGTGGTGCGCCATCTTGGATTGTGATTTCACGGCCTCCGTATTGGATGACCTTAACCAATGGCCTTCGCTCTGGCCGCCATCTTGGACGACCTTGACCTAGGCTGCCGTCACAATCCAAGGTGGCGGACCCAGACACAAACACCACGCGCAGCAACTAGGCGTCGGACACACGTACCTAGGGCCATGTCTCTTTTCGCGAAAATATTTAGAGACTAACTATGTTTCAAAACACTGTAGCATCGTCTGTGTTTCGTGACTGGTTGAGTTTCATTCGGGTACATGTCTGCTGTCGACCCACTACATATGCCCCTATACATTCCTAAGTATCTATATTGCTGACAAGACTTTAGTGTATTACACACAGTCATTCTCAAAAATGGTATCAGTGATCCAGATATCGTCGCAAACCTCGCCACCGATAAAACATAATTCCCTTCTCAATTCGTAAACAGTTTAAACAAGTCAGTAAGACATATTAATTTTAAAAGCGTCATAACAAAGAAGAACTTATCGTTAAGGCTCCGCCTAAATAACTGGAATATTTTTTTTGCCAAGAAGACAAAGTGATAATGTCGAATTTTCCAGGCTTATTTCGCTCAAACTTAACGTTATAACTAAAGCCCCATTTTCTCCCTAGAAATATTTATTAACTGTGTGAATATAGATACTTGTTTAACAATGAAAAAGCACGATAAAAGTTCAGGCAAGTTTTTTGTCGGTAATTTATTCGACGAAGTTATAAATCGACAAACTTGCTTACAAAGAGTGCAATATATATGTATATATATACACATATATATAAACATATACATATATGTGTGTATATATATATATATAGTTAAAAATTAGCTTTCATCATTTCACACACTAATGAGATTTAAAACTTTAATACTGATGGAATTTGCTAATTTTAGTTGATGAACGTCATCAATCCGTAATTTGTTTTTAAAGAGAATATATAAAATGTTTTATTGCTTTTAAGGGGGGAAATACGTTGACGTTATTTTATTTACTAGTACTAATAAAAGTTTTTTTTACTCACAAAATTTTAGATTTTGTAGTGCCGGTACCACAATGTTTTTAAATTAAGTAATTTATTTTTTCGCATAAAACGTCATGTTAAATATGTAAAATATGTATTAATAAGGAAACATTTTAGTTGCTGGAGCCAACTACAATCTCAGTTGGTATAACCAAACCGACATGACGCGTGGATGATAGGTTGAGTCGAACATATATCTGATACCATGTATACTTGCCGATAATTGGCATCGGAATACTATTCGGAAGTACATTTTCTTGTCTCCACACTTTATGCCAGGTTATGAAGGATCATTATGCCCTTGCAGCAAATGAGTAATTTCATTACGTCTAAATAATTAATTAAAATTAATCAGTAATGTTTTCGATACCGGTGTCTCATATATTCGCCGATACTTGGCAGCGGCATCAGCTCAAAATGTTTGGAATTACAATTTTGAGGCGCATAAGCCAGTTTCCTCAGGATCGTGGGCATAGATCCAGGGGGGCAGGGGGCGTGCCTGCACTTGAAAAAGTGTGACTGTGAAACGGGTTTGATGTCACCACTATGTCTCATGGGAAAACTTTCTGTATATTTTTTAAGTTTTATGCTTATCGCATGCATTTGGGCCAAAATATGGACAGTATCAAACATACAAGCACCGTATCCAGAGATGTTGTGTCGGTTTACTCCACGTGCAGAACTCTCGCGCCACCCCCTCCCCTACCACCTTGCTCAGGATCATTTATACCCGTGCAGCCGAGGAACATTTCCAACGACTCTTAATTTTTGGAGATGTGAATACTTGTCCCCGCTGCACTGGGGCGCGCGGAAGTCACCCCCCTCCCCCCCTCTCCCCCCTTTTTCCAACCGTCCTTCACGCTCCCAAACAAACCTAGCGAAATGACGACCGCGTCCGGGCGGCGCGGCGGGAGTAATTGCTCGGCGGCTGCGATCGCGCGTGCACCCCCGCCCGGGGGACCAATCACGACCGAGGGGAGAAACAGTGATGGCGAAGGGGGTGGGGGGTCGGGAGGCTTCTCCGTCGCCATGACGACCCTCGACCCCTACGAGCAAGACACGCGACGTGCCCGCACACGCCTGCGGGCTGTCGGCTGAGCTCCAGCCACTTTGAGGCGGCCCGCCTGGCTGGCTCGGGGGCGGGGGAACTGTTTAGGAGAAATATGGCCACTAAAAAAACTGCGCTGTTGGCAAATGCCAACATAAAAAATTAAATTTTCAATATGAGGAAAACATACAAATTTCTTAAACATAATTACACGAATAAAATAAACTAATTAAAAATTTATTGGTTCAAATTTATGGAGTGACTAGCAGACCCGGCCACGCGTTGCTGTGGCTGAGTGATTAAGAAAGTATTTAAAAGACAAAATTTAACACAGATTAACATAACGTTTTCAATTCTATTTTAATATTAAATACTCTGATTACCTTTACTTGTAATAAGTACTGAAGATAGATATAAGGATCTAAATAATTGTAAACATGTGAGAATAAAATAAAAAATAAAAAATAATACAAATACAAAAAAAGCGAGGTTACGTAGTACATTGATCAACGAAAATGTGCACAACATGGAGAAAAATAAAATTTGAATTGAAACGTAGCGCCATCTATGAGATATTTATGTCAGACAGTACAACAGTTGTCTGTAAAAATAACTGATTTAAAGCGCCATCTGTTTGAGACTTATGAAACTTACGATTAATCACCAATCAACATTGATAATCAGTTTATTATTAATTATAAATTATTAAGACCATTATTCGAAGTAAAAACTATCCTATCTCTCAAGTTGGAAAAAATTACACATAAAAGCCAATTTTCATCGAAATCGGTTGACGGTGAAGAGTTCACTGGAAACAAACATCAGGACACTGGATTTATATATATTAAGATGTATTAATAGAGTGGCATATTGATCATAATCGCAAAATATACTTTGGAATATTTTTTAACAATGTTAATTTTTTTTTTGGTAGCAATGAAATAAGAATGGCTGCAAAGCAAAATCTTGTTTTTGCTTTGTTCGTGTGCGTGTGTGTGTGAGTGTGTGTGTGTGCGCGCGTGTATGCGCGTGGGAAAAAGGGGGGGGGGTCTTTTTTTTTTTTGCAATAGAAACTGAGGTTATGTTTATCAGCGCTCAAACTTTGCAACTATACAGTTTTCAGTATTTGAAATCAAAGATAAAGCATTTTAACATTGTGAATTGGTTGTACCGTATTAAAAATTAAGTCATCTTAAGCTTGTTGATAAGAAAAGTTAACTACTTTTAGGTTGTTAGGTTGCCTCTAAATCCCGCACAGTTTTTGGATATCCAAATAAAATAAGAGCGTTGGTTATAGCATTGAGTTAGTTGCCACTCTTTCTCTTCCTTGCTTTGAGGGCTTGGTCGCCTGACATCGAGCAGAGCTCCGGGAGTTAACGCACCGTTTACAATGATCGGGATTTCTTGAATGTCTCTGATTACGAATGGCATTTAAGGGGACCGTCTACCTGGAAAAAAAACATATTGTGTGCTCAAGATATCAGAGTGAGGTCTGTTTACGAAAGGTGGGTAGTTCTATTTACGTATTTCGTTATTAAAATGTAGGTATATTTAGGAAAAATAAAATGTCTAAAACTCATTCTTTAAAGCACTTAAAGGACTTGCATTAGACCTTTATCTTCATTTCTCCACAATATAATGATATGGTTACGCTCAAATCTCGTAGTTGTCCTATACAGGACCAGAAGATTGCGCGCCAGTCCTATGCCAGACACCGCTCTAGAGGCACCAGCGACTCGCTCTTATCATCCCGCCTCACCAACACAGACACACCCTTGAAAAGGCGGGCGCATTAAGTGCCCCGCCTACCCGGGCACACACATGGTGCGCACAGCTTCGGCGGAAAAACCACGCGATTTCAAAACTGCTCAACTGCGACTAAATGATAGCGCAAAATTTCCGTATCTCTATCCATAAGTAAATCCAAGATTATTTCGCGGATTCTTTTAGCTCCAGGCTAAACTCAGCTAACATACATGTACTCAGGCCACATTCGTGTGCGGTCCATGTACTTTCCCGCAAAAATAGTTCCAGCCAAGCTGTGTGTTAAAACTTTCTAGAATTGTCTGAGTTTCGTGGTTGGCTGGGTTTCTTTCAGGTACATGCGTACCCTCAGAACACCAATCATAGCCATCCAGTGCGGAAGCAAACACGTCCTAAATGGGCCGGCCAAATAGGGTAATGGCTTATCTAGCAGACGGCCGCCAATTGAAAAATAAAATAATCGCTAACGTAGGCATACTTAATTTCGCGAAAAATACATGCCCCTAGACATGGACATATCCTCCTTTGGACTGAGCAGCAAGTGATGGTGTCGGGCTATTTCTCACTCTTCTATTATTAGCTCAGCGTGTTCCAGGGTCAAGACCACTGTGGTCTAATCATCAACGTGAAACATTGGTGCTGAATTAATTCAGTCGTTATGAAGTATGTTTTGAGAATTTTTTTTTTCCGTGTGGCTTAAGTTTATCAGTCGAATTCTGACTCATCTTGGACAGTGTCCACGCCCTGCCCTACCCCTGGATCACATACTCTCTCCCTCTCTTGAGCATGGTTGAGCTTGAGCGTGAGAGGTGGCCGGTGGAAGCAAAGCCTCTGCGAGACAGCATCATCCCTGCAGGGCGCCTCTGGGAGGGTCCCGGATGGAGGACTCCGCCGACAGACAAGAGCTCTGCGGTGACGTAGTGCGGATCGAAGGGGGAAAGGAAGAGGAGGGGACTAGTATGACGACGAAAGGGGGTGGGAGATGGGAAGATCGCTCGTCAACAACGCCAAAGCTCCTGCTGGAACTAGTGCCGAGTTCGATCCCAGAGTCCAGACATCCCGAACTTCCCCGCCAGCTTCCCAGGAGTTCAACCCACAGCCACCGCCGGGATGGCTCCTTCGTCATCAGCCAGGGCCGATTACTCCCGGCCGATTTCCGCGCGTGTTCGTCCTTCGTCCGTCACGACCACCCTCGCTGTCGACCAGACGCGAGTTGCTTCTTCGGCATGCAGCGAGCAAACTGTGGGACTCTGAGCGACGAACCCTAGAATTGTACACCTCGGACTGTCTGTGACAATGCCGGGTGCATATCCTTGCTGTGTAGCGTATCTTCCACGCATGTCTCTGTTACGTTCACTTCAACGTATTTCACGCTAACTTTCGCAAAATAACATTTAAAAGTCAGAATGGACCTAAAGCGCGTGGCTCTTTCTAATTTACATATTTTTTTAAAACCACCACCACTCTGTCGGAGATAATATGAGACTATTTATTTTACAGGCGCTGCAAGAATCAATCAGTATTTTAAAGCAAAATATTCTTGTAAAACCATTAAAATAATTATTTTTGATAGGTACATTAATTACAAACACGAATATTTATCGGATTCATTTCACTACAGGATAGACTCAACTTGTCGCGTATGAAATCAAGCCTTTTTAGAATTGTTCAGTCATCAATAATAACAAGGTCAAATCCTTGGTGGCTTACACGTGATTTTATAATCACGTTATCTCTTTGTTTATACCTGGCTCAAGGTGATCAGTTGCGTGTCAAGAGCAGTGTAGTCCCGTCACCATGTGAAGCAGGTGTTTATGTGCTTCAAGTATAATTTGCTACCCAAGGTATCTGAAAAATAATTTCAATTACTTTAAATTAGAATCTAGTTGAAAAAAATACTCAGAAATTTTAAAAAAGAAATACTTTTTTGAACATAAGGATAAGGAATAAAAATTTTTGTCACGTATTTGCAAAATATTTATTTATGAAATAAATATATTGTTAATTGAATTAGGAAAGATCCATTTAAGACATTATGCATATTTATGTTTCTAATATTGTAATGGCTTGAAGCAAACTTATCTCAGTGAGTCAGTAGGTATTTTTTCAATAAGATGATGAAAATTTTGCAACTCTGTGGGGGAAAACCAGTTCTTAAGATGTTGCAATGCGCAGCTGAAGTGACCAGTGAAGCAGGTCCTATGGCAGCCTGCCAAATTCACGGCAAGAGGCGCCTATCGCCAAGATAGAATTGAAAACAGCATTCAGGTTGCGATCCGAAATGCTGACGCGTCGATGAAGGATATTAACTGGAAAAATCCGTGGGTAATGTAATTTGCGGTATATTTCTAAGGGCAGTGATTTTTTGCGAAATGGTTGCCTGACCAATTGTGCGTTAAAACACTTAAGTATCGTCTGTGTTTTGTGATTGGCCGAGTTCATTTCAGGGTACATGTCGATTGTTACAACAACAATCACAGTAACTCAGTGCGGAAGCAAACACGTCATGTGTGGCTCGGTCAAATAAGGCAAATACTTCCCTCGCAGACGGCCGCCAATCACAAAGTAGAACCCGCTGGTGCAAGTACACCTTGTTGCAGTCTAATAGGCGTTCATATTTGTTGCGCGAAAAAATGTTTGTCCCTAATCGTACTGCATTCTAGTTAGCAATTAGATTGTTTCGCGAAAAAATCACTGGCCCACTGGTCGATAACAAGATGACATCCTTTGGCCGGTCATACGTGATTGGGTCCACACTTTTCTCGCCTTGTTTACAACCGGTCCAAAGTCGTCAAAGGGCGTGTAAAGAGCACGAAGCTGATGTGCATGTATTCCAAGTCCACTTTGCTACCCGATGAACCCGGTCAATAATCGCCGCGGTACGTGACAGCGTCACACGCGCCGCAATAACCGTAGGTCTGACAAGCCTGACGTGGCTGAGGCCGTTGTGCTGACCTACCCATCCTCCGAGTGTCTTGTTAGATCAATAAGAGTTTCGGCAGGGGAGGGAGCAATGTGAAGACGAGGGGCAGGATTTGGGGGGAAGGGGGGAGGGCAGGAGGCGGCTGCCACGCCCTCTCCGCCCCTCTGCCGCGAGCAGCCCGGCACCGCTGAAGAAATCCATATCGCGTCAACCCTCCGGTGACGGGACAAGGCTCGAGGGCGAAGCACCTGGGGTCGCAAGGCGCTTAGGTTTCAGACGGGTGATCGAAAAACACGGTGAATAATAATTTTATTACGAACAAAGTATTAAGCTTACAGGTAATCTGAGCTAATCTCCTTCGAAATACCCTCCTTGGCTAGCAATGCTCACTCATCCCAATGTTGATTACATTATTGGAAGCACTTCTGGAAGGTTTTTCATAAAGCCTTAATGTCAATGCGTTGTTCGAAATCCATGACTAAAGATACGGAAATATCGCGCATTCACTACTCCACAAGAAAGAACGCGAACCTTCACACTCTCGCACCGGGTTCGAGATTGGACCCCAGTTATTTGGACACGCCCTTCTACGGCCGACTGGATGTACCTTGCCACTAACTTGATGTGTCTAGCCAACAACAGGACGTGCCTGGTCGCTGACTGCACATGCCTGGCTGATAATTGGACATGACGACCTCAAATGAATGTACCTGATCGCAATATATGTACCTGACTACTGAATAGACATGCCTTGCCACTAAATGGGCGTACATTTCCAGCAACTGGATGTATTAGCCTGACCAACCGTCTGATGTGTCTGTCCAACCCATTTGACGATCCTAGACCACCGACTGGATGTGGCTGGCCACTGATTATACGTCCTGGTTAATCGACTGCCACGTGTATTCAGTAGAGCCATGAACGTAATCGGCGGCCAGGCACATCCAGTCGGTGGTTAGGCACATTCAATTCCTGGCCAGGCACGTTTTCGACGGTGATGCACGTTCAGTAGGAGGCAAGGCACGTCTAGTCGGTTTTCCAGGCATGTATATTATGTGGTCAGGATTGTATTTAGCATACAGAGGACGAAATCGTATCCTGCGACAGATCGGATAGAAGATGGTGGGGGAAAAATTCCAAGAAAAAAGTTAATTTTTGGGCAAGGAGGGGGCGGAAGGTATTAGTTCAAAATATGCATTGGTATTAGTGGGGGAGGGGGGGGGGGGTCAGTCTACCAGCAGCTACCAAGGGGCAAGGATCCGTCGCCATTTTTTTCGAACTTAGGAGTCCACGACGTAAATAATTTTTTTAAATTAAAATTTTATTAAAAATTAAATAATTAAATTTTTTATTAATTTTGAAATATTTACCTGATTTATAGCATAATAATTACAGATTTTCAATATAGCGGCCGTAACCAAAATTGCAACGGTGACGTTATAATTCATAATGACGGAAAGTTTTAAACAACAAAATGGCGGATGTGAAATTCAAAATGACGTAATCCAAGATTTTGGAAGCCAAGATGGCATCTGTAGCTTAGTGACGGCTGTTGGATGAGGAATTTAAAAAGTTTTTTCAGGAATTTTTAACCATGTTTATTAAAATTAATAATTTTTAATAAAATTTAAAACATTTCCTCGATCAAGGAACGAACCAAGGACAGGAATCGATTGAATCAATTGGAGGCTGGTATATGATGAAATTTTGTTGCTTATTTTTCTCGAATATTTATAAATAATGTTTTTGTTTGCATAAAATTACATTTTTTGTATCATGCAAGAATCGAACCAAGGACAACAATCGATCGAACCAATTGACAACTGGTACATGAGAAATTTATATTTTTTTTTTTAGAATTGTTTTACTATATTTTATTAAATAAATATTTTTTTACCTTATATTGCAATTTCTACATCGAGCAAGAATCGAATCGAGGACAGAAATCAATCGAATCAATAATTATTTTAATAAACCAAATTTGTGATGATTTTTGGATTTTTTCCGAATTTCTAGCTAAATAACTACAGGGATCATAGTCATCGATAGGCGAACACGCCCGAACTTGACAGAATCCTTACGACCTGGTGGCAAGCCGCCACAAGATTGTAGTCCCATAAGAAAAACATTGCACCAGACTCGGCCATTATATACTACGAATGGTACATAAGGCTCTGTAATGGTGCGTGTACCGAAATAATGGTATGCTCAACAGCCCAGCCTAGATGTGCGTTACTCGTACCGGGCGAGAGCGCTGCTCGCTTGTCCGGCAATTACGACCTCGTTACGCGCCACGAGAAACAAGTGCCGAGGGCGGAGTATAAAGGGGTTGAAGGGAGGGGGGAAGAGGCGCGCCAGGGTCCGGGTGGAAGTGAGTACGCGCGCGATAGCGAACATTTCTTTTTTCTTTCTAGGGGCGTAGAGAAAAAAAGGCGGGGAGCTTGCGCGCACGCGATTCGGTCGTTAGGTCACGCAACCACCTCCCAGCCAAATACAAAAAAAAATCCTTCCCCAACCCCCGGGACAGTCGTAAACAACCGATATCTCAGTGCAAAGGGGGCGGGCTCTCACTGAGCGCATGCTTTCTACAAAGCTACCCCTTCCCCCTCAACCCTTACAGATAAAGTTTTCCGAAATGTTTCCACGGCTCAATTTAGTCAAACAGTGCAAAGTTTTTTTTAATAGAAAGGCGCCTTGACGTAGCCCGCTAGGGTTCAGTTGAATGTGAGTAAGCTCTAAAAATTAGCGCTATTTGGTTAGAATGCAAACATTGCTCTAATGATAGGTTCACAATTGTTCCGCCACGCCCTTCTACGACTGTGAACCAGTCAGCTTCCCGCTAGCAGTGGAGAGACCGAATCACGAGGACACGCATAAAGAAGGGAAGGTTCTGCATAAGAAGTCAGCCGATAGAGAAGCAATCGTAGGTAGAGTAGACATCGGACTTAATTTTATCTGTCGCCAAATGAATCCGTAAAATTTCCGGGTCTCTAATTATACACAGAAAAAAACCTCTCTGTACATTTACAAAATATGCCTTTGGAAACCATTTTCCAAGCAATACATAGTTTTTAATACTGCTAGAAATATGATGTTACTTTTTAAATTACATGGAAATAGTTATTTTTGTATAATTATATGAAATACCTTTTTTTCGATAGTACTGAGTATTTATTACGAAAATTTGCGCTTAATTTTATATTTTAAAAAATGTATCATTCAAGTAAAATGTTTTTAAACCATGTAAAATATTATTGAATATTCAATTATTGGACTTTATTTCGTTTTACTATGTTTAGTATGTGCGCAGTTACTTCTGGGAAGCTATTGAGGCAACGTTTAAAAAATAACTTTAACTATTGGAAGAACTGGGACAACACAAAGCATAAATGCCCGAGTAAGAATCCGAACTCAGTAAAATTGCGAACACAATTTTGTTGTCATACAGTTGTTTTCATGTGCATGTACTGTAATTTTACACCAATATTTATTTTACATTTACACAAGAAAAATTTACAGTAGGTAGTTTGAGGCGCATTTAAGGACAAGACGTCAATAAGAAACCAACAACATTTCTAATGTTCCAAAAGTGCAATCTGAACAGAAGGTAAAATGTGGTAGCAGTCAACGAACGAGAAAATATCTACTTGTTTGTGTTCTAGTGTGTGGAGTCTTTTCTGGTACCAAGAAATAACGTGAATGTTTCATGTCCTTATCAACAGTCATTAGTTTATAGTAGTCTAACTATATAGTTCAAAATAGCTATCTGCCTCACCGAAGGTACTTTTTGATGATGAACAATATAAAAAATATAAGTTATTTCAATAATTCATTCAGTAGGGAATTTTGATTTAATACAATTTCTTGGACATACGCCTTTGCAGTTTTGCACTTTTTGTCATGGAAAAAATTCAAAAACGCAAATTAAATAAAAATGAAAACAAGAATAAACCAGCTATGTCAAACAGATAAACCCAACGATGTACCTAAACAGGTATTATGGACAACCCAACAATGACCGCACAGACGAGCTCATTCAAACTTAAATATCAGACAGAATAAGCATTCCCTCGAAGGAATTTAGTCATGAAAAAATAATAACAGCACAGACGAACACAGTTGGCTAATAACGACAAGATAGTTTCAATAATAACAGTAATTGCAGGCAGACAACACCCTGGACAACGCAGGAAACATGCGAACACAGCGATGGAGATAAACAGATATTATGAACATCGCAACAACACCTACGAACACAGTAGACATTAAATACTAAACACCAATGACTTCACAGGGAAAAAAAATTGAAACAGCGAGCCAATATTTACTTCGTACTTTACATTAGAATATACAATTTATGCTGAGAAAAAAAAGACGAATTTTAAAAATAACGATAGAAAATTGTATTGAACTAAAAAAAAAACTGTTGAAAAAAAGAAGGCGTTTTTCGTTTCCTAACCCTCCCCCTTAGCAATACTTAATGCACGATGGAATTTTTACGATTATTTCTAGCGTGTTCCTTTTAAACAAGCTTCTAGCACTGACCTTCATACGCTACGGTTTGTTTTGCTAACCCATTACTAACCATATCTTTAGAACAGACACCGGTAGACCTATACCTAGAGCCACGCATATTTCATGGATTCATGGGTAGCAAAGTAGACTTGAAGCACATACACACCTGCTTCACGTTGATAATTGGACTACTGTGCTCTTGGTGACTTTGAATCAATTATAAACAAGGAGAAAATGTGGTTACTCAATCAAGTGTACCTAACCCACCAAAGGACCTTGTAATATACCAATAAACATTTTTAAAAAGCTGATTATATAAAGGCAATCCGAGTCTTGCCTGGATTGAAATGGATCTCCGAAATTATCGTGGCTCTACTTATACAGGTTGTCCCCAGAAATCAGTAGAGAGCGGAAAAATTCGCGTATCCATTTCGAAATAGGCTAGAATCCAAACTCGTTTACCTTCATGATGCTTCAGTGATTAGACCACAGTCCACCCGAAGGACTCTGAGCTAATAAAAATTCTTCAACAAAACAAGTACCTATAGAATCTCCAGCATCCCAGTTAACAGGTGTCACGAGTCAGTAGCCAATGAGCAAGTGATATTTTCCCGAATACATACAGGATCGTGGAGTCTTTCCTAGAGGTCATTGAAACAGCTAATTTTTCCATTCCCTACAAACCAGTACTAAAATATCCGTCTCTTTACCTGACCAAAATAAACAAATTCCCGGACGAATATTTTGAAGTAATTTACCTACTTTGCAATTTTCTATAAACAAAAGCAAACAAAACCCAGTCCCTACGGCTGACAAAGTTCTCTCGCAACTCCCTATATTTCAAACAGAACTTTTCAACGTAATTTTATAGTATGTATGTATGACTATGCACTAAAATAAAAACACCATATAGGGGAGAAATGATTTCACAGTTTGATGGATGATAGCGTGTAGCATGCATTTTCCCTTCAAGTTATTTACACTGAGGAAATTCCATGACCTTCCCAGGATTTAATGTAATGTTTCCTGAGTCTCCCTGCACTTCCAGGAAGCGGCCACCTCGTCAGACGCCGCGACGCCGGACACGCGGCGCCCCGGAGCGCCTCGCGGACGGACAGCAGCGAGCAGCGCCGGTGCCGTGCTCCGTGGCATTTAGACCGACGTCAGTTCCGCGGTCACGCCAACATGGCGGCGCGCGGACGTTCTGCCGTGCCGCCACTCTATTCGTATCCGCGGGCGCCCGCGCTCTGGGTTTTCCACGAAGGGCATTACCAAAAAAAGAATAAGTCCCAACTCCGGGGCATGCAATTCGAGGGGGGGGGGGGGGGGGGAGAGAGGCCTTATCGTGAACCCCCTTCCCACATTGCAACCCACCCCTTTCACAAAAAGCGGGGAGAATGCTTTGTTATAGCCGCGAGGAGCATTGCTTTCACTTGTTTGTTTCTCTGTTCCGCTGTTACCCTCTGTCAGAGATTGAAGCATGTATTTTTATGTTACCCAATGTCCAAGCGTGCATCTCTTACACTGTTAAAAAAATTTCCCACCTTAAATTTATTAAGATCACTGGATACTAAACATACAGGGATTTTCGTGAATTTACGGATAGCTCAGTGTCCTTAATTTCAAAACGAAAAATCAATAATCATTTAAATAAAAAGTGATTTTTTTTCGTACTCGCCAGTTATGTGCAACATCTAACCTCGGAAACAAGCAAATTCATGTGTTCTCATAGTGCAAATACACTTATAATACAAAAATCGGTCACTAAATTTAACGTTGAATTATTTAAAATAATGTCGAGTGCGATAAATATATGTAAATTGTGTTTTCAAATAAATTTTTGAATGCGAATCACACGTAGTTTCCGCAACCGCTGCTAGAATTCACTTCCGGAGCAGCAACGTACATCGAGTATCGAATCATTCGTTTGCAGAGCAAAATTTTAAATTAGGTATATAATGAAACGGCTCCAATGAATGCGAAAAATACTAGTAAAAATTACTAAACCCCGACCGGTAATTTTAAAATTTCGTTACATTTTATTAAATAGATAATAAATAATATAAAGTTGCCCTTCGGCGTTGTAAACTTTGATTCGCACCATCCGCCACAGAGGGCAGCACCGAGTTACATATTTTCGTTCCATGCGACTTCCGTTTCATTTACGCAGTTATTCCTACCAAATGCCGTATACCGAAAGCTATGATGTTACGAAAACAAAAATATTAAATTGACAACGAAACACTGGTATTCCTTTCACACGCTTGTTAACCCTGTTTACTACAAAGCAGCGTTGTTTCTATGAAGAACCCTTCGTTTATTTCAGATTGATTCTTCGTTGAGAAGATTATAAATTTACTAAATTTTTATCAGTGTATCTGCGGAAGGACGACTGAAGGAATTAATATACGAATGAAACTTTCACTTCCAGAAAGAAAAGTTTATGGAGTTATTTAAATTAATGATTTTTTTTCTGCTTTGAGATATAATTTTATAAAAAATGTCGACCCCCCCCCCCCCTTTTTTTTTCTCACCCTTTTCGCTAAATCCCGGCTATGCCACTGGAGGAAAGAAATATCAGTTAATTAACAACAGAAACCCCGCGGGAGAAGCAAAGCTGTTACGCGACAATATCGGTTTCACTAACTCCCTCCGAAGGGTGTAAAACGACTGTATATTTTGTCTTTTCAAAGAAAAAATGTGGACGAAAATGTTGTTTTCCCACCAAACGGTGCTAACAAAAACAGAATCTGCTAATATGATTGCAGTTTGTGTACCATTAAACGAATGTTCTACAAGTGTGACTCATACCTACGAGTTAATGCGTAAAACGATGTTGGCTTACGTTAATATTGAGAAAAGCGCTCATCATTAACCTTAATGTTGGAAAAAATACAAAATATATTAATTTTTTTAATTTATCAATAAAGGAGGACATAACTGCACTGATAAAGCAATTTCATGGATAATGTTTGTTTTATTTCTATTTCTACGTCTGTTTCACTATAGATAAGTATTGAAAATTACTTTTTGTTCTTAATTTTTTGCGCCAGATATATTGTACATATTAGCTGCTACAATTAATAAAATATCGGGACAAATATTCAAAGTAAAAAATTTTTGCGCTATAATTTGCGTCAGGGTCGCTCTCCAGAAGTTTCTTTTCTGCGTTTACACAGCCGGGTAACATACGCAACTTTACTTCAACAGTCCGATATGAGAAACATTTCTTCTAAATCACCTGGAATAAGCTCAACAAATAATCCAACATGGCGGGTGGATCCAAGCCTTTAGCTGGGTACACAATCAAATAACCTAAACGATTGCACGAGCAGGCTATGCGCACGACCTGTGCGAAATTGGTTCGCAATTGAATTTTTATGCATTCGTTTTAGGCTATGAAACTAGTGTTTTTTTTTAAATAAATATTTTAACAATTTGGTTACTGATTTTTATTCGACGACAGGTGATATTCAACCTGTGAAACAACGTATTTCAAACATATAGATTAATATAGATTTTTTTTTTGCAAACAATATAACCCTCTAAACATATGTAACACTAATTATTTTATTTCCTTTTTATCGCTAGTCACGTATCCAGACAATTGCCATAATGTAATAATATATATCGGCAATTACTTACCACCACGATAACTCAATAATGCGCACGAATTCACTCGATCGTTTGCGTCAGTATGTCGGAAAACATAACGGTCAAATCTTGTGTACCGTGCCCAAGTTCTGTGTTAGTGTTATTTTATAAATTATTGTGAGTCCACCTTTAATCGTCGCTCAGTTGAACACCTTCTGGACTGAGAGCAAAAACCTCGGAAAGAAGTGGCTGTGTCTGGGCTAGGTGGGACGGGCTGTAGCTTACACGCCGACTGCGCATGCGCACCACGGAGACGAGTTAACCCCTGTTATGCCGCGCCGCGTCGCAGCACGCGACGTCACGCGCGCGTCGTAATGAAGGGGGTCGTCCGTCGACTACACAAAGCCCATGTGGTCCTGTGGTCACCACCCCCTCTTCCCCCACCACGGCAAATCCTTTAACCACTTCTCCCCAGCAGGCGGACACGTGAGGTCACGTAGCGTCGGGGCGGAACATGCGCGCGACGGATCCATAGACTAATGATGGACAAAGACACGTACGTCGAACGGCTTGTTTGTCCAATGAACTGTCGTGGCAGGCACACAGTTGGTGCTTTGTTGACGTAATGAAATCTCGTATTATTCTGGGTATAATACTGTTACGATTTTCCAGCGGGGGTTCGTAAAGGATAGCCCAATTAATAGATTTTATTTCACACACACAGTTTTATTTATTACCACTACTTGTCACTTACAATTCATCTTCTAAATTAGCAGATAATTAATTACACGTAAAGAAATGTCAATTCCCCAGTCACTCGTTTCACACACCTCGCTGGGCCGCACTTCCGGCGCAACTCTCGCCGCAGCACCCCTCGTGGGTCTCCGCCGCGGGACTCCGTCACCGCACTCCGCCGCCGCACTCCGCCGCCGCCGTCACACCCTTCGCCGAGATCCCACACGACGACTCGCTCACAACTTCACTCGGGACTTCGCCGCGCCCGTACTCTATCGCCCGGAAACTCCCGACTCCACTGAACTCACTCACTCCCTGCCCTGGAACCTTCGTCCAAGGACTTCGCCACTCTGCCGCACCCGCGGCACTATCGCCCGGAAACTTCGCTGCGGGAGAACTCCCCACTGAACTCACTCACTCCCTGCCCTGGAACCTTCGTCCAAGGACTTCGCCACTCTGCCGCACCTGCGGCACTATCGCCCAGAAACTCCGCCGCGGGAGAACTCCCCACTCAGACTCTCTCTCTCACTGACTCGAAGGTCGGCCCAACCTCCTTAAATAGCCCTTGGGTTCCCATCCAGAACAATCGGGCATGTCTCCGAGATATCGCGCGACCTTCGCCGTCGAAATGCCCAGAAACGCATCGTGAGTCCTCGAAGGACGCGGTGGCTGCTCCAAGAACGCCGATAAAGGCGTCTGAGTCATTTTATTCCGCAGTGCGGCCTCTTTTAAGTAACCCGATCTGAGGCAGGTGCGCGCTGCGACGGTCAGGATGTAGCGAGATAGTATGACACGAGATACCAGGGAGAGGATGCGGGTGGAAGGGGGCGCAGACAGGCCGAACGAGTGCGGCGATGCCATGCACTGCAGCCAATCGCGATCGTAACATTGCCCCCTCCTTAAACCTGTTCGTCCCGAACAGGTAATTCATCTCCTCCTGGAGGTCCCCATGCTACTCGAAGTTTAGGCCTCCTGCCTTTCCTCCATCGCGGGCTGTACAGTCTCACCAGATAACCCTCTCTCTCATTAGATGTAGCTTCTCTTGTCACCCGGCGACACTTCTGCGTCGCAGATGCCCCATGTCGTTCAGCCAGCTGCCCGAGACGGGCTGACCGATGCCTTGGACTGACCCGATACTCTTGAGTGCATTGCTTACTGCCTTCCAACGGTTTCCTTGTATCTTCCCTTTTTCTCTCCATTTCTTCTCTCGCAGCTACTTGTTCGCACAGCATTTCATCCCGGCTCCTCTTCGTCTCTTCTTGGTTACTTGTGCCCTCTTGGTTCTTATGAGTCTCACCTGGACTGCACTTAGTTTCCCCTTGCACCCTCTTCATGACCCCTTGTGTTCTCATTTTCTCTTCTCTGTCTTTCTTCCCCTGTTCTTGGTCTTTCTTTACCTTTTCTTGGTCTTCCTGCGTCTCTTCTTGGTCTTTCTTCGTTTCTTCTTTGCACTTCTCTATCTCTTCTTGACTCATGTACCACTCTTCTCGGCTTTTCTTCATCTCTTCTTGGCATTTACCCCTCTCTCTTTGGTTTATCTTCATTTCTTTATGTTCAATATTCCTTACATTGTAACTCATCTTCACTTCTGTACTTTTCTTCAGCTCTTCTTTCATCCTCATGTCCTGGCTGTTCTCTCCTTGGCTAATTTTCTCATGACTGTTTTACTCATGACTGTTTTTCTCATCACTGTTCTTCTCATCACTGTTCTTCTCATCACTGTTCTTCTCATCACTGTTCTTCTCATCACTGTTCTTCTCATCGTTGTTCTTCTCATCGTTGTTCTTCCCTTCGTTGTTCTTCTCATCGTTGTTCTTCTCATCGTTGTTCTTTTCTTCGTTGTCCTTTTCTTCGTTGTTCTTCTCTTCGCTGTTCTTCTCTTCGCTGTTCTTCTCTTTGCTGTTCTTCTCTTCGCTGTTATTCTCTTTGCTGTTATTCTCTTTGCTGTTATTCTCTTTGCTGTTATTCTCTTCGCTGGTATTTTCTTCGCTGGTCTTCATTTCGCTGTTATTCTCTTCTTGGCTGGTCTTCTCCTGGCCGGACTTCTGTTCGCTGTTATTCTCTTCACTGTTTTTATCATGGCTATTCTTCTCTTGGCTGTTCTTCTCTTCTAGGCTTATCTTCACTTCGGTCTTCATTTCATTCTTAATTTCTTCCTGGCCACTCTTCATTTCATCCTGATCCTTCTTCATTTCCTCTAGGCTATTATTTGACCCGCTTTTCGTTTCTTCATGATGGTCCTTACTCTCATTATTTTCACTCTTCACTTCTTTCGCAGAGTTCTTCATACTGGTTATCCATGCCCTCATGTCATTCACCATTTCTTCCAGGATAACCCTTATCTTCCTGATATCTTCTACATTTAACTCTTCAGCAGCCATCTCTTTCTAAAGCATTTACTAACTAATCAACCTAAATATTTTTTTTCTAATACTGTTCTTAATTTTTAAATGACCAAGCCGAACCTTCTAATTAAACTAACAATAACTCTATTACATTCAAAACTAACACTGACTACAGTATACTAAAACTAGCTCTAGAAAATTACAAATTCACTGAAGTTCTGAATGCTAACTTTACTCTCAAATAACTAAATCCTATTTCTTAACTTTATTCTAATAAAACTGAATCCTAAATCTATTAATTAGGGCTATCCCACTTCTGACACCAAAAATGTTACGATTTTCCAGCGGGGGTTCGTAAAGGATAGCCCAATTAATAGATTTTATTTCACACACACAGTTTTATTTATTACCACTACTTGTCACTTACAATTCATCTTCTAAATTAGCAGATAATTAATTACACGTAAAGAAATGTCAATTCCCCAGTCACTCGTTTCACACACCTCGCTGGGCCGCACTTCCGGCGCAACTCTCGCCGCAGCACCCCTCGTGGGTCTCCGCCGCGGGACTCCGTCACCGCACTCCGCCGCCGCACTCCGCCGCCGCCGTCACACCCTTCGCCGAGATCCCACACGACGACTCGCTCACAACTTCACTCGGGACTTCGCCGCGCCCGCGACTCTATCGCCCGGAAACTCCCGACTCCACTGAACTCACTCACTCCCTGCCCTGGAACCTTCGTCCAAGGACTTCGCCACTCTGCCGCACCCGCGGCACTATCGCCCGGAAACTTCGCTGCGGGAGAACTCCCCACTGAACTCACTCACTCCCTGCCCTGGAACCTTCGTCCAAGGACTTCGCCACTCTGCCGCACCTGCGGCACTATCGCCCAGAAACTCCGCCGCGGGAGAACTCCCCACTCAGACTCTCTCTCTCACTGACTCGAAGGTCGGCCCAACCTCCTTAAATAGCCCTTGGGTTCCCATCCAGAACAATCGGGCATGTCTCCGAGATATCGCGCGACCTTCGCCGTCGAAATGCCCAGAAACGCATCGTGAGTCCTCGAAGGACGCGGTGGCTGCTCCAAGAACGCCGATAAAGGCGTCTGAGTCATTTTATTCCGCAGTGCGGCCTCTTTTAAGTAACCCGATCTGAGGCAGGTGCGCGCTGCGACGGTCAGGATGTAGCGAGATAGTATGACACGAGATACCAGGGAGAGGATGCGGGTGGAAGGGGGCGCAGACAGGCCGAACGAGTGCGGCGATGCCATGCACTGCAGCCAATCGCGATCGTAACAATACAATAAATTCTGGAAATTGGCAAGACTCCAGCTACAGCTGAACCCTATAAACTTTACATAAAATTTCAATTTCTACAGAATATAACAAAAAAAAAGAATAGGGCTACATGATTATAGAGGACAGCAAAGCACAAACTTAGATTTCTGGGGGGTTTTGGGGTTGGAAAGTGTATTATTTATGCGCATACTATAAATTTTTCTGTAAAAAAAATTGTGCCAGCCATTAAAAAAATATATATAGATGTAAACCCACAGCATCTCCAACCTTTGCATTTCAAATTTCCCCGACCACTCCCGCGTTCGCCGTTTCACCTCTAGTTTCGCCTCTGAACGCGAGTTGTGATCGAAAAATACGGTGAATGAATTTTCACATCAGCAAATGCTGCAGCTAAATCTATTTTAATTAATAAGCCCGATAGCCTTATCCGTTGAGATGGTCAGTGTCAAGTTGTAACAAGTTGTGACTTGTCAGTCGGCTTCCAGAGCCCGAGGAGTGAGGTCGTGTTTACCGTGTCTGTCGCACGTCATGGATTTAGACCCGGAAATTTCGCGGAGTCGTCTGGCCTCAGAGTATAATTCAAATTCATAAGCCATGTTTGCTTTCACATGGTTAATTTCTTAGCGAGAAAATTTTCATTCTTGTTAAGTGGCACTACATGATTCGCTTCATTTTCTGTTACTTGGGCGTCGTCGGCTCACGGTCGTAGAGGGGCGTGTCCGAATAACTGCGGTCCAATCATGAACACAGTGCGAGATTGTGAAGGTTTACACTCTAAATTTCGACTTTTGGAATAAATGAATACACGAAATTTCCGTACCTCTAATCATGGATTTCGAACAACGCGTTAACATTAAGTTTTGTTTGCGAAACGGAGACCAGAAAAATGGGTCAATGGCTTCCTCCTTCATTACGGCAACGCGCCGTGCTATGAGTGAGTCTGGATGTGGACAGACGTTAGGAAAATTTTCTCCACAGATATCTACTTAATTTATTCTAATAGAGGTAAAAAAAAACGCAAGTCTTCTAATTATTAACATGGGCGTGAATTGTACAGCTTAAAAACAGCGTTCAGTAAATATCTTAATAAATGTTTGTAGGGTAATGTATTTTTCGCGAAAAGACTAAGCTTTCAGATACATGTCTACTGCCAGCACTCAATCAGCTAGAGACCGGAAAAATTCGCGGGTTCAATGACTTCCAGGATAGACTCCAGTTCATTGGCTGCTGACTTGTGAGTCGTCTCGACAGGGTGGTCTGTGATTCGACCCTTCTATGAGTAAGGGTCTCTAATTGGTAGGGACCGGAAAAATTCGCGGGTTCAATGACCTCCAGGATGAACTCCATAGTTCTACGTACACTCGGTAAAATGCCACCCACTCATTGGCTGCTGTCTTGTGAAACGTCCCAACATAGCAGCCTGTGATTCGATAAAGCTTCGGTTGGGTGTTTCTCATTGGCCCAGAGTCATCCAGGTGAGTTGTGAGCCAATAACAGAGGCAGCACTGAGGTATAACTATTTGTATTTTAGCCTATCGCGAAATGAATTCGCGAATTTTTCCAGTCTCTACTAATTGGCCCTTAGTCCTCCAGATTAACAGTGAACCAATGACAGAAGCAGCACTAAGGTATAATTATTTGAATGTTAGCATAACACGAAATGAACCCGCGAATTTTTCAGGTCTCTATCAATAACAAGTAATTCAGCGCGGAAGCAAAAGCGTCATGAATATCCCGGTCAACTAAGTCGAAGGCTTCTCTTGCAGACGGCCATCAATTATAGCTGACTCGGACATATAATATAGCAGTCTAATGAGGCACCCATATATTTTTTTTTTTTTTTGAGAAATATGCTTGCCTCTAACAATTTGCAACCAAACAGCGAATGCAAAAGTTCTATCGATAGAGCCACGATTATTTCGCGGATTCCTTGGGTAGAAAAGTAGACTTGAAACACACATGTTGTTGATTGGGATACAGTGCTCTTGATGACTCTGAGCCAGTTATAAACAAGGAGAAAAGGGGGTTACCCAATAAAGTGTACCCAACCCGCCAAACGATCTTGTAATATACCAATAAACATTCTAAAAAAGTTGATTATGTATAGGCAAGCTGAGTCTTACCTGGAGTGAAATGAATCCGCGAAATTACAGCGGTTCTAGCTATCGAGAAATATTTTGACTAACAGTAATGACACGAACACGAAATAACCAACTCTACGAGTGTAATCGAGCCTTGGTCGTAGGAGGTCACAGAAATAAACACCAAGTATCCAATAACACAAGTGAAGCAGTGTTGGCAGATTCGCAATCAGTTTTAAATGATTCGGAACATTTACGTTCCTGAATCGTTGTTCCTGCGTCGACGGAGGGACGCGACGCGACGCGACGCGACTCGGGGAGTCGCGCGCCGTCGCGTTCGGCGGTCGATAATCCGATACTCGTTTATTATTACATTTGCACACAATGGTTCCCGGGAGCGGGGGTGGAGATCGGTGGAGGGGATTGTCAGAGGGCACGGCCCCGGTTATTTGCGCCGGCGAACAATGGCGGCGCGCGCGACCGTCTGTGGGCTGGAGGCGGGCACGCGGTCTGCAGGGCCTGGGTCCCCCCACCCCCCACCCTCTATTTCCACGTCCGCGTCTGGATCTCGGTCACATGGTCAGACATCAAGACAACTGGGGCCAGTTCCCGATGACTGAGTTGTAGCATTGAATATATATAATGTATAATGGTTGTAGGGACGTATGTCCATGAAAGAAAGTCCCAGTTATGAATTTCAATAGTCTCAACTGGAATCTGTGCAAGGTTCTCAGTGGCGTAGCTAAAGTGACTGGCGCCCCTGGCCAGACTTGAAAATGGCGCCACCATCATGCATTAAAAGAGAGGGGGGAGGGTTCAGTAACCGTGAAACCGTCGCGGCGGCGCCCCTGGCGGGGGCCATCCCTGCCACCCGCTTGCTACGCCACTGAAGGTTCTGTTTAAGGTCACAATTAAAGAGTAACTCAAGTAGTTTTAGATAAGCGCATGCGCGAGTTCTGCCAACCTACGCAAAATGGCGACTCATGAGTGTAAAGCGTTTTGTGTTCTGCAATTTGCTAAGAGGGAATCTGTAATGTCAATTCAACGTCCGCTTCGAATTGTGATCCCACATCCGCCGATGGTATAGGCAATTTGAGACGACAGCTCTTTTTCGCTGGCCTCCACGTTCACCTGACATAACGCCATGCGATTTTTTTTCCCCTTTGGTGCTTTATAAAAGATCGTGACTACGTCCCGCCGCTACCTAATGCCAGAGTTGAGATACAGAATTGAAGAGGCTGTTGCTTCCATTACCCCGGACTTGTAAACCAAAGTGTGTGAAGAATAGAACTTTAGGTTGAATGTGTGCTGTATAAATAAAGGTGCGCATATTGAAAATCTGTTACGAAAAAATAGGTAAGTTTACCTTCAATTCAGGCCTGTTTTCTTTCAAAGTTAATCTATAAAAAAACTTATATTAGTTCACGGTACCAAAAGTTTTTACATGTCTGCACTCTCAGAAGCGTAATTCCACGTATGGCATTACGCAGTCATTCACGGGATTTCGGCACGAGGCCTTCTACGAAGACGAAACACTAGGAAGAGAAAGAAAATTCGCGGATTTTCTGCTCTAGGATAGACTCCACAATCCTCTACATGCTCGGAAAAATACATTACCATAGGCTGCTGAATTGCGACACTTCTTATCTAGGTTGCCTGTGATTCGATAATCTTTTGGTTGAGGGTTTCCCATAGGCTCAGTCCAACGCGGTTCCTAAAAAGGGGGGGCGGGGGAGCCTCTCCCAAGCCCAAGTTCTATTTTATTTTTGTTTTGGAAGGTATATTTATGTTTACTTAAATACTTAAATTCATATGCGTTAAACTTTTCAGCTATAAGAGCTGTTGAAAGGACTGAAGTTCAAAATATTTGAGAACATCATTTTTTAAATATTCCAAGGCCGACCGTCTCTGATTTTATTTCATGTTATGTTTTGTATGACCTACAAGTGATCCTGGAGCCGACCCTCCTCAGAGTCATCCTCATGAACTGTGAGCCAACTTCAGAAGCAGTTCATTAGTGTAAGTATTTAGAGTGTAGCTTGTCGCTAAATGAAACTGCAAATTCATTTTCAGGTCTCTGCAGAGAAGGAATAACTTTCCTCTGTGGTTCCTGATAATGACACTTCACGTGACAACATGGCTGACCCTAAACATTAGAAAACGAACGCAATGATGAAGACCGGAATAGCTTAAGTTCACACGGACGAAAGCCAGAACCACAACCCAAACAGTTCCTAAGGTTACCGAAATAAAAGGTTAGGTTGGGTTTGGTCAGTGTAATAAATAATATTTATTTTTTTTCCTGAAGGTAGGTTAGGGTTAGCATAGATTGGGTCAACGTAACTAAAAAGAAAGGTTGGTTAGGTTAAATTGGCGTTATTTTTAATGTTCTATGACCGTAAAATATATAAAACCTTGCAATATGGAGTTTTTCACGAGCAATCGGCAAACTTCGGAGAACTTCTGAGCTGTTCGGGTGTGGCTCTCATGACTGTGAAGAACGTAGAGGTTGTCCGGCATCACAGACGATTGTCGCCGGAGCAACCAGAAGTCAATTTTTTTTTATTCGGACCCGGGTCGTTATTGTAGGGGAAGAGTTGCGGGAAAGAGGAAGACTAGAAGTGACAGAACAAAGGAAGGAAGACTAGAAGGGTGAACGGATTATCACATTTGTTAGGATTCCCCAGGAATCTCGTATTTCACACGGCGGCATTATTTCCCGACTCCGAAACCTTTTCCTGTGAACGCGAAGGGAATAAAAAATGGACGTTAAAGGGCTAACGAAATTAAAACAATCCTTAGTCCACCGAGGAAAATTTAAATCATGTCTTTTTTTAATAAGTGGATACGACTGGCCGCAATATCCAAGCCATTAATACTAAACAAGCCTATGTTATATGCTGCTTGATACGACCCCAATGAAACCACTTGCACCTACCTTACATAAAATTTTAATTCTCAGTAGAAAACGTCAATAAAAACCCCATCGACTATAAATTGTGTAGTATAAATATTGATTGTATGGAGTTGGAAGTATTGATTTACCTTTTATATGTTTTCTAAGTTAGGTATGGATTTGGTTCTGTAAAATATAAGTTTTTTTTGTATAGTATCCTACATACTTTTTTTTTACATATCAAAGTGCAAATAAGAGTCCACCGTGGATAAGAGCGGACATGAAATTCGAACTTTTTATTCCAAATGTTAGTAAGAAACAGCTGACTTTGTATAGTTCTAAGTCGTATTCAGTAATTAAGGCCAGTATGCCAAGACACAAAAATAAGGGTTTAGGTGTTGAATATGCTACACCTGTACCCTAACCGTATTCCTGGTGCACAATAGGACACGGGAACGGATATTGGTGTCCTATGCGGTGTCGATATGTTGCCCAAATTCCGTACATGCGCAGGGCTAATTTTTTTTGTTGATTTGGCCCCATGGTGGACCTACGTCTGGCACCATTAACTCGTATATAGTCCCTTTTGTGATCGTCGGGAGACATAACCAAACGTATTGGTGCCAAATTAAACTTTTTTATAGCGAAACTAACCTGGAATACATTTAGTACACTTTAATGGTCTCAACAAGAAATAATAGCAGCTTAAAATGTACCTGCTTGAAAAAATTAGAAAGGCGGTTCCATTTTTTTTTTACCATTTATTAAAATGGCTGCCTATCTTTTAACTTACTGTGATTTGGTTTGGACACTTTCTGAAATACGGCCCACTACCTTACTCGCTACTTTACTCGAACGTCCTGGAACCACCCTTAGTCATTTCCAAAATTCATTTCTAAGCCAGTATTATAAGTTAACAATTCGAACAAATAAGCATTTACTACTTAATTGATAATGCAACAGAACACACTACATCCATTACGATATATTTCATAATCTGAAGAAAACACAAAGTCATACTGCCATAAACCATAGTTGCCATCAGTAATTCGCCATCATGATAAAATCTGTCCTACATGATGAAGTTAGTCCACAAATCGTACCACACGAAGCTCTGACGGCCAACTGCATTCCCTGAAACATGGTTATTATATTGTATGCCTACCACCCATAATATCATTAGTTCGAATACTGTGTGAACACAATAACTTTGTTAATAATAGCAGTAAAGTTGTAGCTTTATAATAGGAGGTAAACGCATCTGCTTTGTGCCCTTACAAAGGGTGCAACGCTAAGAAGTAATTGCAACGAGATAATTATGGGTATAGCCTAATTCAGCAAGACCTTTTAGCGTTATGTCAACTGAAAAGTACGATACTTGCAAGCAAAAAGAATGATTACTTCAACTTTTATGTGAAAAAAATTTGTATGCTTTTATTTACAGATAAGGAAAAAAAATTAGTCGTATTTATTGTTAATGAACATAACAGAATACCCCATCGCTGAATATAACTGTATCTCGGATAAAGCTTGTCCCAACAAAGCTAATGTTAAAATGAGCATGTTTAACAGCAAATTAATACGTTTAATTTTTGCGGGCGTTCTTTGTATTTTTAGTTGTTCGGCTGTGATAGTTACAATATGATAATTTGCAGCTGAAAAGAAGTTAGGTCTTTAAATGATTAAGATTAGTTGAAATAATTTCATGGGCATATGTCATTGCTGGTACACCTACCGTGTTCACCCGCACTGTGATCTTTGTGTTTTCCAGATTATCTGTTAAAGTTACTTCGTTGGGTTCGTCTGTGCGTCGCTATGTTTCTAATTTTCTTCAGTGCATTTTAAGTTGGGATTATTTCGTGTTATGACCATTAAAATGATGATGAAATAAGTGACTATATGTGAGTTAGTATAGCGCTAGACGCGGGTTCGCCACCTGGACGGGTTGAAATCAAGGAAAATGTGAGCCCTGCGCATGCGCGGATCGGTACCGGATAGGACACCAAAATCCGTGCCCTAATAATAAGGAACTGGCCGCGTCCTATCGCGCATAGGAATACAGTTTGGGACAGGTGTAGCATATTCAGCACCTCAACCCTTATTTTTTATCTTTGAATGCCGGTCTTACTGTTCTTGTTGCAACTGTCTCATCGTCAGCCCATTGTGCTCGTCTGTGCTGTGATTATTTTCTGACTAAATTCCTTCCACAGAATTACCTTTACTGTCTAGGCATGCAACATTTCACAACAGCAGTGTAACCCTTCTTCCTCCTTAATTGGAAGAGGGGTTGCGTCCCCGACTCACTCTGGGCGCGAAGGGAAAAAATAAATATTAAAACCAGGCATACAAAGCTAAACAATATAAATTCCCCACACCACTGCCCAGGGGTCAGGCCAAAAAAATTCAAAGGATATAATAGTAGAGTAACCATTAAACAAACAAGAGGCAAGACTTTGGACGTATGTTATTAAAAAATAGAAATTTGCAAAAATAATTTTTACTATACATAACCATACAAGCTTAGTTACAAAAGCTGACGTTAATAATGGCAGCATCTTATCCCCATTTGCGATACTAACAATAACCTTTAAAAAATCGTAAAAATATAAATACTGATAACAACAAGTATAAAAATATATAAATATATAAAAAAATATTACAATAATAAAACTGAAGTACAAAAAATTTATCTAAATAAAGTTCTTAAACTCTCAATCAACGGTTTAGTCTTTCTTCAGATGTTCGTTGCTAAAGACTTGCCAAAAAAACAAAGTTAATATCCTAGGCGTGCGCTGGCTTCCTGACCTTCCTCACCAACTCCAGAGTCTAATGCCACGCCGGGCCATAGGTACGAATTCACAAAGGCGTGAACGATGATCAAAAAAAAAATTATCTTATTTTTAAGGGAAATGTAGCAAAAACTCTTCACGTAACATAACCATGTTACCACAGAAGTATTTATCATCAGCTTCAAACAAAGTCTTACTTCTTTATTAACTTGCCAATGATTTTATAAAAACGTAGAATGGCCGCACCAACCAACATCAGGCTGCGCATGTAGTCCAATACCGATCGCATACTTTTAATAATACTGCACAAGCTGATATATTAGCTAAAGCCAACTTTAAGTATGCAAATTCCGAAGACAAAGTCTCAAAAACAAATTGCAAAATGTTCGTTTCTTCCAAACTTATACTTTTATTACAACTACAGGCAAACGGGCGACCTTTTTAAAGAAAATCCCACACTGGAACAACGTGTGAAAACAAATGGGCCTCTTCACCAAACTGGCTAATAAAAGTTCCGTCCAAATAAAATTTAGTATGGGAAAATACACAGTTCACTAGGTTTGCCAAAAACCACTGCAGTACCACGAGGGTAAAAATCAAAATTGCGGCCTCTCTTTACCTTGATAAGTTCAGTATCACAGGGCAATCCATTGCCCTGTCACCCAGCGTGGAGCCTCCAGCCCAATACTTTTCGTGGCCCGTTGCCGTCCGGCACACCAGTCCGCGCCGTCACATGGCTCTGTCCTCGACGGTCGCTCGGCACACTCTCACCCGGCCCCAGCTGATTTTTTCTCCCCGGCAAGCCGAATGTCTGACGTCATCAGCCAACCGCCGGGCGCTCGCCAAGTGGTATTTACGTGAAACACAATCGATGTTCTTAAACTCATAATCGATAGCTACCAAACGGCGTATAACTAATTAACAGAAACAAATATAATTAAAAGAATTTACAGATAAATTAACATTAATTAAAAAAGGCGTAAAAATACGTGAAATAAAAACCATATAAAACTAGAGACCAGCAACAAAAATAAATTACAAGTAAAAATGTGGCCCTGCCGGCCACAACCTCCGCCTTGAACAAAAAAAAATTTAAACAGCAATCTTAAAAAACTAAAACGTCAAAAAAAAAAACCTTGGACTTGGAGACAAAGTATTCTCAAAAACTTCTAATCCAACAAACCAGCCCAAACTCAAACAAACAAACCTGCAACAAGGAAAACTTGCCTCCAAAGCCTCAGTCAAAATTTCAACGCTCAAAAAAAAAAAAAAAAAAACAAGAGAAGGATTTTCCAACAAGTAACGGAAAAGACAAACTAAACTCACAAACCGAACAAACGGGATCTAAGTATGCCAAAACAAAACAAACAAGCTCCAAAGTCAAGACCGAAACGTATTAGACAAAACCTTCTCTCTCAAAATAATCAATAACTAAAGGTTGCAAACTAAAGCAAAGAACTATAAAAACAATAACCTCACAGGAAAAAAATCAAAACCATCACTGGAAATCTAAAAGACCACTAAAATTCCTGGTGCTGATCCTGCTCCCGCAGCTTGCAAATTAGCGTAAACCTGTTCTTTGGGAAGTTTATAAATCCAAGAAACTGCCATTATTAAAAAAATCAAAAAAGTCAGCAAAATCGCAAAAGTCCAAAGTCTCTGCCTAGCAGAGTGGCGCAGGTTGTAACCCTTCTTCCTCCTTAATTGGAAGAGGGGTTGCGTCCCCGACTCACTCTGGGCGCGAAGGGAAAAAATAAATATTAAAACCAGGCATACAAAGCTAAACAATATAAATTCCCCACACCACTGCCCAGGGGTCAGGCCAAAAAAATTCAAAGGATATAATAGTAGAGTAACCATTAAACAAACAAGAGGCAAGACTTTGGACGTATGTTATTAAAAAATAGAAATTTGCAAAAATAATTTTTACTATACATAACCATACAAGCTTAGTTACAAAAGCTGACGTTAATAATGGCAGCATCTTATCCCCATTTGCGATACTAACAATAACCTTTAAAAAATCGTAAAAATATAAATACTGATAACAACAAGTATAAAAATATATAAATATATAAAAAAATATTACAATAATAAAACTGAAGTACAAAAAATTTATCTAAATAAAGTTCTTAAACTCTCAATCAACGGTTTAGTCTTTCTTCAGATGTTCGTTGCTAAAGACTTGCCAAAAAAACAAAGTTAATATCCTAGGCGTGCGCTGGCTTCCTGACCTTCCTCACCAACTCCAGAGTCTAATGCCACGCCGGGCCATAGGTACGAATTCACAAAGGCGTGAACGATGATCAAAAAAAAAATTATCTTATTTTTAAGGGAAATGTAGCAAAAACTCTTCACGTAACATAACCATGTTACCACAGAAGTATTTATCATCAGCTTCAAACAAAGTCTTACTTCTTTATTAACTTGCCAATGATTTTATAAAAACGTAGAATGGCCGCACCAACCAACATCAGGCTGCGCATGTAGTCCAATACCGATCGCATACTTTTAATAATACTGCACAAGCTGATATATTAGCTAAAGCCAACTTTAAGTATGCAAATTCCGAAGACAAAGTCTCAAAAACAAATTGCAAAATGTTCGTTTCTTCCAAACTTATACTTTTATTACAACTACAGGCAAACGGGCGACCTTTTTAAAGAAAATCCCACACTGGAACAACGTGTGAAAACAAATGGGCCTCTTCACCAAACTGGCTAATAAAAGTTCCGTCCAAATAAAATTTAGTATGGGAAAATACACAGTTCACTAGGTTTGCCAAAAACCACTGCAGTACCACGAGGGTAAAAATCAAAATTGCGGCCTCTCTTTACCTTGATAAGTTCAGTATCACAGGGCAATCCATTGCCCTGTCACCCAGCGTGGAGCCTCCAGCCCAATACTTTTCGTGGCCCGTTGCCGTCCGGCACACCAGTCCGCGCCGTCACATGGCTCTGTCCTCGACGGTCGCTCGGCACACTCTCACCCGGCCCCAGCTGATTTTTTCTCCCCGGCAAGCCGAATGTCTGACGTCATCAGCCAACCGCCGGGCGCTCGCCAAGTGGTATTTACGTGAAACACAATCGATGTTCTTAAACTCATAATCGATAGCTACCAAACGGCGTATAACTAATTAACAGAAACAAATATAATTAAAAGAATTTACAGATAAATTAACATTAATTAAAAAAGGCGTAAAAATACGTGAAATAAAAACCATATAAAACTAGAGACCAGCAACAAAAATAAATTACAAGTAAAAATGTGGCCCTGCCGGCCACAGCAGATACTGGCATGTCCTCTCCATGTATTCATCATAAAGGACCATTGTTAAGGGTTTTTTTCATGACAACCCGTGTAAACAAGCAATGGCGTATATCACAGAAATTATTTTTAATGAATTGAAATTTAGTTGTCAAAACCGGGGAAGACTTTGGCATTTCATAAATAATGGCCTGTAGGTAAAGAGGCCCGCCTAGTCATGGGTGTATTTGTGTCAGTGAGGCGGGATGATAGAGCGACGCTCACTGATGGCTGAGAAATGAAGATTAAGGTGTAATGCAAGTCCGTTAAGAGCATTCAAGAATTTTTACCGGGGTGTTTCATGCCTATATATTATCCTGAATACGCGCGTTTGGTACACGTTTTGTGAATACAAGTTGGCAGTTACGAGACGAGACAGGATCAGGAATGAGATGGAACAAGCAAGAGCAGGAGTACGGGACATGAATCAGATCATGGAAATAGCAAGAATGTGATGGTATGGCCATGTCCAGAGAATGGGAAAAGTGAGGCTGCCTAGGAAAATGATGGAGTTGAAGTACACAGGAAGAAGACCTCAAGGAAGACCAAGAAGCAGGTGGGAAGAGCAGATAGTTAAAGGAGTTCAGGAGAGAGGAGAAGACTGGAATAAAGTGAAGGATGAGTAGGGGCGTGTATTTTTCGCGAAATGATCTGATCGCTCATGAGGCTGCAGTAAGGTATGCTCATGCTAGAGATTGTTCCCATGTAATTGGCGTCCGTCTGCAAAAGAATCCACTGCCGCATTTGACTGGGACATTCAAGACGCGTTTGCCTCCACATTAGATGGCTATGATGGGGGTGTCAACAGTAGATATGTTCTTGAAATAAAACCAGACAACAACGAAGCACAAATAATGCTACAAGCTTGCTAGCTACAGCTAGTCTGGAAATCTTTTCGCGAAAAGTACATGGTCCTAAGGATGATGAATGGTGGAGGGACGGTGAAGATGGATACATTTTACTTTGTTGACGCGGCCACGGGCTGGAAGCAGTTGTTGATGATGATGATGATTATGATGATAATGATACACGTTTGAGACCTTTAACTCTTTTAAAAATACAGTTTAAAAACTACTCATTCGCCCTCAGTGATTTTAGTAAACGGTTATCTTGAGCAGTTTTCAAATCACGTAGTTTTGCCTGAGTCCTGCACACCGTACGTGCGCCCAGGTAGGCGGGGCCCCTAAACAGACTGTTGAGCAGTTCTGCTTCCCCCCACCTCGCGAATGAAACTACATTCCCAACGGGGGGATTCCCGCAGTGCAGACAGGCAGAAAATTACTCGGCGACGTCTGGCCGCCGACGCGGTTCCAACTGCCTTTAACGCCACGTCGCGTGAGAGACGACTCATTCTCACGCGCTGCGGGCGTTAAGGAGTTCCGTGCGGCGCGGCTGCACGCGCGCCCGTCTTCCGCTCGTGACTCGACAGTCGTGTGAGCCAGAGCGTTATTCCTCTGACCACGCGAAAACGTCCCGTAATTTCGTCGGGGGGCACGAAGAAAGCTTCAGAATTAGCCAGGATGAGTTACAGTTTACAGACCATTCTTCTAACAGCCCTTCCAACGAACTAAGCGAAGGAGATAGAAGAAACACGAAACTAGAATACTTATGTAGCATAAACTTAGTCTCCGTTCAGATAGTTGGGTTATTGCAAAAAAATTCATAATAAAGCACACACATTTACAAATGCCACTGATAATGTTAATTGGAATACGAATTTTATCCCCTAACATTACTTTACGTGATTTGTTAAAGTGGCATGCGGATTATAGACGCATCAAATGTAAACATTTATTCAACTTTGAATATAAAATATTGTTTTTAATTGTTGGTTTGTGCCACCGATGACGTAAATACGGAGATCTGATCCTTTACAGTGCAGTGCCAGAGCTATACTTTAAACGGTAGCATTACACAACACAACACTATTATTTGAAAATACCAAACATTTGTGACGCAAAGCAGAATTACCATGCTGTTAACTTCACATAAACAATTCCTTGAGCAACGAATATTTCGCAGATTCCCCCTCAAGGCTAGACTAAACTTGTACACGTATAATAAAGGTTATTTAGAATGCTCACTGGTCGATAAAAAGGGGCACATTATTTAGTAGTTACACGATATTGGGTAACCACTTCTTCTCCTTGTTTATGACTGGCTCAGGGTCGCCAAGAAGATTGCGCTCTGGTCCAATCATCAAACGTGAAGCACATGTATATGTGCTTCAAGTCCACTGTGCTGCCCAATCAATCCGCGGAATAATCGTTTTGTCTACCTATTTCGGCTTTCAATAGAAGGAGCAAATACTTTTCTGTAATGAAATACTACATTTAATAGCTATGCAATATTAAAAATTCGTATTTGATTAAACATATTTGCTATATTATAGGTACCATGAATGTTAAAATAGCATTTTGCATATTTATCATAATAAACTTTGTATTCTTTCAAACATTAGAGTGTACTTGATTTATACAAAATAAAATAAGTAAGGCTATCAATTCAATCAAAGTTATGTTTAGCACAGGTTTCAAATATTATATCTTATAATGGTTTGTACCTACACCGGCACTCGGTAAGAGTTAAGTTTAAAATTGAAGTTACTGTGGAATCTGAGAAGGAAACGTAGTCTAAAATAGATATCTGTTAAAAAATATATATATTTAATATTTTCCTCTTACAGTGTAAGGATCATTCCCTTACCGATCAGGGAACTTTTCTATTCAATCGTCGTATAATGTTTCCTTTAATTGTCATGTAAAAATGTTTTACATTTGTATGATAAAATTTCCTTGTTTAGTTAGAACGTATACTTCGCCCTTACGAGATTGATCTTTGCTTCATTTAATGTAAGGGATTCATACCTCAATTGTATTTAAATTTTAAAGCGACCCCATATTTGTTTGGAATAACGATACTTTACTTTTTCATCTTAGTAAATCTAATACGTTCCAGTTTAACAGTTTAATTTTAAAGCGACCCCATATTTGTTTGGAATAACGATACTTTACTTTTTCATCTTAGTAAATCTAATACGTTCCAGTTTAACAATTTAACAAGCAGTTACAAATTATTGTACTTTATTAAAGGCCGAACGCGGACGCCGTGAGAGGCGTACAGGGTTCACAAAGTAAAGACCACGCCCCGGGAGATAAAGGCATGTCAACAACTATCACACCGCCCAGCGATAAGGTTTCTCCAGCCAGTAGGCGAGAGGATGAGAAGCAGCTGGGCGGCGATTGGCCGTCGCTCCCCACCAATCGTCGGTGGAAGCAGGAACACGCGTCGTCCCGCCCACTTCCTGCGCTAAGCATTCCCTCGTGTTCTTGTAGCTGGGCACCCGGACAGAACAGCGACCATCCGTTTCGAGGCCGTGCCCGCATTCAAGTACACCGCCATGCGCAGTCTGTCCAGGACACAGAACGTAATTTTGCCGGTCCCCCCTCTCAGCTATTTAACGTAGCCTACAACTTTCCGAACCCCGCAATTAAAATAAAAATCTAAAGACAGTAAACGTTGCCGTGGGCATAGATGCAAACGAGATCCGCGCGTATCGTATACTGTAAGTTTCCATATGAATTATATTAGTAATGAAAATACTTGTAATTTTCATCCTATTATCATGGTAAACTCAAGAATTAAAAAAAAATTAAACTAAACCACGCTCCGGGGAATTTGTCGCAAACACCCCCCACCCCCGCAAAAAAATACCTTAAGACCTAACCCTATTCGACGGCACTGAGTCTGTCTCTAAATTCAACTAGTGGCGAGAAAAGCGGTAAAACTTATTAAACTAGTCACATTCCGTTTGATGCAAATCAAGAGGGATCTTGCAGTTTCAAATATTTTGATATCGCTTGCAATAAAGCTTCCGTGCTAAATTTTTTGGTTTCACATGGCATAGGACTTAGCTTTGGCTACTTGTTTGAAGTCAATACTTGTTAACTGGTGATATTATCATGATAGTTGTAGTTGCACGCGTGAAATAATAAGTTAGTTTCTCGTGGCACTTACAGACTATATAGCCTGTTAGTAAAAATGTGGTTCCAACCAGGTATAGAAGGTCTGAGAGATATGATTTATGCCTCGACATGTCAAAAATTGAGATAAATATTTCAAAAATAGAATAAGGAAAAATCCCAGATGGCGGGGCCTAATCCCTTTTAAAGAAAAACTCAGAAAGTTTTTGTTTTTTTGCACCAACAGATATAATAAGTGGGGTCTGCAGGTACGCGTTTACCCAGGAAGAACATTTTCTGAGGATGGATCGGCAGATACTAACCGATACCTTGGCCTCCGTGTTCCCTCTTCATCTATAACCGCTGTATTTCTGCCAGTGAGGTTATGTGAAGAGCCATGTGTTTCAAAAAACGAGTAATGTACTTGCATTCCTGTACACCCGTATCAGGAATGTGATCTAGACTATTCAAACTTACATGTTCCACAGAACATGGAAACAACTACAAAATAGTTTGGACGCTCTCGTGTTACCACACCGAGGACTACAAATGAAGTAAAAAAAAAATCTTCCACAGTTTTCCTTAGATCTGCGAAATACCGCGTGAAGCTCATTTATTTTTTAAGCTTAAGTGTACACTGAAACCTCTAGTGAACAACGTACTTACGACCCCGCATACTTCAATTGCTCTTTTGATACTAGATAAATTCAGATGGATAAAGTTTTTGGCCTCTAGAAACGGTAGTATATAGGTATGCTAGTTAAATAGGTAATTAATATTTATTTTTTAACAAATAAATTTATTCAAAAACACTTCAATCTGATGTGGGAAGAGTCAATTTGTGTATGTGCTAACAAAAATAAAGTTAAACAAAGCGGTAAGTTTCTGGGCAACTACATGAAAGTCGTTTATGCAACATGGCGGTCATGATATCCACTCGATGCTTTCTTATGGTAAGTACAGTGGTTGTATTCAATATGGCACAACATCTCTAATCCTGGTGCAGTGAAGGTTGCAGAGTCGTGGAATGTACTCACCGCCAACGCCAGCGTTCGTGATGGTGACCCAGAAGTCGATGGTCTTCTCGGGGCCGAGCTCCTCGTAGTCCCACTTCTTCTTGACGCGCACGGCGCCGTTCGGCTCCACCGTCACCCACTGGTTCTCGTCGCGGATCTTGAAGGTCTCTCGCTCCGTCTCCTTCTCCAGCTGGAACACGATGCGGCCCTCCGTCTCGCCGTCCTGCTCGGTGAACTCGATCCTCTTGGTGGGCCGCACGGCGCGCGTGACGCGGCGCTTGGCGATCCTGTGCGGCGGCTCCTCGGGCAGGCGCGGCGCGTCGAACTGCAGCCACACGCGCGCGGGCTCCTCCGAGCTCCGGGACGGCGAGCGGCGGTCGTGCGCCTCCACCGAGATCTCGTACTCCACGTCCTGGGCGCGCGACGGGTCGCCGGCCAGCAGGAGCTCCCCCGTCTGCGGCACGATCACCACCAGGTTGCTGGGCACCGCCAGGCGGTATGCCACCCGGTCGCCGTCCGCGTCCACCGCCCGCACGCGACCCACCGACTCGAACCTCTTCCGCAAGGTCGCGTTGCCACCCAGCGAGAACCGGTACACGTGCTCCGTGAACACGGGGCTGTTGTCGTTCTCGTCCAGCACGGCCACCTCCACCGTCGTCAGCGCCTTGTCGATGCCGCGCGCGTCCGCCGCCTGCACGGCGAGCTTGTAGGCGGGCGTGGTCTCGCGGTCCAGCGGCCTGGCGGTCACCAGGCGCACCCCCGTCGTCGCGTTCTCGTCCGGCTCGTCGAGCAGGGCGAAGGCGCCGTCCTCGTTGCCGGCCACGATGGCGTAGCGCGCCGGGGGCCCGCCGCGCGCCGCCAGCCGCGGCAGTCCGCGCACGGGGGTCCCCGCCGGGGCGTTCTCCGGCACCTCGCCGCGCCGCGACTCCGTGCCGGCGAACCGCAGCATCTGCCGGCGGTCCAGCACGTACAGCTGCAAGGTGTGCGTGGCCGTGCGGTTCGGCGACTCGCCCACCACCACCAGGCTGACGGGGCGGTCCACGAGCGGCGCGAGGTCGCGCGTGGTCATCACCACGCCGTCGTCCAGCACGGCGAAGAACTGCGAGGCGTCGGTGTGGACGAGGCGGTAGCTGGCCGGCAGGTCGCCGCGCAGGCGCTCCACGCTGTAGCCGGGGCGCGTGTCGTGCGGGAGGACGGCGACGCAGCCGGCGCGCCCGGGGCCCGCCGTGGCGGCGCCGCCCAGGCAGAGCGCGGCCAGGGCCGCCAGCACGGCCGCGGTCATCTCTGGGGTCCGCCGCTGGCGCTCAGCACATGGGCTCGGCTCCCCCTGCAACACCCACAGCACTCGCGCATGTGCAAGTAGCGGTGACCAGCCTTGCGCAGAACATAGGCCTACTAGACCTTACATAAGTTTACAACAGTTCTTTGCATTGCAGGAACATTTACAAGTAAGTATATCACACGCCCAAAACAATACCCACACAGCTCAAAAATGGTCATATATGAGTTACACCCATTTTTAATATCACAAAATATAGTCTATTAGCGCGTGAAAAATATTTTCAGCTTAATTTTTTTCTGCCCATTGTTATTTCACATATAAACCTTTTGCATTTTATTTTTTGTTTGAGAAGTTACTTCAGAACATGTAGGGTGTTATGATCTACTGCACAGTCTATCGGCAGTAGTAGGCCTACGGTTTCCCATTGACTCAAGACTGCCACATATAGAACTGTTGCTGTTTTACTTGGTTAAAAGAGTTTTATAACATGCCACATGTACAGAAATGGCACTTATGCACCATATTTTATATATAATCATGTGCCACATTTTTATTTGTGGCCGTGTTACATTGTGAATATAATCTTATCGCATGCCACATTTCGTTATGTGGCCTATTATACCTACTGTTACGAGGATACTAGAGGCGAGGCAACGAGGCAGGCCAGACGACCCGACATGCCGGCCAGCTCAGCGGGGGGTCCAGGGAAGGCCCCACCTCCCGGACAGGTAGCGCCCTCCCTCTACGGTAATCCGAATAGGAGCTGCGCCTCTCTCCCTGTCTCTCGAGTGTTCGGAAAGTTGCCAGAGCCCCGTCTGCGTTAAGTGGCGTAACTAGGACGCCATTGTTATTGAAACTTCGAGTGTTAAGTCAGGGATTCTGATGACACACATTGGAGGGCTACGAGATCTTTCCGGGTCGGGTCTTGGCAGGTGGCCAGCATGTGAGAGTGACACATTTTACCTGTCCCATACAAAATATTTCCCCTGCCTCAGTAATCTATATAGATTGATGATAACATATGTATTAACACGCAGAGTTGACTATAAAATGTTTTCGACACAATAAACGCTCGCCCACTTGGTCCAGTGGCTAGCATGTCTGGGGACCAAGGGGCCCCGGGTTCGAGTCCCGGTCGGGAAGGGGATTTTTCAAACATCCCTGGATTCAAGACTGGTTGTTTGTGATGTCCATTTCATCTTCATTCCGCAGAAGGAAATGGTAAACCATCGTGGAATCATCAAACCATAGTAAGCATATGGGCGTCAAGGCTGTTATCTGTGGTGTCTGTGCCCACGAAACCCATTAATGGGTTAAACGACACATCATCATCACACAATATACAGTTCTGCAGTGTTATATCTCTCTACACTACTTAACCAACATTACCAGTATGCAAAAAAAATAAAACAGGTATATTTGTTTGATGAAACTTTAAAACAATAAATTGACTGTCAAACGTTGAAAGACTATAGATGTTTGATAGTGTTTTAAATGATAGCGAAGTTGTTTGTATCCCTTAGGTTTAATTAATGTTAATAAAAATCCGATAACGATTATTAGGGGCAAATGAATTTATGATTAAAATAAATAAGTTATAATATAAATTTACTTGTGATTTAACTAAATACTCTAACACATGATAACGACGCAAACAGCAAACCAATAGCAGAGGCAAAACAAATTTTAAGAGTATAAAGTTCATTCAATTTATAAATACATAAAATTCGACAGTAATTTATATTAAATTAGTTACAAATTCAATCATTAATTGGCTGGCTACAATAAACATCAAACACCATTACCAAAATTCATCGCAGCAATTTGGTTATATTGGGCTCTCAGTGTTTACTAAATAATATATGTGCTAAAACTATTATTTTAAATTATAACTTGAAATTAAAAGGCAGCCAGAAAAAAAATCTGGAAAATCTGGCCACTGGATACAGGTTAAAATACACTAGGATAATGCATGATATTTTTCTTGCAGCTAATTTTTTGTCCATTTCCCTGTTTTTCCAAGTTTAAAACATACGTTTTCAATTCGATGTCTGTAGGAACCTTGCCCAAGGCAAGGACGTTACTAAATATACTAGTTTACACCCGAGGAAAGAACTCATCTTGGCGCCCCTCCTTTTTTTTCAAACCAACAAAACAAAAACCTTTACCGACAACACCTCATATCACCACCACATATTAATTCCACTATTTCATTCTTAATACATCGCAAGGTGGATAGTATGCAAAAAAATAAACAACAGTTTTTTTTTCTTTTCAATATTTGACGATACACGTGTATGTATCTTTCAATGCAAATAATTCAGTTCATCTGCCCTCCAACATTTGTTTTGAGTTCTAACACGAAGATATTCAAGTAAATATCTACAGAAAAAAAATAACTCGTCCCTGGTACTAGGTATTAGTGGATTCCAAAGCGCTCGGGAAGCGAAGAACATGTGCTCACAAATCGAGCCACGCCTATAGGGGTTAGTATCGAACGCACGACCCTCGTCCGGCGAGCCTGACGCGCCAACGAGCACGGCTAATGAACTGCCTTAAAGTAGGTCTACATAAGACTGGATGGAGCAATCTTCATCCATCTAATACAGTGAGTGGTGCTCCAGGAGAAAACACTTCACCAAAAACTGAGTTTAAGGATAGAACTGCAACAATCTGTCGATTTTAAAAATTCTAGTGAAAATAGCTAAAATATATGTTTTCATGTCCGTTTTTTCAGATGAGAAATTTTCTGTTCAAATTCGGATTTTACTGCAGTGAATGTGACATGAAAATCCAGAGAAACGTGGGACAACAGCAAATGGCTCTCACGTGTATCTAGTCATTCATCTCACATTCACTGCAGTAAAATAATACTTTGAACAGCGAATTTCACATCTACTAATGGACATAAAATCATCTATTTTAAATATTTTGGCTTTTTGTTTTAACTTTTTGATAGATACTTGTATATATTGTTTTAGATTTTTTTAATTTTAGCTTATATTTTGGCAGGATAGCACGCACAAAATAAAAATATATATTATGGGAACAATGGGCGAAAATCTGTTGGATTACCGGGGGGAGGGAGGGGGCATAACGTTTATCATTCCCATTTCATAGTTACAATTTAACAAGCTCACGCAGACCCCCTCAGCAAGGGTGGTTTGATTCCAGGGGAGTAGGTCCTCCTGCCCCCCGCGGTATATACGCCCATGCTTTAAGAAAAAATGCTGTTCTGAGTTGAAAATTTTGGATTCTAAGCAGACATCGTCAGTCACGTCCAATCATCCTGATGCAACTGCTTTATCTGTTATATATTTATTTAATTAACATTATTTACTCCCGCTATAATGCGAAACTTTGTTATGGTTTGTTTAGTATGCATGTATACGCTGCCGTTTTTAACTGTCATCCCTTCTTTACCTCCTACTGTTATTGTGTTTTGAATATGTACGTACGAGCCTGCTTTAGTTAACTTTATGCTAATGACTGAACATTTTATCTGAGAAATGGCCCCGCAAAATTTACGCACTGCATCCTGACTCATCCTGTATGCATACACGCACACGCACGCCGGATGAATAACAGTATTTATGTGTTGGACAGTAAAAGGCCTACAGAAAAATATTAGGGAATAGTGATTAACTTTAGTAAGACATTAATTAAACTTGATATCTCTTAAGTTATTTAGTTTTCATTTATATAATAATCTTAAGTGCCTGAACGCTATCTTTAAGCTTTCAATATTGTTTCACAAAATTAAATTTTTTTATCAAGGTAAATTCATGCTGTCTCATAGAAGAATGGTTACAGGTAAAAATAAATCGCATTCGTGTGTATTCTTTACACGCCAGTTTTTTCCAGTTCAGCGTCCCCCAAACCACAAGCCTTTAATCGCTCAGACGTACAATAGCATAGTCGTTCCGTCATAGCTACGCCCATGTGGCATCTGTTCTTTTCTGTCAGTCTTCTCTTTCAACTTTGCGTTTTTATATAAACAGCGATGTTGCGCTGATTATACGGTTGCTGACGCACTTGCCGGACAAAATAAACAAAAGAACGGAAACCGCGCATTTTGTGTCAGTTGGTGTGTTGAGGCTGCAACAAGAAAGAGCCCCAAATACCACCAACCTTTTGATACGCGGATAGCGGGGCGTACGTCAGCATGATGCTTGGTGGAACTCCGACAACACGAGGGACTCGTCTACGAAATTATGCCGTGTCCGAATCCAAGTACACCGTTAAGGGGGATGTTCATTTCCAGGTCATTATTTCATATTTACGTTTAACACTGCTAAACTTGTAGACATTTTGAGTCACCAAACATCAACAAAATGACACGCACACACGCACGCACACACACACATATATGTGTGGATGTGATACTTTTTTAATAATTGGCGGGAAAAGTGAATTTTTAACATTTTTGAGCTGTATGGATAAGGGAAACCTAATGGAATAAATAACTGATAATTCTTGGGTTTAACTGCAATGCTGGTGGCTACTGCGTGGTATGGTTTAAATTTATTTAAGAAAAATTTATTTTTATTTAGCCTTTTCAAATCATAAAAATTCAAATTATTTTAAAGGGATAGGTAAAATTAAATATTTTTGTCTGAATGAAATCTAACCATACCACAATAGTAGCCAGTAAAATTGACTTTAAACCTAAAAAATTTCAATTACATAATCCATATCATTTTCCTTATCCATACTACACAAATACGTTTCAAATGAAACTTTTCCAGATAATTATGCAAAAATTATGCGATATATACATTTTTTTTTTCATTTTGTGAAAATTCAACCACTCTAAAATTCGGTAAGTTTAACCATAACGTGTGTATATATATATATATATATATATATATATATATATAAATGACCCGGAACGGGTCCAAACAATATATTATCTTATGCAAAAAAAATCTTTAATGTTCATAAATCAGGTGAATTATGGCCAGGGAATTCTGAATTAAGCGGCTAATTAAGTGGCGATGGGACAAATTTATCCTTGACAATGGAGCTACGGCTTGCCTAAGCCACCGATCCAGAATTTCACTTTAACAAACTTCCGGCCTAGGTATCGCAAGATATCTCCGTGGTTGTTCCAGCAATCTCTAGGCCGCTTTACAACAACGGATGCCTATCTAAATAGTTGTAATTGTAGGATGTAAGGGGAGAATCATGGTCACACACTTAAAATGGACGCTGCCCTGGAAAGGCTCCTTCATGGTCGTTACGATTCACAATTTCATACTTAACCGCCCTGCCACCAATGACGTCATAACTTATTTCGCCAACCGGATCACAACCATGTGAATATTACTAAGAGTTTTCAGTCCAAATATTCACAGATTCAAAACAAAAATTATTGAAATCATTATATATTAAATAAATAGTTTGTTTGAAAAATACATTTAATACAACCAACGATAGTTCCAATTCGCGCATAAACAAAGTCACCGTAGCGATTGTTGCCTAAATGTTTTAGGGGAACTTGCCCCAGTGCCGAACACCTAAGGCAAAAAAATTGATTTCTTAAAACCTTTACACGAATGAAACAAATTTATAATACTAGCGATAGGTGGATATATGAGGTACAATTTTATACCAAAATAACCCGATCAAAAAAAATCTTTAACAGTGTTATTTTAAGATTACAAATAAGTACCATGCTAATCAAGATATTTCAAAAACCTGTTCCCAGTACCGGACACATTATTCTTAACACAAAAATACTATATAAAGTCAACATACATTACATGTAGACATAAAATACATAACTTTAAGTAACAGTTTTACTTCAAAGTGATTTTTTTGTAATTGTTGGCAGTGTTCACACACAACATGTACTATTTGGTCACTGTCAGCACATGCAACATGAGCCCAACCACAGCGGGTACAACACTGAACCCAGTCCTCTTCAAAATTCTCTCCGCAAAGAACACACACAGTCTTTTCGTAACCATCTGCCGCTGTGTTCTTTACCTTATCTTCTCTGTTGAAATCAAGTCTCCTCTTTGCGATTGTATTTTCTGAGTTGGACTTCTTTTTAGACATTCTGTTGGCCTCACTTGTTTCATTCTTTTTATTGAATAGTTGTCCTTCTTTATCTTTCAGTTTTTTCTGCTTTTGTTCTTCTTTTAGTTTTCTCAGTCACTTAATTTCTTCTGTCTGCCAGAAGTTTTTTATTGGGTGTAGAAGTCAAAATTTCACTATTTTCTCCTCTCCTTTTCCTTGAAATGATCTTCCTCTTCAAATCACCAGCAACTGGAGAAATCTTCTCAATGGCATTTTGGAAGGCCTTGGAAGTGGAGGGAACAGCCATGTCAACCAAATAAGTGTGCTGAGGTGGTATGGCCACTTGCATGTTGGAAGTTGAAGCTCTAGTCTCTTCAAGATGTTGGCCAGAGACATCACAATGGCCTATTCTTTTTTCTGGTTCTGTCAGTGGACCTACACTGATGTTCGATGCTGGGAGAAAATCTAGCTCAGTGAAAATATTTTTATTCAATGGGTAGATCCCTGTACATTCAAATCCTAATTTTGCTAGATCCATTCTGCATATTTTTGAGAAAGCATTCCCTACCAATCCACAGATATCTTGTTCAGTGATTTTCAAACCTTGTCTTCCATACTTGGACAACCATGTCTCACATGCTGAATTAAATGCATTTTTGAGAGGTTTCATGACTGCTCTATCCAATGGCTGGAGCTTGTGTGTGGTATGTGGGGGTAAACTCAACATGTGAACATTATGTTCCTTGGCATACAGAATGACTTGCAGGTCTTTGTGAGTGCTATGACCATCCAATACCAACAGAACTGGACTCTGTTCTGATGGGTGAACTTTCTCAACAAATGACTTCAGCCATTTCAGAAATCCTGATACTGAGATCCAACCACTTTCTTGAGCATCAAATGTGCTTCCATCTGGTGCATCTTTTATCAATACTGTGTTCATTCGAATCCTGGGAAACACAAAAAGAGGGGGGGGGGGGGGATAAACAGATCCCCTGCAGCATTGATGCAAAACATCACAGTTATGTTCCTTCCACGTTCACCCAATGTGAGCTTGCTAACTTGTTTTTTCCCCTTTAAGAGACAAAACTTTCGATGTGTTAGAATGTACAACACTGACACCAGTTTCGTCGCCGTTGAAAATTCTGCTTGTGAAAAGAATACTTTCTTGTCAGCTCTTCTAATTTGGAAAAAAAGTTGTTCACATGTTCCTGGTTAAAACAATGAGCTCTCTGTAGGCTTGTGGATTGAGCACAGCGCAGAGAAAATTCAGGATGGCGTTTAATGAATCCAAGATAAAATTTGTTTCCTGCAGTCTTTTTCTTTTTATCGAACTGATGTGGCAATTTCAAGTGCTCAGCTAGATCGTATGCCAAGGTTAACAGTTCTTTTTTATTAACTGGCAAGAAACAACTGTCCAGGTGTTTAAGATGTTCAAAGAGATCACTTTCTAAACTGTCATTAAATGTGTTTCAAAATCTACTCATTGAATATGAGAGTTAACAGAATTACCTTTGTTTGATTGCACAGACACGCTCTCCTAATGTGCTTTTAGGGACAGAAAAATGTCCAGCTGCTTCTCTAATACTGTAAATTCCCGCCAAAACACCATCTAAAGCTTTTTTCATTTTATCTTCATCCTATTTTCCTTTTTTGGCTGCTGCCATCGGTTCAAAATATTCCTGAAAACAAACAATACTTATAATGTGTTTTTTACGACATTTTATTTCTGTCCGGTACTGGGAACATAGCCACTGTCCGGTACTGGGGCCACGCGAGAGTTTTCAAAACATTGCAAATGACTAAAACCTAAGCGAAATTATCTCAATGTCAATACAGTTTTTTTTTTCTCTAAACATGTGGAATCTCAAGTAAAATATGATAAACACAATTTACTAACCTAAAGAAGGTAAAAAAATTGGTTCAAAAATTAACTGTGTAGTTTGAAAAACAAGCTCTCCACACTTTCCAACGAATAACGCAACTACGACAAGAGATACGACCAAGTGGCGGTATCTATACAATTTATTTGTGTAACTCTACCTGCCTATGACCGTCAATTGCTGTTATCTAGCGGAGAAACTTGTAAACTTCTACTGTCCGGAACTGGGGATCGTCCGGTACTGGGGCAAGTTCCCCTACATCAGTCCAAAACGAAATACATCATATTTAAAATTATAAAAATATTGAATAGAACTTATTTTTGGATGTATCTGTGGGGGGGCCCTCCAAAAAAATGTTTTATTTAAAAACAGCGGTCTGTATTTTAAAGGTTTGAGGTTACAAACAGCATACGTCGAGTTGGTTATTTCGTTTCCTAACCATTACTATAAATTAAGAGATTTTCCTTCAAATTTATTCCGACAGATCTCCAGCATTCGTTTCTAGGTCACAAAATTTCTCAACATATATTTTTTTACGATACGTTATTTTCGAGCTGTGAAATGTTACACTAGTGGTTATAACTAGGAAAACTTGTGTGGTTTTTTTTTTTTTTACCGCTAATGGCAAGCATTTAGTAGATATCTGTTTTAAAACAAATATTCGGAACAACATCAAATGCAAGTCACCCATTGTGACAAATTCGCAGGAAAAATCCTCAAAAATTATAAATGAAAAAAAAATGAAATAACCAACAAACAAGTGACAACGAGACTTAACACTCACCAGTAAGAATTTAAATTTTAAGTTTATTTTACTTTACTTTGACTGTGAACGTGGCTAAAAAGAGTGTTTTTACACATGAATTTGACGCAATATAATAAGTGGTGCAAGCGAGTGATAAGGAACCTTCTCACTTGATGTCCCGTTAAAGAAATAAATAGGGTGGACACTCAAATTGCGCGAACCAGCGTCACCCTATGAGAACACTTTCTATAGACTTCACGCGCGCTCCTTTGAGAGCGGGCAGGAAACATTTGTCGAGAAAAAATAATTGCATGAAACATTAAATATATTACACAGCTACATTACCTCCCTTCGTCACCAGCTGTGCCCACCAGCGAACATTGTAATTAATATGGCGGCCATGACGTCATACAACATGGTCGCCAATCGCAGACGATAGCAGCAGGTGAAACTTCGCACAGGAGGGGGGGGGGGAGGTTGTGAGGGTGGCAAAGAGTACAAACCATAATTTCTTCCTTGTCCACATAGCATACGTTAATGTTTCACTCAATCACAGCGATCGTACGATAATTCCAACCTCAGTGTAATTCCAGTACGGCGTACTATAATTATTAAGAGTACCGGAAAATTGGAATAGAACCCTTTCCGCCACAGTTATATAATGTCCGTAGGACATTATTTAACAACAATCGTGGCTTCAATCGAAACACAAAGGGAACCAACGAATAGCAACTGACAATGTCTCTGCCACAATCGTATGGCGTTTCCTGTAATTATTTAATTCAGTTGATGATTGTGCTAACTATGATAATTCCCTTTTCGACACAGCCCCTTCTTAATCAAAACCTCGTCCACTACAAAAGCATCAACGCACAAATACACTAATGACAACTCTAAATGAAGGCACTTTATGTTCAGTACAACCGGCTAACACATAAAACACTAAATGAACAAAAAAACTTATAACCAGGTGTAAATAATTGTTTTAATATTCTCGAAAACTGTGTGAAATATATTTTTCGTAGCGACATATTAAATAAAGACCTTGTTGCGATGTCTTAAATTTTCGTGGTAATTGTAATGAAGTACTGTAGTCAAAATATCATAGGGTAGGCATGTTTAAATATCTAGGTTTAATTATCACCATATATAAAAAAATGGGTGCATTCATTCTTTCAGATATGTCACCAAAAGTATTCTCCAACCCCCCCCCCCTATTTTTTCCACAATTAAAACAAGAGACTGGAAAATATATAATTAGTGACGGAAAATTCTAGGATTCAATGGCCTCTAAGATAGATTTCGCAGTTATTGAAATGCTTGGGAAAATGCTACAAGTTCATTGACTACTGACTTGAAAGATGTCTCGACTAGGGTCATGTATATTTCAAGAAAAGGTGTCCAGACCAGCTGTATGTTAAAACTTTGTAGCATTGTTTGTGTTTAGTGGTTGGCTGGGTTTATTTCAGGTGCATCTCTACTGTCAGAACACCAATTAAGCCATTCGTGCGGAAGCAAACGCGTCCTGAATGGTCCTGACAAATAGGGTATTGGCTTAACTTGCCGAGGCCGCCAATTACAAGGGAACAATCTCTAGCACGGGTGTAACCTTTATTGGAGTCTAATGAGCGATCAGATTATTTCGCGAAAAATACATTCCCCTACCTATGATTCGACATTTCTTTGATGGAGTGTTTGTCAATGTCTCAAAAAACCCTTCACGTTAATTGTGGATAAATCTCAAGAGGCAGACCAAAATAAAAACTGTATGGATTTTAACTTGTCAAAAAATAAAAACCATTAATTTTTCAGGTTTCGATGAACATGTCGTTGCCGACCTATGTGCGGAGAACTAAGTTCGTAAGGGATAGCCCAGTTACGTTTTCCAATTAACTTTTATTACAGTTTTCTTAATTACTAATATTTATATTACTAATAAATAATTGTAAATATAAATGTCCAAACACTAATCACTGACACTTAAAAATGTTTATTCGCAAGTCACTCAATGTCTGTCAAGTTCCACAGTTTGCGCTTCTCACTGGAGCTAGGCTCAACAGTGGTTCGCCCCTTACCTCGCGCCTGTTCAACACACACAGTCTCGCGCCACTCAGTCACCACACTCTCGATCCCGTCGCTCCGCGTCGCGCCACTCTCGAGGGGTCTCTCACCTTCTTCGCCAATGTCACACTTCCCTTCACTCGCGGAACTCTCCTAACTCTCGGAACTCTCTCGGCCTCCTCGTGGAGGCCGGCGTCACTTCTTAAGTATCTATGGCGCCCTTCTCGAACCGACGAGAGCGGCTGTGACGTTTTGCGTCATCCCGGGCCGACCAGACGTCCGAAAATTCCAGAAAGGCGGCGCCCATTCACGCCACTCCGCGCGGTGGCCCGCAGAATTCCCAAGGCCGCTCAACGATGCGTGGGAATCCGATGGGGGGGAGAGGGTAGCGACGACCCTTGTAGTCCAGCCAGGCGCGCGTGGCATGCCTTACGTCAGTGGACGGCGCGAGACGCCAGTGGCCGTGCAGAGCCGCCAGCCAGAACCGAACCAGGCATCGTTGTCTGTTCTCTCGCGTTCCTAACAATATAATCAAGCCTTTTAAGGGCCTCGCCTACCTGGTCACTCACATAGAATGTGCACAGCTTCAGGAAAAAAAACACGCTATTAAAAAACTGCTCAAAATATTGGAGTGGGGTTCAGTTGACGAGAAGTATTTAAGAATACTTTGAGGTCGGATAAGTAGTTACATTAAGTCTTGAGTCTTTAAAAAAAAATTTTAGGATAGCGGAAATGGCTAACACGAGTATTTTCTGAAAATATTTACGCATGAAACTCCCGGTAATAATACTTGATAGCACCCAAGGGACTTGCACAACAACTTTATTTTCATTTGTACGACATCAAATGTTATGGTCAAAACTCAAATCTCATGGTTGTCGGATGCACGACGAGAAGAATACGCGCCAGTCCACAGCCTTGCGCTTAGAGGCGATACCACGCTAGAAGCACCAGCGAGCGTCGCACTATCATCCTGCCTCACCGGCACAAATACACCCCTCGCTAGGCTCCTTGGCCCATAACAAGGTCACATCATTTGGCAGGTTTCTCGGGATTACGTAACCACTTATTTCCTTCCTTTAGAACTAGATCCCAAACATCAACGCGAAGTAGAGGCACGTGTGCTTCAAGTCTACTTTGCTATAGTCTTCCTCATCCTTGTATTGCAGTGTATATTTTAAAGGGCATTTACTTTCTCTTTTCAAATCACGACATTTGCTATTACAAAATTTTTAGACAACACTTTATAATGAAATGAAAATATTTTAAATCATCTTTAAAAAAATAACTTCTCTAAGGAAAATTTGTAATGAGAATTTTGTAAATATATTTTCTTGTTGCATTTTATCAAGAGCATTATCTGATAATATAAAACTATAACTTCTAAAGAAAGGTAACTAAAAGACGCAATCTTGATTTCAACCATTCATGCCATCAAGATTTGTAATCTACTACTGTTACGAAATTGGGAGGCAAAGCCGCGACACGCGCCAGGTACCTGAGCGGCCTGGCGGCCCCGCACGGCCACTGACGTCACTCGCGCATATCTTTGGGGATTAGGGCGACCTTTCCTCGCCACCCCTTTCCCTCGCGCCCTCCTTACACGGCGCTGTCATCTATCCCTTAGCGGTCTGGGAATTTCCGCGGGCTTACAGAGGCCGCCGCGTGGAGTGGTGTTAATAGTGTGCGGTTGTTCTGGATGCTTCGAGCGTCGGGTCGGCCCGGGATGACATGGCAAGTCACAACCACTCCAGTACATTCCAGAAAGACGGCCAACAGGTATAAAAGCGGCGACGCCGGCCTTCGCGGAAGTTCCGAACGTGTGAGGAGTGAGATGCGTGTTAGGTGAGGAGGACGAGAGACTCTCCTATGAGAGCAAACAGATATACCTAAACTGTGGTGATTTAATTAGTAATGTAAATATTAGTAACAAATAAAACTGTATTAAACTAATTGGGCTATCCTTACGAACCCGTTTTCCCCACTCTTAACAAATCAATGATATTAATATTCTTCACTCTGTTTGATGATATCACTTCATTAATTAAATGCTTTTTTAATAATATTGGCCGAATGATACAAATGGTTTGAACTATGGTGTTTAGAATTAATTATAGTTATTTTAGAATGTATACAATTTTAATAATGCTGTCAAAAGACTATATTTTATGGTCATAGAAAATCTCAACAACTAGTAAAATATATATTTTTTTTAAATGTGAGCGTGTACTCGCCAGTGATGGGTAACATCTAACCTCGGTAACGAGTAAATTCGTGTGTTTTCATGTAACAAATAAACTTATAATACGAGACTCTGGCCCGAAATTTAACGTAGAATTATTTTAATATAATGCTGAGCGTGATAAATGTACGAAAAGTATTCAATTTGGGGTAGAACGGTAAGAATGTTTCCTCTCTTAAAAATCTAACTATAATTATGTTGAACGAGATGGTACTATTGATTTCTCAGGGTTAGCCTAACAACAGAAGTACCGAGCGATTCGCATGTAAATGCCTCAACCCTGAACCTGTGACGCTTCCCCCTACACCGTAATTATCATTGCCTGCGTTTTAGAGGTTATAGCCACTTCTTTAGGCGCGTTGAGGGTGAAAATTTTGTATGAACCATAAATGCAAAGAAATTAGCACCCTTTACGCAACGGAAATACAACCGGTTGAAAGTCCAATGTGCAAGCATGCAGAAACTGCTATAGCCACCAGCCTAAGTTGGCAAGATGGCCACGTGTGACAACATACACCCATACCTATTAACTTTCGCAAACATCGGGGGATGAACTAAGCGTATTGGTGTGCTTAATTAAACTTTATGGCAGTGAAACTATCCTGGAATACAATTTGCAAACTTGAATAGTCATAACAAGATATAATCACAACTTTAAATTTACCTATAATAAATTAGCCAGGAATATTGTGCTGGAACAAACATAACATTAAAGATATTTAACCTTCTCTAAATCACTACGAACGCGGCGCTATCTTTTAAGTATTTTTCAAACTAAAAGTTGCAGTCCAATAGAAACATTAACACAAAACTTATCTCAACCATTTTAAAACACATATTATAATACTAGTTATATTTATGTACATTTTTTTTTACTTAAACGACAAAAATCAGTTTTCAAAATACTTCGTACAAACAAACCTTACAATTTTTTTGAGCAGTTTAAACATTTAAGAAAAAATTTCATCACTAAATAATTTATACAACATGGTGTCTAATATATGTAAGCTAACAATTTCTTGTGTGTCTATAGTATGACGATAGCTGCGTTATCTCTACATTTTAATGTTAACAAATGATTGTCAGAATTGTAATGCGTTTGTTTTAAGTTCTCATTTCTTTATTACTTATAACATAAAGTATTGTTACGAACGTGAGCAAGGCCGGGACATGTGCAGGTGCAGAGCTAGCTGGCGGCTGCCGCAACATGAGATGCACCCCGCGCGCCTGGAAGATTACAAGGATTGTCACTCCCCCCCCCCCCCTCCTACGCAACACTCCCCGCGCGGCGCCCTGCCTTTGATACGTAACTGACACCTGACAGCTGCGGAGTTACGCGAGCCGCCGACACGTGTTTCGAGAGATTTCTGCCGTCGGGATGGCGCGGAATGACGCGACTGGCTCCAGCTGCGCTCGGGAGTTCTGGAAGGTGACTGGGCCTATATATATGTGCCCGGGACGCCGGCCGAGAGTTAGTCTGAGTTGAGTTCAGAGAGTGGAGTTGAGTGAGAGTTCAGGCGGGAGCTTTCCTGCAGCGGAGTTTCCGAGGCGATAGTGCCGCGGGTGCGGCAGAGTGGCGAAGTCCCTGGACGAAGGTTCCAGGGCAGAGAGTTCAGTTCCGGGCGATAGTGTCGCGGGCGCGGCGGAGTGCGGCGACGGAGTCCCGCGGCGAAGATCCACGAGGGGTGCTGCGGCGAGAGTTGCGCCAGAGGTGCGGCCCAGCGAGGTGTGTGGTGTGTGGAAACTGATTGACTGGGGAAGCAACATTTTTAAGTGCAATTGATTATTTGCCATTTTAGAAGATTATTTGTAAGTGACATAAGTAGTGGCCATCAATAAAACTGTTTAGTGATAAAATCTTTAATTGGGCAATCCTTTACGAACCCCGCGGTAAATCGTAACAGTATTATACGATAGTTGTACTATTATAATGTTTAGTTTGGCACATCAATACGCTTAGTAGGTAGATGTTCGCAAGAGTTAATAGTATATACGGATGAATTACTCGGGTCCGACATCTTATCGATATTTATGAGACTTCCGCGGTGTTCAGCGCCGTTTTTAGGGACACATTTACGTTCCAATCGACTTCCGTTCCATTAACGAATTTGCTCCAGCCTAAAAGCTGTATTCCGAGACTTAAGATGTTTGCACGTCAAAAACTAAAGTTTATTGTACTCGTCGATGGTATAGTGTCAGCACGCGGGGCTCCGGGGCGCGGGGAGGCGGCCGCCCCGAGACGCGCGACGCGCGCGGAGGACCCAGCGGCCCGGAGTGGGTAGGGGCGTGGAGGGGGGAGCGGCGCTGCTATTTACGACGGCGCGCGGGCGCAGCTGCCGCCCGGCCCTGGAGCCGGCGGGCGAGGACCGCGCGGTTGCTAGGCGACCGCGGGTGACGTAGCGCGGCGCGGCCCCGCCCACCGCGCGCCCTCGGTGTGTCGCTCGGGCCGATATCGTGCTGCTAGCCTTTACAGTCTTATTGTCCGCTGAACTGGACAACTTATATACCAGTGGGCCATGGTGTAATATCTAGTGGGCATCATACTTTATGGCTATCAAACAAATTTTATTATTATTTCAAACGAGCTAATGCCCGGCATGCGTTGCAATACCTCAATCATTTTAATTTGTTATTTGTTTGAAGTAGGTACACATATAAAGCATCTATATATTTCTCTATCTATCTCAATGTACCTACATCTCTATATCTATATATATTTGTACACACACACACAAACACACACACACACACACACATATATATATATCGCTCTATAGCATCGAAAATATTACAAATCTATGTTTGTACCTATCTATACTTTTTCTTTTTCTTTTTACCTATCACAGGTGTGACATGTATATAAAAACATGCGCGTATTCGAATGCAACGTTAAATCAGAATTTCAAAGCCATCTGTGAAGAACTTTCTCGGAGATTTAAGAATTTGAACGAACGAAAATTAACAATTTTATTTATGTAGATATAAGTATTAAAAAAATTATTATTTACAATATAAGTTTATTGTTTTACTTTATAAATAAATTTTTAAAACCAAAGTTTGAATACGAAATAGTAAAATTATATTTCAGAAACTGATAAAGTAATGCTGAGATCAGAGATAGTTGGCTATAACCTGTAATCAGTGGTGACCTCAGGTTCGAATTTAGGGGAGGGCGCATCGCATATCCGGGGGGTTTTGCGGTGGAATGGAACAACTCCCATTTTAATGTTAAGTCCAAAACTTTGAAAAATAAAATAAAAGCCTTTTAAATGACTATTTTAACGTCTTTTTGACGTATTGAAATGTTATTAATTAAACTAATAGTTTAATTTCATTTGTAAGATTTTATAAATAAAACTGAACGGACTTCAAAGGTCAGTTACGGACTGGACATAATATTTTGTTATATGGCCAGTTTTTTTAGTTCTAAGGCGTTTATGAAGTTATGGGACGATTGCCTTTCTAAAAATATGAATCATTTAAAACCAAAGCTTTCAAATGGTTCCTATAAAATTAGATATTTAGAGATTCATGTACGAAATGCTAAATATTAACATTTTTACGACATAAAATACACGCAAATAGATTATTCAAACTGTATACCAAAGGTATAAATGTTCTCACTTCATTAAAATATAAATAAAAATTTCATTTTTTGAACCATTATATTAACCTTTTTCAAAAATATATTATAAATGGTAAAATATTATTTTATTCTGAATTAAATTCTGACCATGAAAAAAATATGGTAGCAAAATAATTACAGAAACTGCCGCCTTAAGGATTTAGTCATAAAATATTCGCTATAGGCTAAAATCCACACTTATAATTTGAGACTGTTTCTGTACCAGACACACAGGATTCTTGAGCCAGTGGGAAACCAAAGAAGTATCGATTCACAGGCTACCTGGTTGAAAAAAACTCACAGTGAGCAGCCAATCAACATGTGGCGTTTGTCGGAACCTTTTGAGGACTCGGAGCCTCCCTATATGTAGAGGCGTGCATTTTACGCTCATCATACTGCAATAAGGAATGCCTAGGCCATTGGTTTCATCTTTGTAAGTAGCGGCCGTCTGCAAGAGAAGCCATTGCCTTATTTGGCCTGGCTATTCAGGACGAGTTTGTTTCCGCACGGAATGGCTGTTATTCGTCGGTTGACAGCACACATCTACCCGGAAGAAACTCAACCAATCACGAAACACAGCGACGCTACAGTGTTTCAACAAGTACATAGTTTAGAAAACTTTTCGCGAAAAATACAGTGGCCTTGTACTCCCTACTTTTGGAACGAAAATATTTTTTTTCATGGCATAGTTATTTTGTAGCGAATCGCAGTATAAGCTCCCTCATTTGCGTGCGAACTGAGATTCCTCCGCCGATCAGATGCAATGAGAAAAAAAAAGTCACATAATATGGACAAAGTGTACCACTAAAAATTTTTCTTCAATAAATTACAATCTCTAATAAAAAATTAATAGAAACCCGCAAAATTCGCGTTATATTATACCAGGCTATACGCAATACGCATATACACAATTAAATGTCTTTTGTTCATTGGAAGCTGCCACATATTTACCTTCTGCCTGGATTGTATATACTCATTTACCAGAAAAAATCGCTGATTCATATCGCGATAAGATAAAATTCAAATATATATATATATATATATATATATATATATATATATATATATATATATATATATATATATATATATATATACCAGTAAGCTAAATGGCGCGCAATTTTCAGGGAATACTACTGGCCAATAAGAACCCTCAACTAAAGAATTACCAAATCACGGGCTAACAAGTTGAGGCGTCTAAGCAGTCGGCAACCAATGAACATGTGGCATTCGCCCGAGTATACAGATGACTGTGGAGTCTATCCTGAAACGGGAATTTTTCCAGTCCCTACATACAGTTCTATCATATGACTTAGGCATTTTACTTGTTAGTTTATGATCATTTTGGGCTTGACAAACTACCCATGGCTGAAGGAAAATTATATTCGAACGTATAATAATATCAATTACAGCCTGCATTAAAACAATAATAGTCCGGTCAAAATAGACATTTCAAATAACAAAAATTCCGACAGAGCTGAATTTTGGTAGAGACCTTGGGGACACCAGTAGAAATAAAGTGACAAAAATCCCCATAGATCCAATGTGTGCTAGAAAAGTTATTCAAGGTCAAAGGTCAAAATTTTCTGTTCTTTTTTTTCTCAAAAACGGTAAGTTTTATCAAAAATATAGCCCAGACAAAAATTTTAGAATATAAAATTATCTACAAAAATAGCCCTAATACCTTTTTTCCTTAAGAATCACCATTCCTAAGATATCGCCATTCTAAAAGTTGAAAGAGTTCGATACTACACTATATGTACACATTTCCACGCCACCTGTGAGGTAGTGTACTTGGCGCGTTTTTTTAAACGTGGTTTCCGCGGTAGGCCTACTCCACGATCTGTTATGACAGAGTTTGATGTATTTACTGCATGATGATTACTGATTTTGATATTGATATAGGTGATTGATTTAAATTGTAGTTCTGATTTCTGTTAATATTCTAATCTGATTCATATTCTTCAAATTAAACTTCAACAGTCATTTCTTTTTCGATTTCTTCTTCTTCCTCTTCTTCTTGCTTGATGTTCAGAAATTGTTCCACTGGAGATGAATCAGCTGTCTCTTCATCGATATCAAATGAATCTTCGTCTATTGGATTAAATTGAACATTCGAGCAAGACTGGCCTTGGCAATTAGTGCACGATGGTGAACACAACAACCCTACTCTTCTACAGCCACATTTAGCACTACAACCTTTTTTGCAATTGCAAAAAATAGTGTTTAGGAGTTTTTCCGGAGCAGGTGGGAGGATAGTTTGAATCGGTTCCAAAGTATTATCTGTTAATTTCAAACCCCACTCTTCGGGGTTCAGTTGATGTCATGTCTGAACTTGATAGTATACTCGGTACAAGTGTTGATGAGCAGAATCCGATGTTGGAGGTAGACAAGATAGTTGTACTTGTTTCTTGTTCCGTGTATTTTTTACAATAGTTAAATATCCGTACTTGTCGATACAATTAATTTTTTTTGAGCTCCATAAACAGCAAGGAGAAAGCGAATTCCTTTTGTGATTATCGTTTGAGGAGAGTCAATTTCTTCAAATTCTTTAGCGCAATCCATTAAATCCTTTTTCTCAAATAATTTCAATACTTATCTTTTACCCCTTCTTAACATTTCTTATGTAGTATCACAAACGGTTATCGCATGTAAAAATAAAACATGGTTTTGGCATTTTGGATAAGCAGATAAACGTTTTGAAGAATATATTTCTGTTCACTGTTGAGCCTTACCAGGTTTTAAAAAGTAAATAATTTTATCAATTGGAGTCCGTGCAGTAAGAAGTATTAACAAATCATCATCTTCACCAGCCACAACAGTTGTATTTGTTGCATTGAATTGTTCAATTGCTGTTTCAATTATGAGGACATCAGCGTCATTTTTAGCTTTTTTAACTGCAATATTTTCAGTGGTCAGCTTGTCACTCAACATGGAAATGAAACGAGATTTATTATGAATTTTAGCGAGAAACTGTTGTTGGTTTGGTGAAACTATCATAAATTGATCAACGGTAATGTCGGAACATGACGATGTTTTTGTAGTCCGACGACATTGCTCTGCAGCTTTAATGTTTTTTGTTGAGTCACTATAGCCATCAAATACTACCGTCACTCAATGACCATAGTGTCTGCGTAGATACTGAACGTATTTTGCGAAAATGACGTTGAAAGTTTCTTCTCGATCCCACACAACGTGATGTAACAGATATCCTCCATCGATAATGTAAGTAGCGTTCGTAGTATCAACTTCAGCATTGACCGATGGAAAGCAATCGTAAATGGCTGACTTTAGTGTTTTGCACATTACAAGTGCTACGAAGAGTGATAACGGGTAAGGGGTTAATTCATACTCGAAATTTTTTTCAATTTCATCCTCGAACGTCTTGGTGATATTCATGCGTTTAATTAATAATACAGGGTATATAGGTACCTCGTGCCACGTGGACAATAGAGAAAGCAGTTGTTGCTAAAGGCCATGCGGGTAGAAAGGACTGGCTAAGGGACAGTTTATATTGAGTGTATATTATCAGAATTGTATATTTTATACATATAAGAGACACAAATAGGCATTTATACTTATATTAAGTGCCTAACTACGTATTTACGTGGCATTTGTGTGCATATCATGTAGAATCTAACTCCTTCAACTTTTAGAATGGCGATATCTTAGGAATAGTGATTCTTAGAAAAAAAGTATTAAGACCATTTTTTAGGATAATTTTGTAATCTACAACTTTTTTCTGGGCTATATTTTTGATACCTAACTCACCGTTTTTTGAGAAAATTAAAAAAAAAACACAGAAAATTTTGACCTTTGACCTTGAATAACGTGTTTAGCACACATAAGATCTATTGGGACTTTTGGCACTTTATTCCTACTGGTGTACCCAAGGTCTCTACCAAAATTCAGCTCTGTCGGATTTTTATTATTTGATCACTATTTTTATATCTATTTTGACCGGACTATAACGCAAATTTTGTACGTTTCTAGTCAATAGTAGAGATGATAATTTATCGCAAAAATGGTATGCGCCAAGATAGTCAACAATCTACTTTAACTTAATCTTACCGTTGGGTTGGAAAAATATATGTATAATTTTTTACTAGGGGAAATTATTTCAGGATGACTCACGAGCATAGGGTGTAGCTGCACGTGTTTCCTCATTGGCCGAGTCAACTGCTGTTCAAGATTCATTTGCAGGTCCGAGCCAATAAAAATATATTATGTTACAAATAAGGACAAAAGTGTATCAAAGCCTAACAAGCAGTGTGATTTCACCGCAATGAATCACCACATGTAACCATCAATATACTTGTTAATTAACCAACACAAACGTAGCTATAAGTCCTGAAGTTGGCCTGCTTCAAGAAGATGGTTCAGTCGATATATAGATCATCTGATAATGAAGTCATCTTAACAGACCTGCAAAATTCGCGTTATTTTCTGGCCCCAAGGTAGAATTCACATGATTGTACGTAATCAGGACAGTGGTGTTCGCTGATTGGCTAACAGCCACATCGTACCCTCTGCCAATTTTTCTTCATGGTTGGGTCAAATGTCCGCACAGAAAAATGTTTTCTGTACTCTTAATGAAGATTCTATTGGAAACCAGTTGCCAAGAAATAGTTTGTAATACTACAAAAAAGTTATCGTAAATTTGTACAAAACATGGCTATGGTTATTTATGTAATATGCGATTCATTTTTCGAGATAATACTGAATATTCCTTATGAAAACTGACGCATAGTTTTATATTTTAATTGGTGATTCATTCAGGCATAATTATTTTTAACATTAAAAAATATAATCTAATATTAAATAATTATACTTTCTTTTTTTGTATTATGATTATTATATACGTAGTTAATACTGGAAAGACTGGAAAGCTATTTCAGGTGATGGTTTACAAAATAACTTTTAACTATTGGAGGTTCTGGGAAAAAACAAAAAGCATAAATGCCCGGTTAAGAATCTGAACCCAGTATAACTGCGAACACAATTTTTTAGTGATACTGTTGTTTTCATGTAAATGTCCAAATTTACAAATATCTGTAATTTTACGTGAATTATTTCTGTTACATTTACAAAAAAAATTTACTGTGCGTTTGCAAGTTAGTAATTGGTTTCTGGTACTTCAGGGAGTGTAAACGAACACACTAACAACTGCCACATAGAACAAAAGCCCCTATCCACTGTTAGAGCCCTGACCAAGGAACTCAAATGTTTGGAAAGAATTGTTCGGTGCGAGTTATGACGGGGCTGGACGAGATCTGCAGGCCGTCAGGGCAGGTAAAAGGCGGCCTGTAGGCATCTAATGGGAGCTACAGCCTTTCTAAAGTCCAGTTATAAATCACCCAGAAAGACACGATAACCCACCTTCCTCCATCCATCCATCACCCCGGTGCCTCGCGTTGCGGTGTATTTGTAGTTATCGGCTTCCAACGGCGAGATTCATTCCGGCCTCCGTTAGTTATCGAGTTAGAAGTTACACGAACATTAGCGCACGGATCAAAGACTATCGCTTTTTTTTTCTAAAACACGATTTTTCTCCGTAAGTAAAATATCGACGGTTTACTTACACACAACAGTATTCTTATGGACTCATTATTAGAGATTCGGGAATTTTGCGCATTCATTTAGTCGCAAGTTAGAATGCAAATCTTCACACTCTCGCACTGTGTTCATGATTGGACCGCAGATATTAGGACACGCCCCTCTACCACCGTGAGCCAACGACGCCCAGACAGGAGAGAAGGAAGCGAGTCAGGTGGTAACAATTAAAAAGAATAAAAATCTACTCGCTAATAAATCAACCAATGGGAAACCAATTGAGCACGCCTATGACGTTGAATTCTACTCTGAGGACAGACGAATCCTCTTTCCGGGGTCTCTACTTATTATACCAGCTATCATTGCTAAAGATGCTTTTTGTATAATACGATCATGTTCTGTTGTAAATCGGCCACTGGCTGTAGCCTACAGTTCTTGGGTGTACAAAATAAATAAACAGGAAAGGCATAACGATCTCTATTTAAGAAAGAAAGTATTGATGCAGTTCACTAGGGGCAGTGATTTTTCGCAAAACAATCTGATTGCTAACTATATGATATGATATGATATGATATGATATGTCTGAACCAGCACTTTCTCTCTCGTGGTTGGCAGCTGTCTGCAAGAGAAGTCATTCCTAATTTGGCCAGCCATTTAGAAAGTCCTTACTTCCGCAGAGAATTGCTGTAATTTGCGTGCCGATAGTGGATGTGTACCTTAAAATTTTTTTTAGCCAATCACGAAATACAGACGATTCTACAGTATTTTAACGCACACCTGGTCTGGAATTCTTTCCGCGAAAAATCCCTGCCCCTACAGATCACTCAATACGGAACAAATAGCTGTAGCTTATAAGAGCAATTTTACCGTATAATTTTATCTGAACAGCACAAAATTTTCACAATATTTCACCAGCTATTAAAAAGCAAAATATCAACAGTCATGGGGACTGCTGACAGAAATTAATACTTAAAACTTTGGTATAACTGTGTTCTATATTTGAATTTTTTAATTCATTATAGTCTCTTACATATTTTTCTCTTAAATACGTCAGATACTGAGGTAACATTAATGCCATAATGATGATGTTAGTCTGACATCAAATTTTTCACAGTAAGTGGATTTTACATACCGATGACATAGTAATGATCCTCGATTTTATCGATTAAACCAGGCGTCTAATAACAATAATATTTTTTTAATCCCTAGTGATTCAGGTTCGAATCACACTCGGATCCTTTACTTATTTATTTTTTAATAAAATAATGACTAAAAACAGGACACGATTATTGTTATTATGATTACTATTTATGAAATCATAATTATTATTAAATTTTAAATATATAATAAAATAATTCAATGTGACTCAAATACAAAAAAAAATAGTAGAAATGGCGCAACACTCGGAATCCGAACCTAGCATTTTAGTAAGTTTATACAAGCTAGTCGTAAACTACACCTCTACAAATCACAATGCATTCTGTCGAATATTTAAGGGAGAAGGGATAAAAGGTCACGATCACATGTAAAATTGTTATGTACGCAGTTGGCAATAATATAACAGTTGGACTTTATCTTACTGGCTATAAAATATAACCTTTTATTAATTTCTTGTTTTACTTTTCGGAAGATTATTGTAAACAATTAATTTTAAATTAAGAAAATTGAAATTCTTGATTTATATTTTATCGGACGAGGGCTTCAGAAGATTTCATACCGATTTTCTCAGCTCTCTATACCTCGATTTATATGAATATCAGTATGATGTCAGTATGATATCATTTATCCTTACATCATTTTTATTCCCCACAGAATTCAGTGGTATGTCAAAATTACGTAAAAATTCATTACCTAGCTATGACTTACCAGTTATGTCAGACCTAGGTTATGTATTCACTGGGCAATGAATGCACAGTATACACAAATTAAACTTTTCACGTGTTCAATTTAACTTCACTTACTGCTATTACAGCATGTTGGTGACGCGAACTCACAAGATTTTACTCATCCAAAAAGAATCCATATTATATATGTCGAGTATATACAATGTATTAGTGTATATATGCGTATAAATGTACACAGGCCGCTGCGCGTAGTCAGTCTGGTGCAACACGTCACTAGCATATCGGTGACGCGAACCCATAAGTTTTGCCCCTACCAAAAATCGCTCAACGCTGTTTTACCTTCAATAATATTTTTAACTGTGTTTACCAACTAACACTCTTAATCATCACTACTGGAAAAGCTTATAACATTTATAATGTCGCAATACAAGATTTTTGAGACTGGAATCGTACGTACAAATTAAATACATCACGTTACTAACCATAAGGTAGGTCCTAAAAAAATGTTCTCCTCTCCCCCTCTCCAGGAATGGCAATCGGACGCTGGAGCTATCTTCGCTTGTTGAACAAATATTTTTAACACTGGATTCAATAGTGTTGTAAGTAATAATTTTAAGTTTGACATCCCCGCCCTAACGACTTCTACGGGAGTAGCTGGTAAACATACATAACATCTGAACATAAGGTCCACATGAGGGCTCACACTTTAACTAGTTTCCTCTCTCCTGCTGCCAACTACATTACTAACGTCTAATTCGTGAAATAAAGTTTGATTACATTTCTGGAGCACGAGCGTTGCGGAGTGCACGTACTTTGTTGATGTTCAGTTGCATGTAATCATAAAGAAATACACAGCGAAGATACATGTCAGCTATCCTTTGCCATAAAGTTTCACACAGTAACTCAAAAAATAACGTTTAAAAAACAAGATCAAGAATAATCAAGCACTCTGAGGTGAGATCGGCACTTAATTCCGTAAGGCCTTGGATGGAGACCAAGAGATTTAGCGGGTTCAATGTTTTGCGCAAACTATAGACGTGATGGTGTATTTTTCTCTAAACTTGGCCATTCGTTAATTGGTTATCGTTATCGAGAGAAGACAGTCTGGTCTTGACACATGCTATGTGTCAAATCCTTAGATTTCTGTGTACATTTTGATGACCATTTACTCTCTCTTTCCACTGCACGATTTCTGCTACTAGCGCTGTCCTTGTTTCGGTGTGCTCTGTTACCAGATACACCCAACAAGTATAAGCATTTTAGGCACAACTTAATAATGTAATGAAACCTAAAAACACCTTTTTTTATGAAATTTTAGAATAAGAATCTTGTAAATATTTTTTGACAATATGTAATTCATACTTTTAAGAAAACTTAACTGAAAGATGCCTTGGTTTCAACTGTTTTTGCCATTAAATTTTCATTTTTTTTTTTGCTCTGTTTGGCCATAGTACATAATAAATGGATTGTCTTGTTATTAATAGTGACCGATTGCTACAAATAAATTCTCTTAGGAAATAATAACTGGTGTTTAGAATTTATGTTTTTTTTTCTCATAATTTACCCCACTTAATAATAGTCAAAATGCATTATTTTATGGTCTTAAAAAAATCAACATATAGTAAAATTGAAAAAATAAAACTTGTTACAATTATAAATTGTATACAAAATGTCCACCCACTTAGTCCAGTGGCTAGCATGAGGGAGCCAAGGGACCCGGGTTCGATTCCCGGCCGGGGAGGGGATTTTTCAAAACTTATCCATGGTTTCAGGACTAGGTGTTTGTGATGTCACTTTCACCTTCATCCCGCGGAAGGAAATGGCAAACCATCGCGGAATCATCCTGCCTTGGCAAGCATAGGGACGTCACCTGTCAGCACTGGGCGCTCACGTTTTACTCATTACACCCAGTAAGGGATAAAACGACTTATCATTAGGGAATTGAAAAATTCACGGTTTCGATGACCTCTAGAGTAGACTCCCCAGTCTTATGCACACTTGGGTGAGAGTCGCCTGCTCATTAGTCGCTCACTTAATAGATTACTTACCTGAGTGGCCTGTGATTCGGTTACCATATTGATGAGAGTTTGTCATTGTCTCATAGTTAGAGACCGGAAAAATTCGCGGATTCATTTCACGACATGCTAAAATGCATATAATTGTATTTTTTATGCAACTTCTACTATTGGTTCACTGTTAACCTGGAGGACTGTGGGCCAATTATAGACCCTCAGTCAAAGCAGTATCGAATCACGAGTCTCCCAATTGATAAGCCTCACAAGTCAATAGCCAATGAATAGGTGACGTTTTCCCGAGTATGCACAAGATCGTGGAGTCTATCCTGAAGGTCATTGAACCCACGGATTTTTCCAGTGCCTACTTATAGTCCTTCACATAAACTGTGGGCCAATCATAGAAGAAGGTCAAAGGTAAAACTGTTTGAATTCTAGCATAGCAAGAAATAAAACCGCAATTTTCTTCCGGTCTCTACTCATCATCATCATAAAACCAAATAACAATTTAAATGTTAACAGGCCGAGTAGTATCAATCTGGCAACAGTGGGTACCCTTTGCTCTACACTGCAGTCTAAGCGCGCACGGTGTTCGTGTAGTGAGTGGGTGAGGGAGGGGGGGGGGGGGGAGGGGGGGAAAAGCTGCGTCGCGCCGATACGGGACTCGCGTGCACGGGAGGTGTTGCGTGTGGGCGGCCTTGAAGCAGGGCCCGGCGGGCGAGAGGTGTGCAGCGCTCGTGATAACCCGAGTGCGACCGCCGGATTCATGGTGGGATGGAGAGTGGCGGGGGGGGGGGGGGGGGGGGGCGAGGCAGGTCATGCTTCGTGCTCCCCCCCTCCCCCAGGCCATCCTACTTTCTCTCTCTCGCACGCCCTTCTTCCGGCGAGCACTGACGAGGCGCTTCGAAACCCGCGCGAATTTCAGTTTATTCGCACCTTTCACTTGATACTCTACGTTTCCTCCGACGTATTTCAGGCGATATCTTTGGCTGGTTGTGGTTAGTCTCGCTCCATGTCATTGTTTTATATTTACGTTTAACACTGTTTATTTAACTTGTAAACTTGCTCATGTCTTAATTACCATATGATGCAATATAGCCTATGTATTGCATATTTATCACACAATAAGCTTACAAATTTACATTTTCTATGTTTTGGGGGCGTACGGATTATACAACTAAAGCATTCTGGTTTAAAGGCAATGTTACTGGCTACTTCATGATGTTGTTTGAATTTTCCAAATTAAACATTATTTAATTTTACCCACACCTTTTTAAATTCTGAAAGTTTCGAATTTTTTTTACAGCCAAGTAAAAAACATCTTTTTTTCGGGAAGAAATTCAAACCATACGAGGTGTGAACAAAAAATACGTTGAATTAATTTTTATCGCAGCAACTGCTGACGCTACATATATTTAAAGTAACAAGCCCTATAGCCTGATCCGTTTAGATAGTGTCAAGTTTGAACAAGTTGTGACTTGTCAGTTGGCTTCCAGAGCCGGAAGAGTGAGGTCGTGTTTACCGTGTCTGTCGTGCATCACGGATAGACACCCGAAAATTTCACTGATTCGTTAGGCCTCCGTGTAGAATTCAGTCACAGCGAGAACATTTTTATCCTTTTTAATTGGACTTCCTGATTCGCTGACTCCATAAAACAAAAGTGTTGGAGATACCGTCACACTTTTCAACGAATAATTTAACTTAAATAAAAGAAGAATTTTAAATAATTTCAAATTACTGGATCTTCGTAGAAACTACGCTGTGTTTTTACTTCCCCGTTGTACATTTCGTTCTATACAAAGGCAAAACACACACGTGGACAAAATAAGAGAGTTCTTGCTGTAGACTTAATCAGTTATTAAATGTTTTGATAATATACGAAGAATACTTTTTGGATTCATGTTAAAAGTAAGTGAACTCGGTTTCCGTAAATTTACGAAGGCAGTCGTAAATTTTATAAGATCCCTGGATAATATGTAACCAGTGTTCTTCGTGAATTGAAAGCGAAAAATATTACCAGTGTAGAGAAGAAAATTAGTAGAACATTTCTACAAAGTGGTCTATGGTAAGGGACTGGAGAAATTTTTGCGGATTAAAACTCCTCTACGACAGACATTATTAAAGACCTATGCAGACTTCGGCAAATGTCACTTGTTCGTATGTTCAACACTCAAGTTATAAAATTGGCTCAAAAACTCTCCACGTTAACCGTACAAAAATCTCAGAGGCAGTCCTAACTTAGATTGTTTGGATTGTAGCCTATCAAGAAATCAAACCGCGTATTTTTATGGTCGCTACCTATGGTTAAAGATGTGCCGTTTATAGCTTAGCAGTCGCCATTATGACATGGCTGTTTTCCAATTCCAATGGCCGTATCCCTTTTTCTCCACTTCCCCGACTTCATTAGCTAATGCACCTGCAACACTTTCAATGGCTGGACGTTCCCGTGTTTTTTTACGATAACTGAGCAATTACTTTCACTTCCTTCAGCCGTAAAATTTTAACAAATCATGTAAAGAGTTTGATTAAAAATATTAAAATGTAAATATGGACTTAGTATACTTAACGTAAAAAGCATTCATGATATTTTCTGTCAACAAGATAATGCCACACAATCGAAAATCCACTCTCCGAAACAAAAGAAATAACTAAGTACTGGCCACACTCTCTTTATTTCCGATACCAGTTTAAATTACACAAACGTGTGCACAAACAAGTCCAAGTTTTTTTTAGGTAGATTTTGTAGCCGTTACTATGGTGCGACTTCCAGAAAATAAATTTTCTAGTGACAAAATGCGCCGTGTTTGCAGAACTTCATTCAATTAAACATAATCCAGACGCTTAGTGTTCTATCAATCTTAAATACTTTCTCAATTATTTACAATAACTTCAAAAGTGCAAACCAGCCTTGAGAAGCACTTTAGGCCATAATACGTAATATTTTGTCGAGAATAATCTGCAGCCGACGTTTGTAGGTCAAATTCAAACTCATCCTGTATGATATCAACTCGACCACTACCTAAGAATGAGTTGAGATATAAACGCAAAAGGAGTGGACTTGGAAGCACCCCGAAATAATATCCAGATCAGCTCTCGTGAAACCCCAGTATCTTGACCATACACGCGGGGCATCCGAGACCGAATCTAATGAAACACCAATGGAACCCGGATCGCCTTGACGAGAAGAGAGTTATAAACCACCTCATCTCCAATGTCATACTGTTTCCCGGTAACTAAGCATGCAAATGTCTAGTCTCGACAAATGCCAACTGCCTTTCCTTTCGCTGCAAAACAAGTGACATATGCACGTCGGGTACAATGTTGCCAGTACAAAAAAACAGAGGTCGTGAGTACCATCTGGCCCTGGGTTCTGGGTGCGGTGTCCACCATCTTGGATTGTGACGTTACGGCGGCCATCTTGGATGACCTTGACATTTTACCTTGGCTCTGGCGGGCATCTAGGATCCTCCATCTTGCATTCCGACATTTTTATTTTACCCTCATCGGGTTCGAACCGACGACTCCAAGCTCCATTGCGTAAGTGCGTTTTTAATTAAAATTTGATTAAATATTTTTTATACATTTTGTAATTTTTCCCGTTTAAATTGGATAATAATTATGGATTTTCAAGATGGCGGCCATAACGAAAATTAATACGATGACATCGTGATTCAAAATTGCTGAAAGTTCTAAAAAAAATGGTGGAAAACCAAATGGCGGGTGTTTAGTCGTGATTCAAAAAGGCGGAATCCAAGATGAATCCAAGATGGCCGCCAGGGTCAAGGTCATCAAAGATAAAAGCCGTGACGTCACAATCCAATATAGCAAGCAGACACGACACCCAGAACCCAGGGTCAGAAGGAACTATTATATAATACTGTCGAGCTAAAATAATGTCCTCGGCCACGGTCATATAGATAGGTCTGGAAACTTCCCATCCTTTGCCTTGAGATGTCTCGTCAGGCTTAGTGAAGCCCGTGGCGGCCTGCGAACTAACGGCGCTAGTAGTAGGTGTCCGGTTGAGCCCATTATTAATTTTATGTAAAATATACATTTCCTATATAATTTGATATTATGCTTACTTCTACCTTAATTATTGAAATATTTTCCTAGATTACTATTTTCTTCATTCGTATGGGTGCTTGGTAAATGCCTAATCTATACCAATGCCTTCATTATTTCCACATTTGTCAGTTCAGTTAAAGTGGTGGGAGATAATGCCTCGCTCTTGTGTTGCACCTGGTTGTAATGAAGGTTACGGCTCAAACAGTCAAGTTTTTCCGTTTTTCTACATGCCTAAGAACAAAGTTAAAAGAAAAAAATGGCAAGCTGCAATACCAGAAAAATTAAAGTTGAAATCTTACATTCAAAAGAATTGTTGGATATAAAAATCACTTTTGAAAGAATAGCACTAGCTTGGATATTAAAATCCGCAAACGAATATTGACTTTAAAACGCATTTAACATTTAAAACGTGCTTTCTTACGAGAGATTCCAGATTGCTTGGGATCCGCGTTCTCAGCACTTGAACTTTTAACTGACAACTGCCGCAAAGTTACAAGTTATTGCAATACATGTAACCCCTACAAAGCTGTCAAATAAATTAAAAATTATAATCTTTAAGCGACTTTAAAACTAAAACGAGTTTTAAAAATATAGGCCCACTTTTATAAGAAAATCCCTTATAACGCAATGATAATAAGGGGTTCAACTACTACTAGCGCCGTTAGTTCGCAGGCCGCCGCGAGCTTCACAAAGCGCACGGAGAATGAAGGTAAGTTGCCAGTCCTGTCTATATACCGTGTCTTCGACACTGACACGAAATGCGAGCCTTGGGACGCATTTCCCGGAGAAGCGACCATACGGCTCGAGACAGATGTCACAGGGATGAGAATATTTTATGATCTCACCTAGAGACCCTAAAGTAAGTACTTATTTGCCGTTGTTGTCATTGACAAGTAACTCCAAAAACCTGGGGTTTGACCTCACCGGCTCCCAGGGAGAAAATAACTGAGAGATGGAAAGATAGACTTTGCAACTGCGAAGTTAGTGTCGACCACCGGGGGGGGAGTTGTTCCCCACTCATTTCGCCCATCTTCGCCGGCACAGATTCGCACTGTGGGCGTGTTCATCCAGACCATCCTCTGTCTCCTGTATCTCCCCACACTTGATGCATGCAAATTTGCTCCCCGCATTACAGTGCCCAGGGTTTTCCCCGTGTCAATACAGGTTTTACCTGGGCCCAACTTATCTAGTAGTCTAGTGTTAAGAGTGAGGAGAGTTAGTCATGGCATCAATCGCTGCCATGGCTAGTCAATCCCCTCCTAGCACACTATGCATGCGACCCTTCCCTGCATGGCTAATCCCGGCATGTCTAGGCGTATAGGCTTCGGCCTGAGACGCACCTAGGTCGTTCCCTCGCTGCTGCTAAATCCCGGCCCTCTCCGCAACACGGGGTTTAGGTGGGCCATCTCGCGTGGTATGTTCCTGCCACGTCTTCAACTGGGCCACAGTGTTGATAACACACCCCAAAGCAGTCTAAACCAACAACAAACCAATAGCATAGCAAATGAACGGTTATATGGCATGCGCAGGTTATTCAAGACTATGTCTTCTTTCCATGATATCAGCTAATAAACTAATTAGTATTAAGGTTCAATAAACCACATCGTTATTCAGTCTAGCCGACAAGTAGGTACGTTAACATGGGGCTCTAAACTAATCATTACCGGTAAAGTCTAGCGGGAACACTTCTGAGGACTGGACATTTAGGGTCACTTTCTTATTCCTATTGATAGTCTAAACGATAGTGTACTAAACCTTTGAGGCGACACTTGTCTCAAATTTTCGAATTTTCACAATGTTCTTTTAAATTATAAGCTTGCGTTTAGTTTATTTTGTTATCCTAGGGGCACGGAATTTTCGTTAAAAGGATTTTAAGACCAGCTGTGTTAAAGCACTGTAGCATCGTCTGTGTTTCGAGATTGCTTGAGTTTCTTTAGGGGCGCTTAATCACTGTCGAAACACAAATCACAGAACTTTTGTGCGGAAACAAACGCGTCCTGAGTGGCCTGGCCAAATAACGCAATGGATTTTCTTGTATACGGGCGCCAATCACGTGAAATAAACCGCTTGCACTGGCATACCTTATTGCAGTGTAATAAGCATTCAGAATTTTTCGTGAAAATACCTGCCCCTAGTTACCCTTCCTCCCTCCCTCCTTCTTTATGTTCTTTATGGCATGAAAATAGAGGCGTTAGAGATTATATTAAAGTTAATTGGTTTCTAAATTTCTTTTCTTAATTTAGCTTGATTCCCTGCTTTATGCCAGTACGATCATTGGGGAAGGAATGTGACTTACACGCTAAATTAAATCTTACCTTTTTTTTTAATACATTCAAATTCATTAACAGGGATTCAAACCCACGACCTTTCGCATCATCGTTGATTACTCCACTAAGTCACGGAGACATGGTACCGTAGTTAGGAAAAAATAGTGTGAATTTATATTAATAGTAGGCTATATCTCGAAAACTATCGACATAATTACTACAAAAATACTACTTAAATCCAGCATTAAATTAAAACCTAGCCCAAGTACTTACGTATTAGGGACATTGTAATTTCTCGTCATACGTAGAGACCTACAACTAACTGTCTCTGTCATTTACTAATTGTCTTACGGCCTCCGGCTACGTGGGCACACACACGATGTGCATAACTACAGAAAAAACCACGCTATTTAAAAGCTGCTCAGAATATCAGAGTGGTATCTGTTTACGAAAGAATTTAAGAATAAGCTGAGGGCGGCTGAGTAGTTCTGTTTCTGTATTTCATTTTTTAAATGTAGTTTTAGAAGAGTGAAAAAGGGTTAAAATGCGTGTTTTCAGAATGATATTTAGCCATGAAACACTCGGAACAGATTTTGAAAGCACTCGAGGGACTTGCGCTACACCTTTATTTTCATTCCATTTTGTTGTTACTGCTCAAAACTCAAAGTTGCCCTATGCACGACGAGAAGACTGCGCGCCAGTCCACAGTCTTGCGCTTAGAGGCGATACCGCGCTGGAAGCATCAACGAGCGTCGCACTTATCATCCCGCTTCACTAACACAAAAACACCCTCGACAAAGCGGGCCCCCTAAATACCTATATAACGCTGAACATTTACTAACATTTCTATTGGCTCATGGGTCTCCGACGTGCCCTGAAATACAGAAAGCCAATAAGAAAATTACAAAAATTCCGTATGACCTGGTCCAGGTCATTATTTTATTTTGAATTTTAACATGGTTACACTTGAAGACTTTTTTGTGGCTGAAATCCAGTAAAATGGAAATAAATATATATGTAGTGCATATTTTTTTGCATAATTAACTGGAAAAATTGAAATTTTAACATTTTTGTGCAGTAAGAATAAGGAGCACCAAATTGAATAACATACTGAAAATGTTTGGGTTTAAAGGTGGTATTTCTTAAATTTCTTTCAGAAAATGTATGTAGTTTTGTTTAACATTTTAAAATCATAAAAATTCTGAGGATTTGAAAGGGCTATCTAAAATTAAATAATTTTTTCTAAAAGAAATTAAACCACATTACATAGTAGCCAGTAAAATTTACTTTAAACCTAAAAACTTTCTGTGTAGCTATATTCAATTTCATTCTTCTAAACCATTCAGCACAAAAACGTTTAAAATGCCACTGTAACGGCTAAATGTAAAAAGTAGGCGTTTTATATATTTTTTCCATTTTATGAAATTTCAGTCTCTAAAAACGTCGGCAAGTTTAATCGAGTGTAACGTGAATATAAAATTATGACCTGGAATGGGACATACACCATCACGCATTCCGGACTTGTTAGAATGTGACAGCAGCTAATGAAAGAAAGACACTTGCTCGTGTTCAAGCTAATGGAACCTGGCCTGGTAGCACAAAATACCGCGGAGTTTGCAGGTCCATAAGTACGATCACGTCCGACCTGTCTGCTCAGTGGTTAGATAGAGCCTCTAAGGTTCGTTTCCCGACCGGGACGGAGGTTATTCACGTGTAAGAAACTATCCTTCCCGGGTCCAGCCCTGTGTGTTTCATGCCCTTCACATCAGCACTGCGGGAGGCAGAGCACCGTACTTCATTTCCGATAAATGGAACATAAATATTCATGTCAAATTACAGACACTCGTAAATTTGTACGTTTACATGAAAACAACTGTATCACTGCAAAATGGTGTTCGCAGTTATACTGGGTTCGGATTCTTACCCGGGCGTTTATACCTTGTGTTGTCCCAGTACATCCAGTAGTTTAAGTTATTTTTGTAAAACGTTCCCTGAATAGCTTTCCAGTATTAACTGTGCACATAAATATGCATAATAAAACAAAATAAAGTCAAATGTTGAATATTCGATTATAAATTTCATGGTTTAAAAAATATGATTGAATAATACATAAAATTTAAGAAACATTGTATATTTATAAATGTGACAATTTTCGTAATAAAAACGTATTTATAAGAAAAACGTATTTAATACATGCAAAAATATCCATAGCCGCATGTGTTGTACAAAGTTACAATATATTTCTTGTAGTATTCATCACAAACTATTTCTTGTTAACTGTTTTCCCAAGAAATATTTTGAAAAAATATAAAAAAAGAAAAAAAATCAGTGTGGCAAAACACAGCAGTATCACTTTGCAATGACCAGTGGCGGGTACAGTAAATTTTGGGGGGAAATGGGGGGGGGGGGGGGGGGGGGCAATTCCGAAAAATATAAAATATTTAAAAACATGTATTATAAAAACTTTAATTACCTACTATTGACACAAACTCCCTGACATATGGACCTACAGAAGTAGGCTGTAGGTGACGCGGCGTCTTACACAGTTGATATTGCTTGAGTTGTACCAGCTCCTCTTTTTATCACCCAAAAAACATATTTGACTTCAATGATACTGATATTTTCCAAACTTCAGGGATGAACGATATTTCACCACTGTTACACACGCAACCCCCCCCCCCCCTCCCCCCCGAACCAACCACGCAACAGCCACTGGCAATGACAACCTACAAGTAGAGACCGGAAAAATTCGCGATTTCCATTACCTGTAGGATAGACTCCATGATCCTCTATGCACGCGGGAAAATTACTTTTGCTCATTGGCTACTGACTCGCGACACCTGTTAACTGGGACGCTCGTGATTCGATACTTCTTTTGTTGAAAGGTTTTCATTGGCCGAGTGTCATTCAGATAAACTGTGGCCCCATCACTGATGCAGTAAAACGGCAAACGTATTTTGATTCTAGCCTATCACGAAATGAATCCGCGAATTTTTCCGGTCTCTACCTACAAGTTCTCAGCGGCTTCCACCACCGCGTCGTTATCTGAGGTCACCGGACTAGGACACACGAATATTAATGAACCATTATCACCACATGTGTTTACTGGCTGCATCCACGACAGCATATACTACCAATAATAAGGGCACCATGATTTCTCGCAGTCATTCAGCATGAGAGTAGACTTGAAGCGCATATAAAACTGCTTCACGATGATGGTTGGACCGCAGAGGTCTGGAACACACTGAGCCGGCGACAAGCAGGGAGAAACAGTGAGCGAGTCACGCGCTGCTGTCCAAAGGATGAACAGTCTCTGACCTTGGTATGGGCCAGGGAGCTCACGAACCTGGCTTGAGAGCGTACAAAGAAACAAAAACTTTTCTGGACTTTTACCAAAGATTCCTTTGAAAACCAATTGCCAAGAAATTTTTTGTAATACTACAAGCAAAATATTGCAACTTTTTACAACCCATTGCTATGGTTATTTTTTGCATATATGAAATACGTTTTCGAGATGATACTGGTTATTTCTTACGAAAATTGGCCCATAATTTCATATTTTAATTGATGCTTCATTCAACAAAATTTTTTTAAACCATGGAAAATAAGATCGAATATTCAACGACTCGGCTTTATTTTATTATGCTTATTAATGTGCGCAGTTAATACTGGAAAGATATTCAGGAAAAGGTTTGCAAATGACTTTGAACTAAATGCCCGGGCAGTGATACAGCTGTTTTCATGTAAATGAATAAATTTACAAATATCTATAATTTTACATGAATATTTCTATTACATTTACAAAAAAATACAGTTTACTATCTGGGAACACTGTACCGGCTTGAATAAGTCAAATTTTACTCATGTTACACTTTATTTCCCCCCCCCCCCCTTTTTTTTTCATCCGCCTGCAGGAAAATAGTATGAGGCCAAAGAAATAGTTGCAGTCGTACAAGAATCCACGGTTTTGCCGGTGAACACCCAGGGGGTTACCACGGGCACGCACAATGCGTGAAGCCACTGTTATCCAGCCGACGGACTGCTGGTCTGCTCCATGTTCGGGAGACTTCCAAATCAATGGTTGAAGTGTAGTGTTTGCATCGTGGAAATAGTGTGGCTGTGTTTTAAACGGCGAAAAATCTAATTCGAATTTACTAACATTCATCAGGAGTGATCAAATGATTTTTTTTTTATGTGTCGATGGTGGTTAGGTAAAAAGCAACATTAACTACGTCACGGCATGTGGTCCCGACTCCATGTAAACACCTGTTAAGAAACGCAAGGAGCTGCAGGTTTACCAACATCCAGTCCTCCGACCGCACGAGCGAGCACAGCGACGCCCACAACTACACGCAAATCGTTACCGGAGCGACCGCCCGCGCTCGGTCATGCGTAGCGCGCACCGGCCCCGCGTTTGTAAAGGTCGCAGGTTCATTCCCGACCAGTAGCACTTGGTGTGCTGGGGGGGGGGGAGGGGGTGGTTTGGGGGATTGGTGGGATAAGAAGACCGGCCTTATTCCAATTGATTTTTCGCCACCTCATTCCTAGCACACGCACACACACACGTACAGCCCCTTAAGATGCACTTTCAAATTCCTCGCCCATAAAGTTTAACCCCCGATAAATACTGGATTCGTCAAATGAGTCGAGATTACTACGGTAGCGTGGAGGAAAATAAGGTTTTCTGTTCCACGCGGACGCTAATCGATCCACGAGAGAAAAAAAATATATCTCATGGCCGAGTAAATATAGTTATACCTACCGGTCACGTGAAATCTTTCTCCTATGACCTAACCGCCTACACATATGTGAGAATCATTGCTTATCTTGATTTCTTCGCCTTTTAACAATTCTGCTAAGGCTACACTGAACGTCTATGATTTGCATTCGAATAGCTTTACTACAATTCATGAGCATCTCAGGGTTATTCTTGTTTTTTTGTTTGTTTTTTTTAAGACGAATCTATTACGCCATAAATGGGCAGCAGTAGAAAAACCTAGGCATATATTTTGTATAGATCATTTAAAAAATGCTTAAATACATTACATGAATATAAACTCACACAAAACTCTAAAATGAATTATTGCCTATAAAAATATATTCGATCACTTTCGTACCAAAAAATACTGAAACATGGTATAGGCCTACATAATAATGTTCTCAGTCCGTTGACTGCTGGCAAGAATTTGTTTCGAACTATTTCAATAAAAACAATATAGCGGTTTCTATAACTACGTACATAAAAATGAATTTATTCAACACGTACCTCGTTTTAGGCAGCACGTTTACGCATGTGAAGGCTAAGGCAACGGTAGACACCATCTAAGCTAGTGCAAACTGTGAACTTAGTGGTTTAGAGACATCACCAATGATCCTAACACATTGTGTGCTGTTTCAATTAAATTAAAACCACCATTAAATGATTACTTGGTAGGTAGTGTCTTGGCGTAGTCATGTACACGATATTATTCATTTTCTTCCTTACAAAACTAGCCAATAATCTTGTTTGCCTGTATTTAATCCGAATACGAAACAACTTTAATTACAAACTATTCGTTATTTCTTAAGACACTTGTACAAAAGGATGTTTATATACTAAGTCTGACTTGAGTTGTTTGCTTGCATATGTATAATAAATTCGTTTGATGAAATTAAAACTTTCTATAATTTTTAAAAATTTAAGTAACTCAAAACTGTTTTTTTTTTTTTCACATACCTTACAATGGCCATATCGGAGTATCTCCAATGGCCTCTCGCTCAATACAAGTTTGTTTACCTACCGTACTATTAATTAGCCAATACAATAAAACAATTTGTAGTTGGGCTGATACGTATTTCACGCCTGAACATATCAAGTGTGGAGAAAGTTAGCAACCGATTTTCAAGCGAAGAACATATTGTTTTGATATTAAATAATGTTTAATGTTGTTAAATTTGGTTTAGAAACAAATGCAGGCATATCCAACAAGTCACTTAATAATGACCGTTGAAAAACTGCAAGCTTAATCGAAGTTAAAAAATATCGCATGGGCTTGAAATGTTTCATGAGTTAGAACGAAGCCTCAACGGTGAATCGACGATCAGAAGTTTCAGAGCATTCACACGCCAGCATAGAGAGCTACATGCAGCTCGCACAAGATGACGGTATGATCCTGATCCTGTTGGGATAATAAGAGCCCCGTGGAGGCGAGTCGGGGTCACCGCCGCTGTGTGCGTGCGTGCCGCCGTGTTCACGTAAAATCAATAAGTTCCACGAGCACTGCCAACTGAACGAGGGCAAAGTCCTCGTAATATTTTTTTCCCCCGTGGATGGCAGCACGCGCCCCCTTTTGCCGGGACACAAGGAGGGAAGGCGTATCTACTTTCGAAAATAAAATAATTCTAACCGAAGTTTCGTGCAGTCGAACTGCAAATGCGCGGAGCCCCGGCGTGTTTCCGTTGGGTTCCGCGTGAGAAGGAGAGGGGACGAAAGTTCCCCTGACGCTTACATCTCGAACACCGCGTCTTTGAAAAAAAATAAGAATATACATAGAAAATGCTGGCTAGCGATACGCCGTACTTACTGAAGTCAGCAATCCTCACAACTACTTCCTTCTTCACGTCGAAGCACTTGGCTGTGTCCACGTTTTTCAAACTGCGGTGGGTAAAAAAAAAAAGTATATAAACAGTTTCCCCCACAAAGCACCAGCCGTTCCCCAGCCTCGCGTCACCACACTGGCTAGCCTCGAACTCGTAGAGGGGAACTGGCTCTCCGGCTGCCGAACGACCGCGCGTGGCTGTTCCGGGCGGTGGTCGTCCCCCCGTTCTCCCCCCTCCTCGACAACAGGGCAGGAACGAGGCTGTTGCGATGGTCAGACGTTCCCCCCATCGCGTTCGCACGGCACATGCGCGACGCGTCTGAAGCTTTTTCGAAACTCGTCGCGATGAGACCGGGCTGACAGCTGATTGTAACTGTTTCAAATATCATTCAAAACGTATTTTCGTTTTAAAAATAATTAATTCACAAATTCACACAAAGGATATTTTCAGTAGAAAGTTTCCAACGTAACCAGTGGCGGTATTATGGGAAAGACGATAGGGGCGAACTAAAATAAAACTGTACAGAGAATTAGACATAATACTCTCCTTTGAAGTCGGTTCAATTAATTTGGTGTAAAAATGAATTATTTCCTTTTTTTTTTAGTGCTACGTACAGTGTGTAATTTTTTAACTTAGCATTTTTAAAAATCAAATAAATACATGGTTTTGATAATGATTTTTCAAGACATCAGTAATTTAAAGGTATATATGTTTGAGTGTGTGTGTTTTCTTCAGAAATTTAAACTCTCCATTTAACTAGGAGGTATTTCATAACACCTGAAACTCTTTGGTCATTCGCCCGCCCTAAAATTTGAATCAGGGTCCGCCATAGAACGCTAGATAAAGCTGGTCGCATTCATCCGTCATCCGTTCGTCTGTCAGCTCGCCGAGAGATTTATACAACGCTCCGTACGTCCGTCATAATAGTTTTTTAGTTCAACGCTGCCAACTAATAAGAAAACTTAAATTTTGACGAAAATTTATATTTTATATTAAATTAGTGTGAAGATCATGTAAGCCAGGGGCACAAATTTTTAGAATTCTCGGGGGGGGGGGGGGGGGGGGGCACGCAGGGTGCCGCGCGATATACAAGAGTTTAGCGCGTGGGTTTTAACCGGCACAAGTCATCTGTGGATAGGGTGCTTGCGTATTGTATAGGTACTGCCCATATGTTGGCCTATATGGATGCAATAAGCATAAAACCGTTAAATATACAGAAAGTTTTCCATGAAACATAGTTTTGAAGTTTACGTTTATCAAACCCGTTTCACAGGCACGATTTTGCAAACGTAAGCGGGTCCCTTCAGTGAGGGGCTTCTTAATTCAGGGGGAGTACCCTGTCCCCGTGGTCCCCTGTGATCTAAGCCCATGTTTCAAGCTATGCATTTATAACTGATTCGTTTTTGTCACTCTGGTATTTTTTTTAAACATTCTCCGAGTTACCATTCGTAATTAATTATTACACTTCTGTGACTCGAACGGTTTTTTTTTTCAAAGAGGGCCTGCCAAATTCATACATTCGCGTCTCGCGTCTGACTGATGCGTCGGAGCCGATGGTACAGATGCGGGTATGGCATTTGATTGGTTCACGCGACCTATGACGTCAGATGCTGATGGCACATTCGCGTAGAACGTATCTGTCTGACCAGAGCTGGCGAATTTTAACTTTCGAGGTCAGACACGTCAATCAGCACCATTAGCATTTGACGTCATGAAAAATATTCTACAATGATAAACACGATGAGTATAAACAAACTCTAAAATAGTGCTAAAATAATTATTTATAAACAAAGGTTTTTAGTTATGTAGTAGTATATAAATGGGCATACTGGGACAGAGTTCATGGTTGGTGGTGGCGGCGGTGTCTGCTGCCTTGGAACTTACATCTAAAAGGACGTTACAGTGGCCATCTTTGTGTCAATTTTCCTCAAAATCCTTTAAAAAATGACTCACAATTAATAAAATAAAAATAAGTACCCTACTTCGAGGGAAAAATTTCCGTTTTGAGTGAAAAATTTCTCGTTTTAATACTAAAAAATCCAAAATTCGAAATGCCTCAAAAAGAAAAAAAAAACGATGATTCCTCTTAGCGGCTTAAAATCCCCATTAGAAAGCCCCCCTAAGCCGCTTAGACCATTACCTTGACATTTACCATAAACTTGAAATTCTTTAATTATTGACCAAAAAATTTCGAAAAAATTCCCAAAAATATAATTTAAAAAAATTGCTTACTTCAAATGAGGACAATCCCGGTCGATTTCCGGCGAGAGTAAATATATAATTTATTAATAAAAATATTTTAAAAATTCTTAATTTAATTTAAATAATTTTTATAAACATTTAGCCTAAGTCACACGCACCATCTATGATTCTAGAACTTCCACCAGTTTGAATTATGACGTCTCATCCGCCATCTTGAAAATCAGCGATTTTCATACCAAAATAAGGAAAAAAAAATTAATTCTTAAAAAAATATATATATTTTAACTAATACACACACTTAAGTTATGGAGCTTGGAGTCCTCGGTTCGAACTCGGTGAAAGCAAAAAAAAAGGGGGGGGGGGCGAAGGAACCTTCCTCCACGGAAGTCACCGACAGACTGACCCACCACCGCTAATGCCAAAGTAGATATATAGCCAGCTAGTATAATGTCACGTTCACCATCTTGTTTACGTCAGCTGGAGGCCACATCTGTTTTCAGCAATAGATACAAGGAGCGCTAGTGTCACACAGTACACACGCCAACTACTAGAGGGCGCCTTTGCCATGTTAGTTTAATTTTTATCTATTAGAGTGCAGGAATCATTTATTGCCAGGGTCCAGCCATCTTGAAATCTGTCCGCCATATTGGAAATAATATTTATTAAGCTATAATTTCGGGGGAAACTCCCAAATTCATCAAAACAATCACTTATTAAAATAATGATCGATTTGATCGATATTCTAAGCCGACGATGACATATTGCCTGCCATCTTGGAAATTGGTAATAATTAACCTAGAAATTCGGCAAAAATTCTAAAAATCTCAAAAAAATCGTCTATTAATGTAAGATTGACTCGATAGATTTCCATCCTTATTTTTATTCTCGGCCAGTAATAAGAGTAATTAAAGCTTAAAATAAATTTGAAATTATGTTTCCCATTAGATTTCGTGGACTTTATTAACCATTGTCTCTTCGGAAAAATGACTCTATACAATATAACTGTCTGACGAAATAAATACGTATTTTCTGTGCCTACCACGGAAGTCTAATTATTCGATACGTGGAATACATTCCAACCAGGTCTTGTACAATGTTAGGCTATAGACCAAGTGTCTTCAGATCACGAAGCCAGGCCACTGACAATGTTAGGCGTATAGAGCAGTCGTCTCCGGACCACGAGATCAATCGTGTCCAGAGTACAGACTTATCGATGCTCATTGGTCGTCAGAAAGGAAGCACATTCTAAAAAGAAAGCACATTCGTCAATAAGGAAGCACATTCAAAAAAAGGAAGCACATTAAAAAAGGAAGGGCAGTTAACGAAAAGGACACACATTTGCAAGACATTTCAACTTGGTAGCATACAATTTCATCGTAGGGATACGATCTCATGGCAGAAATACTATAAGGAAATTTTCCATGCAACATAATTTTGACGTTTGCTTTTATCACGATTTGGCAAGCGCGAGCGGGGCCCCTCAGTGAAGGGCTGTCTAATTCCAAGGTGCCCAGGCACTCCTGCCCTCCCTTCCCAAATCACTAGGGATCTACGCCCATGATACTGAGTATTCCCTACAAAAATTGTGGCATAAGTTTATATTTTTATTTATGTTTCATTCAAGCATAATAAGTATTTTTAAACCATGGAAAATATAATGGAATAAAAAATAATTTGAATTTATTTTATCATCCCTATTAATGTGTGCAGTTAATACTGAAAAGCTATTCAGGGAACAATTTACAATAACTTTAACTATTGGAGGTATTGGGACAACACATAGCAAATCCCTGGTAAGAATCCGAACTCAGTTGTACTGCAAACACTATTTTGTAATAATACATACAGTTGTTTCGTGTAAATGTACAAACGTACAAACATCTGTAAATTTTCATTAATATGTTTATCCATTTACAAAAAAAAAAAACTATTTACAGTGTAGGTGAGAACTGAGAAAATTGAAGTGTTCGGTGACTCTAATAAAAATACTTTTTAAAAAAACTAAATATGGAAACAGAACTATAAATCCACCCTCAGCGCATTCTGAAATTATTTTCGAAAACAAACATCACTAGGATATCTTAAGCAGGTTTTAAATTACATGGTTTCTTCTGAAGCTCTGCACACCATGTGTGTGCCCAGATAGGCATGGCGTTTAACAGAAATTTACGTTATCCCGTACACATTATACGGAGAAATTACTCGACTGTGCTTCGCGTTACAAAACTGTGCTGCCCTACCTTGACGCGAAGTGAGCGAGTATTTTGCGAACGTCCCTGATTTGCGAGGTCCGCCATAGAGATATTTATCGAAGGTTAGTGGGCTATGTTGGTGGCCTTCGGAGCGAATTAAAAAAGGTCCGAATCTGTGCCGGAATTCGTACACTGTAATTTTTTTGTACATGTAACAGAAATATTCATGTAAAACTACAGATATTTGACCATTGATTCATTTAGATGAAAACAACTGCATCACTACAAAATAGAGTTTTCAGAAATTTTGGGTTCCGATTATTGCCCGGACATTTATGCTTTGTGTTGTCCCAGCACCTCCAATAGTTAAAGTTATTTGTAAATCGTTCCCTGAATAGCTTTCCAGTATTAACTGCGCACATAATATGCATGGTAGGAAAAAAATCAAATTTATGTAAATTCAATTATCTTTTCATGATCTAAACTTGAATTCCTTAATGAAACATCAATTAAAATATAAAACTATGCGCCAATTTTCGTAAGAAATACTCCGTATATTTCGTAAATAACCACAGCCATGTGTGTAAAAATGTACAGAATCTTCCTTGTAGTATTACAAACTAGTACTTGGCAACTGGTTTCTAAAGGATTATTTTGTAAAAGTACAGAATTCTTTTTTTCACTGTACGTAGGTTACATTTTTTTTTAACTAACGTTATCATTTGCCGTTAAATTTTTTTGTTATTCTCATTTACTGCACTTGTACCAATCTCTTCCCTTTGTAAACGCCTGCCCGTGACTGAATTAGCTTTCACATTGGTGAATAAAACATAAGGCGTGTCGCGAGTACAAGCTGGATTGCGATTATATTAAGATTTCGAAAGCCTTGCTTAAAACATTTACCTACTTTAAATAGGCCTATCATTCTGCCACACGTCGGAATCAGAATTGTCATGTGAGTATTGAGTAGAGACGGGAAATATTCGCAGTATGATTTCGCGATAGGCTGAACTTTAAATATTTACACCTTTGAACGGCTTTTGCAGTTGGCCCACAGTTTATAAGGAGGACTCTGAGCCAATGAGACACTCTCAACCAAAGAGTATCGAATCATGGGCAACCAAATTAAGACGTATCTCTCTCTCTCTCTCTCTCTCTCTCTCTCTCTCTCTCTCTTTCTCTCTCTCCAGTGAGCAGCCAATGAACACTTGGCGTTTACCAGAGCATGCCGAAAACTGTGGAGTCCAGCCTAGAGTACATCGAACCTTGGTATTTTTCCAGTCCTTCTCATGAGTTCAGTGATTCATTTTGGACAAACTAGCATTTTGTACAATATCTTACTACCAGGCCACAGTTAACCATATTTTATGTGCTCGGAATATAGGCAACAGTTTACATGGAGTGTTTGGAAAGTGATCTTTGGTTTTATTTTGTAGGAACGACAAAAAATTGTCTGTTCACTTATTGCTGGAAGGTAAAATCACTTTAATTTTATGTTATTGTGAAATAAACCCGCGAATTTTTAAGGTGCTCGTCAAAAGTTTACATGTTAGTGCTTTAACACTAGTTATATTATACGTTTGAATTGCCATTATTTGGAGAGTGTCATATATGGTACAATCATACAATTGAAAAAACTATTTCATTGGATCATGGGTAGGAGCATATAATTTTCGTGAGAAGATTTCAGAACTAGCTGTGTGTTGAAACACCGTGGCATCGCATGTGTTTCGGAATTAGTTGATTTACTTTAAGGTACAAGCCCACTGTCGGGACACGAATCACAACAATTCTGTGCGGAAGAAAACGCGTCCTTCAGGACGTAATTATTGACCCGTTATTTGTAACGCAATTGCTTCTCTGCAAACGGACGCCCAATCAAAAAGGAAGAAACCGTTGGTGCGGGCATAATTTATTGCAGTATAATAAACGTTCAGAATTTTTTGTGAAACATATCTGCCTCTAAAAGTGAGTCTTTGATGTGCCCCTGAAATACAGGAAGCCAATAAAAATATTTAAAAAAAAAAATCCATACGACCCAAACCACTATCAGTGTGATAGCAGCCAATTAACTAAAGGCATTTATTTGTGTACTTACATTTGTGTTGAGCCTAGCCTAGTCTATAGCGTATCACATCCTTAGAATTCAATGTGCATTTACTTTCTCATTCCAATGTAATTTTTTTGCAATTAGCGCTATCCTTGTTTCGGGGTGCTCTGTAGCCAGACATACTCCATACAGCACAAACGATTTAGACATAACTTTGTAATGTGATTAAAAAATTTTTAATGTACTTGAAACGTATTTTTCATGGAAAATAAAATGATAGTTTTGGAAATACAGTTTGTTGTATTTCATCAGTAGCAGCAAATTATATTATTTTTATTTTAAGGAAATGTAATTGAATAACACTATCTTAATTGCAACATTAACTGTCAAAAATATTTTATTAATTTTAATATTTAAACAAAATATTATTTTAAAAATATAACACAAGTGGTATATTAAAGGGGCTCCTGCGGCCGAAGTAGGAATGAACTGCTGGTGCCAGTGTCCACCATATTGGATTGTGACGTCACAGCGGCCATTCACCTTTGACTTTACATTCACCTTGACCTTTGACCTTGACCTTTGACCTCATTCGCCATCTTCTATTCCGTCATGACATCGAACGACCCAATCCCTCGAACGTTGCAATTTTCGTTCCGGTCACCATATTGAATTCTAATAACATGTCCGCCATCTTGGATCTAATGTCACAGCCACGTTTTTAGTTTCTGACGACACAGCAGCCATCTTGTGGTTGTCTGCAGGGGACCGTCATCTTGGATGATGTAACGGCCGCTATTTTGTTATTTTTCTATTTTGCTGGAAGCCACAATCTTTGTTTTTGTGTTTGTTCTTAGATAGCGCCAGCATTGCTCTGTTTAATGCACATAAGGTTGATGTTTCATGACCTACCAGAGCTGTTATAGTCCTTATGGACATATTTACTGTAATTGTTTATACAAAATACATTGGAGGCGCTGTGATACGATCCATCACAGCACTGACCTATGGTTTGGAACACATACGCCTTTAATCCCACGGTCATCGAGACAATTACCAGACTAAGAATTAAATAAGGTATTTAAAAAAATAACACAAATATTCCGACTTGTGTTTTTTTTATTTTGAAGGAATAATAAATATAATCACCTATACGAGACACAGCTGCCATATTTTTTTCAATACATGCTACCAAGAGCGCTAGTTAACACACATCACCAGCTAGAAAGAGCTGCCGCCATCCTGTTTTTAGCAATCGATACAAGGTGTGCTAGTGTCAAGTAATACACACTGCTAGAGTTTTTTTGGCGCCACATTAGTTCAATTCTTAGCCACTAGAGTGCAGTTTTATTTATTAAGAGACAATCAACTTTCACGGTATCCGACATCTTGTCTACTGACTTGGCCACCATTGTGAAAATTCGTAATGTTTTAGCAAAAATTCTGAAAAAATTTCAAATTCCATAGAGCAACCACCCATTAAAATAATGATTAATTCAATCGATTCCTGTTCTCGAATAGATCCTAGGTCGATATAAAAATGTAATTTTAGGTAATAAATATTTATTCAATAAATTAAGGGAAAAAATTCTAAAAGCAACTTAGATTCCTAGTTTACCAGCCTGCAGTAAGCCAATGATGACATATTAACGTAATCTTGGAAATTCGTAATAATTAACCTAGAAATTAGGAAAAATTCTAAAATCATAAAAAAAATCGTTCTTTAATGAAAGATTGAATCGATAGATTTCCTTCCTTGATTTGATTGTCGGCCAGTGATAAAAGTAAGTGAAGCATAAAATATTTTAAATTCTGTTTCCAACTACCATTCGTGGAGTTTATTATTCATTCTCTCTACGAAAAATGACTCCATACAAGATACATGTCCGAAGAAATAAATACGCTGTCGCTATGCCTAACATTCATTCTAATTTTTCGATTAATGGAATAACATCCAAACAGTTCATGTAAAATGCTATATGTATAGGCCAAGCGTCTCCGAACCAAGAGGCCAGGTCATGTAAAAAGTCAGGCGATTATACCAGACATGTCCGAACAACGAGGTCAATCATAACCTGACGTCTGTCTTGACTGCGCATATTTAATAAAACGACATACATTCAACAAAAGAAAAGAACACGCAATACACATACGAGACATACAATGAACACACAATACACACACGGGACATGCAATGGACACACAGTACAACCACTGGATACACAATGGACTCACCGTAAACACACAGGACATGCAATGGACACACAGTACACAAACAGGACATGCAATGAACACACAGTACACATGCAATAAACACACAGTACACACACAGGATACGAAATGGACATACAGTTCACACACTGGACATGCAATGTACACACACTGCACACGAAATGAACATACAGTACACACAAGACACACAATGGACTCACATCACACGTAATGGATTCACAGCACACATACAGGACACGCAATGGACATTTAATACGCACACAGGATATGCAAAGGACACGCAATGGACACACAGGACACGCAATGGACACGCAATACTCACACAGAACATGCAATAACACACAGTACAAACACTAGACACACATTGGACACACAGAGTACACACAATAGACTCGCAGTACATGCTCAGGACACGTTATGTACTCACAACACACACTCACTGGACACACAATGAACACACGCAGTACACACACATTACACGCAATGGACACACAGATCACACACACGGGACACGCCATGGACACACAGTACACACACTGGACAAACCATGGACACACAGTACACACACTGGACAAGCCATGGACACACAGTACACGCAATGGACACACAGATCACACACATGGGACACGCCATGGACACACAGTACACACACATACATACGGGTGTGTGTTAAAGACGAACCTTATTGAAAACTATGTGGTTTTTCAGAAATAATATTCATGTCCCTATAAATATTTTTTCATCAAAATATTCTAAAATACTACATAACAAATATTCTAGTTTGTGACTAAAATTTAACTGTCAATATCAATTGAAGAAAATATATACCGATAAATGGTTGAACACACAACATCGGTATACAACCACTCACTGAATGATACACACTTAAATCAAATATTTTATGTTCGAAAGCAAAATAACGAAACGCACATTGTCCCACTACGGATGTGTCCTGTTACGCTCATTGTACGCATGCGCGGAATGGCGGAATCTCTCTTCCACACGATTGGAACAACCATCGATTTGACTTTTCAATCATGTTTTCGTTCGTTTGAATTATTAATATTTGTAAATAAACGATCGTCCACCGTTTTTCAGCACAATCTGTAAGGTTATTTAAAAGTAATGTTGAATTTTCAAATACGATTTTAACAAACAATGGTGTTTTACAGTTACACATAATAATTCAAATAACACCCGGGATCTTTTGCACAATGTTTTAAAAAAAATACTGTAACACATTATAAATAAGTTTGGTGTATTTGGGATGCGTATTTGTTGTAAAATCGTATTATAAAAACGAAATAATATTATTCCCCTACCGTGCTGCCACCTACGGTGATGGACGCGAACCGAACGAATCGCGCAATCTATCCTCTGTTTATAAAGTGAAGTGAAACCTAAATGTGGTTTTCATTGCTTATTACAACAACAATTTCGGCAATAAAGGTTAATTATTCTTGCATTTTGAAAATCTGTTTACTAATATAATTTCAAGTATTTATTATTTTATTATTAAAATAAAATTTATTCAATTTTATTCATAAAAGTATGCAATAATTTCATCAATGTTTTGTTATGACGTTGTCACGTTAAACTATCGTTGTAAACCGACTTTACAGACAACCAATTTTTTTTCACCCACATGTAGATAATACTATTAGCAACACATGAAAATCTTTAGGTCTTATTATATTTAAACCTTTCACTGCAGCAAATGATTTCAATTGTAAAAAAGTACTTAAATTAATATTAAAAAATTTCAGGCATTTAAATTATTTTGAATATTCTACATTCCTATAGGTATAAACTTTTTGCATTTTATATTTATGAGACGTTCAATCAGTGATGCACTTTTTATTATATACATTATGTTACCATTTTTGTTGGTTCAGATAACATATATCGGTTTGGATTAAGAATTCCAACTGGCAACCCTTTTAAAACCATTAGTAACGATTTATTTTTTAATAATTAAGAAACATTCATAGGTAAAAAACTTAAGCAAAAATTTATTTTAACTTTTGTAATTACGTATTTATTTTGTATACACCAATTTAGTTTCTGTTTAAGATTTCTGTGAAAACCAAAGTAACTCTAAGTACATATGATATAGGTATCTATCTTTACGTTGTGTTGTTTTGTGCTTTGTCGCAAAGTTAATGATAAGTATCAGTGTATGTCTTTATTAATGTGTTTTTGTTGTTATTTTATGTGTCATAATTCTTTAATAGGTGCTTTAAACCACAACAAATTCAAAATACAATTTTATCTGACAGTTTTAATGAAGTAGAATAATATTCTACGCATAGTGATATTTTAAATTCTTAATATAAAATGTACTTAAATTTTAGCAAAGTTTATTTTTGAAAGATTGCGAGTCTGTGCAAAGCCTATATATATATATATATATATATATATATATATAATCATATATACATAATCAATCTCTCCTATCACAAAAATTGGTAAAAAAAACAATGTTTATTTGTTTAGTATTTGAACACTGTACATTTGCAAAAAAATTGTATTTAAAATAAAATTACTTATTATTTCGAAATAACTTAAAAATATCAAGTGTAGTATGTATGGAGTATTTAATTTCATAACGAAATTATTATATCTACTTAAGTTGATAAACTGAAGGTATGGTTTTAACATAATAATTTAAAACAAATAAAATTATAAGAATAGTGAAATCTCTTGTTGAAGGATATTTTAATTTGTACAAAAATTTTTCTTGGACTGAAATAAACATACACACACATTGAATGAACTTTTGATACTGTTACAAGTAATACATATTACACATCCAAAATAATTAAACCCGTGTATTCCAACTTTTGTTACAACTAAATTTACAAATAACAAAATAGTGATTTCACTGCGATGTGCACAAGTATTTAAAAAAAAAAATTCTGTGGTTGTGTACACAAAGAAGTTCATGTTTATAATCCCGTTGATTTAAGTAGGTATTTGATGGTTTCATTGTATGAAATAAAACAATTGTGCTCCAGCTAAACTCGGATTTATGCTCCTGCTTAACCCTGGGGGTAAGCTATTACCAAGAAATTCTGCAAGTTCCAATAAAATATAGTTGTAATCAAATAATGTGAATATTTCTAAATAAGTAAGTAAATCTCACAAAATTAGTGTCATCTAAATTCTTAGTCTTCACGAACTGATCGATTTAAGGTCAGTACTATCATTGCCTGAAATTCCGGCGATTTCAGTATAATAATGTATCTTTTAATTTGACATCTCCAACACTATCATAGATTTAGTACTTAATTTAAGATTTTGAAAACGCCTATTTGCAAACAGTTGTTTGAATAGCTTTCCAGTATAAGCTGCGCTTATTAAACACGGTAAAACAAAAGAAAACCAAAAATGGTATAAAAAAGTTAACTTTTCTGTGGCTTTAAAAACAAATAAATAAAATGTTTGTACAGATTGTTCACGCTTGTAGGCACACCCATATTTTAACTAAACACTCTTTTAATATCTATCATCTATTTCAAAATAACTTTACCATTGACATTGCAAGCTCTTATATATTTTTTTACTAGTCGATATTTCTATATAATTATTGTACAACGGAAATGTAAATTTGTTTTGCAGGAAATCAACTAAAAAATTGCCAGACTAGTTATACAAATTATATTTCACCATTATGAAATTACATAATTCATGCTGAACGAACAACATAAGAACACATAAATTTGTTCGTTACCGAGGTTAGATGTTACTGCACGTGTTAAGGACATTCGAAACTACAGTAAACTCGTGTAATAACATCATATCAGTGTTAAGAAGACTGCAAATACCCGCTCTACCACTCTGGTTCTGGGGTAGAGCGCCTGCCTTGTGACTTGTAGGACCCGCGTTCGCGCCCCGGCTCCTCCAAGGCGGATTGCCCAGACGAAATGGTGGCATTTTCTCTGGTAGGAATACAATCCCTTGTTACAAGTCAGGCTACCAAAGAAACGGTGGGTGGAACAGAAAAAAATCTACCAGGTGGCTTCCAAATGGGGAGCCCGTTTCTTTTCTTGGGCTCCCCATGCGGTGGCCATTCCGGGGGTTTCTCCGGGGGAACGGAGTTTTGCAAAAATATTATTATTTTTAGTTTTATAGCGTTTTGGTTTTTAGTAACTGTAGCATTATCATTCCAACATGTTATAAATAAAGATCAAACAAACATTTAAAACATTTTTAAAAATTTTGCTTTTAAACATAAAATATTTCAATTAAGTGTGTATCAGTCAGTGAGTGGTTGTATATCGATGTTGTGTGTTCAACCATTTATCGGTACATATTTTCTTCCATTGTTATTGACAGTTACATTTTAGTCACAAACTATTGAATATTTGTTATGTATTATTGTAGAATTTTTCGACGAAAAGTATTTATAGTGACATGAATATTATTTCTGAAAAACTACATAGCTTTCAATCAGAATCGTCTTTAACACACACACACTGGACAAGCCATGGACGCACAGTACACGCAATGGACACGCAGTACACACGCAATGAACATACAATGCACACACAGGACACTCTCCTTCTCTAAAGGTTCCCAGTAGTATATAATAGCCGGAGCTGCGGCTGGCTTCTGGCTGTGGAGCCTGTGGAGCCGACCGCCATCTTGGATTTGACGTCACGGCGGCCATCTTGGATGACCTTGTCCTTGACCTTTGACCTTGACCTTGACCCCGGCGGCCATTTTGGATCCGCCATCTTGGATCCGCCATTTTGGATGACGTCATTTTGTTTTCTCGAACTTTCCACCATTTTGTTTTCCGCCATTTTGAATTATGACGTCACCGTTGCAATTTCCGTTACGTCCGCCATCTTTAACTTTTTTATTTATTATCCGATTTTAATGAAATTTTTTTTAAAAAAACTCAAGCTAACGTTAAGCCATTTATAGGATTATGACGTCACCGTTACAGTTTCCGTTACGCCCGCCATCTTTAACTTTTTTATTTATTATCCGATTTTAATGAAATTTTTTTAAAAATTATAAAAAATTCAATTAATAAAATTTTAATAAATTTTTTATAAAAAATATACTTTTACGACACGGAGTTCGAAGTCCTCGATTCGACCCCGACGAGGGCAAAAAAAATAAATATGGCGACCGATCCTTCCCTCACAGTGGATGCTGGCATACTGACTCCCACCACTTTTTTTCAAAACATATATATCGTCACCTAGTATGACGTCATGTACGCCATCTTGAAATTTGGACGCCATCTTGAAAATCTTTATTTATTATCCGATTTTAATTTAAAAAAAATTCCAAAATTCATCAAAAAATTAACGTATTTGAATTCTGTTTGATTATATCGATGTACGTCCTTGGTTCGATTCCCGGCGAGAGTAAACGGTCGATCCTTCCTCCATGAAAGCTACCTAGACTGATCTACCACCAACAATACCAAGGTATATATCGTCAACTGGTATGACATCATGTCCACCATCTTGTCTTCATCCACTGGAGACCACCATCTTGTTTTCGTCTGCTAGAGTGTGCCGATAACATGTAGTAAAATTATCTGGTCACCATACTTTTGTCCTCAACTGTTGACATTAAACTTTGACCTTGACCTTGAACTTTGAACTTGACCTTGAAATTTGACCTTGACCTTGAAATTTGACCTTGACCTTGAAATTTGACCTTGACCTTGAAATTTGACCTTGAACTTTGACATTGAAATTTGACCTTGACCTTGAAATTTGACCTTGACCTTGAAATTTGACTTTGTCCTTGTCGATCATCACGGACCCGACATTTTATGTTCAGTAGTTGCTACCAGGAGCTACCGCCTGCTGGAGTATGCCATCTTGTGTGTGTACTCATATTATAGAGTACATTTCCATCTGGATAATTTTATTCTAACCCGATACAGTGCAGTAATCATTTATTACTGTGACACACGTCATCTTGAAATTTGGACGTCATCTTGAAAATCCGTAATTTTAATGCTAGAGATTCGGGAAAAAGTTCAAAATTCATTAAATAATTCACTCATTAAAGTAATGATTGATTAGATCGATTCCCGTCCTTGGTTCGACCCCTGACCGATACCAAACAACTTTAATTTTAAAAAATACCACAAAAGCGACAGGTTTGAGATAATAAAAACACAGCAAGTTCTTTTAAAAAATACTTTTATTACATACATACTACACTACTACAAGTACATAATAAACACAGACAAAGTACTAAAGTCTTGTGGATTCCTCGATTCAAACAGTCTTCTTATTGTACGGACTAAGTCTTTTACATGACTTTAAATGTCTATCCGATCCGTTCATCACCGCAGCCAGAGACGAACTGAAGTTCATATCACCAGGGTTTCACTTATATATTCTCATTTGCTGGTTCAACACACGAGTCAAAACAATAACCATGTTCATTATACTTCTCGGAACATTTTTTATAATGAAGATGTAAGCTATCAAGACGTGAAATTAGTTTTTTGCACTTATTGCACTGAAATTGTATTCTTTTAACATTATTAGAACAACTGCTTCTTTCATGTCTGCGAGCATTTGAGGTAATAGTAAATGATGCGTCACAGTATTTGCACCGACGCAATGTACGCTTTTCATTAGTGGAAGAATCCATTGCTGACGATGAAACTTCGGATGATGGTGGTATCACATCTGTTGAAATCTCCTCCAATGTTGACGTCGTCGTTGCCAACGGGATCTGCACCTTCTCCATCGTAGCTGTCGTCAAGGTTCCCGTAGACGATGGTACAACCTCCGAGTTCGACGTTAAAGACGGTAAAGATGCCATCGAGGTCTCAAGAACAGCTAATTGACACGACTTATGCACCAGAAGAAACAAACTAGGTTATCCTTACACCGCCGACGTCAGTAACAAACTGAGCGTCCTGCTGTCTAGGACTCGCTTATATACATGCACCGTATGGAATAATACGCTAGTCAAATCAAGAACCATTTACAATAATACTAGAGTCAAATCTACAAATTAAAAAAGAGGATCATTTGATTGAAAAAAAAATTCGATCCCTCCAATATACGCCAGGCTCCATGAGCTACAATTCACGTCATCAGATCCATCTACATTTTGCTCCTATGCTTCAATTGACCATTAGCTGCAAGTGCTCCAACAGCTCCATCAGCTCCAACACGTAATGATCGCAATGTACGCACAATACTTGCAATTTACATGCAATAAATGTAATGATCACTCAGTACACACAGGAAACGGAACGTACACACAGTACACACAGGAAACGGAACGTACACACAGTACACACAGGAAACGAAACGTACACACAGTACACACAGGAAACGAAACGTACACACAGTACACACAGGAAACGAAACGTACACACAGTACACACAGGAAACGGAACGTATACACACAGTACACACAGGAAACGGAACGTACACACAGTACACACAGGAAAAGGAACGTACACACAGTACACACAGGAAACGGAACGTACACACAGTACACACACAGGAAACGGAACGTATACACACAGTACACACAGGAAACGGAACGTACACACAGTACACACAGGAAACAGAACGTACACACACAGGAAACGAAACGTACACACAGTACACACAGGAAACGGAACGTACAAACAGTACACACAGGAAACGAAACGTACACACAGTACACACAGGAAACGAAACGTATACACTCAGTACACACAGAAAACGGAACGTACACACAGTACACACAGGAAACAGAACGTACACACAGGAAACGAAACGTACACACAGTACACACAGGAAAGGAAACGTATACACACATTACACACAGGAAACGGAATGATCACACATACATTAGCGGAAACACACAGGCTTAGTTGGAAATCGGAATACAAGAAATAATAACATTAAATTTTTACTTTCAATATTTAATTACTTCTCAACATTACACAAATACAAGTAAAAGAAGCCATTATTGTATGTAACCAGCTTTCCTCAGTTCTTTGAGTATGAAGGATATTTCTTTGATGCACGAATAGTTTCCTGCACAAAGCGAGTCATGTAGAAGTCTTAGCCGGTCAACCAATATGTTTGGATCTTTCCATGATGTGTAATCAATCTCTTCTACCACCATCTTACTTGCTTGTTTATTATAAATACTGTTAATATCACAATCGTCCCAGTGATCATAATAAGCATTATCAGATTTATTTATTATAACACGACGTTTCCATCGTTTCGGTCTCAGGACATCGTCACAATCTTCGATCTTGTCAGCTCTAGGTGCTTCATCACAGTCTATGCCTTTGTCAACAGCCTCAGAGTCACTGTAACAATCACTGTAGAAGACATCCTCTTCACCCAGATTACCGTATGAATTCGCTATCGATGATGTCGAAGTGTCTTCATCGTCTTCATGCTTCCTTTTTAGGAGTCCATCATTTTTACAAAGAATGGAGGATATACTGAATATAGGCTTGAATGTATTCTCACTTTTCACGGTGTTGATACTTCCATTAGTTTCAGTCTTCCCGAAGCCCTTAGCATCCTTCAATTTATGTTCTTCCTCACGATCGGGTGAGCTAATACCATCACGCTCAGGACAAGGAAAATTATTGTCGTAATGCAGATCACTCTTCTTTAGTCTAGTGGATCCATCGGTGTCCTCTATGCCGTAAGTAGTCTTGACTTTACATGTTCTACCATGTCTTTTTAAGCTGTAAATTCGTGTTAACAACCTGCTACAACGATTACAGCTTAACATGTTGCGTAGTGGGTTTCTAGCACAATCATTCTTCTCATGACGTCTAGCATTCCTTCTCATGGCAAAATCCTTGCCACAGTATCTACAGCGGCTTCCTTCCGATTCAGCTGCAGATAAAAAACCACGATCCATGGTAGCTTCTGTGACTAATGTTAGATACAAACTGTCAGTTTTCTCCAATTGGAACCATTTCTTAAATAGAGTTTTTAAAATATTTCATAGCTTGTGAACTTCTCATTGTTGAGCAAAGATAGAGTTCTAGTACAAGCCAGAATGTTTAAATATTTTTTTTCGTTTTTATTTTTAATTTATTATTATTATTATTATTATTATTATTATTATTTGTATTTTTATGATATCAAAGAAAACTTGTGGCGGTTTTCTCCGTGTGCTCCTGATTATTCTTGCCAATATTATGATGGTTTTCTCTGTGTGCTCCTGATTATTCTTATCAATATTTAATGGATAATCCGTGTGCTTGCGATCATTCCTGCGGTTTCGGTCAAAGGTCAAGGTCACACCCATCCAAGATGGCCGCCATGACGTCACAATTCAAGATGGCGGACCGTGAGAAATCTGAGAAGCACTAGCAGGAAGGACGAAATTTTTTTCTCCTTGGATACTATCGAAGCCAACCTCCCTTTGCGATCGATAGTGAGCGTTCCGCATCCCACACTAATTAAATAGATATTATTTACCTGCAAGCAACACGTGGCGACATCTGTTGACGATAGCCAGATACTGTGTGTACGTTCCTTTTCCTGTGTGTACTGTGTGTACGTTCCGTTTCCTGTGTGTACTGTGTGTATACGTTCCGTTTCCTGTGTGTACTGTGTGTACGTTTCGTTTCCTGTGTGTACTGTGTGTACGTTTCGTTTCCTGTGTGTACTGTGTGTACGTTTCGTTTCCTGTGTGTACTGTGTGTACGTTCCGTTTCCTGTGTGTACTGTGTGTACGTTCCGTTTCCTGTGTGTACTGAGTGATCATTACATTTATTGCATGTAAATTGCAAGTATTGTGCGTACATTGCGATCATTACGTGTTGGAGCTGATGGAGCTGTTGGAGCACTTGCAGCTAATGGTCAATTGAAGCATAGGAGCAAAATGTAGATGGATCTGATGACGTGAATTGTAGCTCTTGGAGCCTGGCGTATATTGGAGAGATCGAATTTTTTTTTCAATCAAATGATCCTCTTTTTTAATTTGTAGATTTGACTCTAGTATTATTGTAAATGGTTCATGATTTGACTAGCGTATTATTCCATACGGTGCATGTATATAAGCGAGTCCTAGACAGCAGGACGCTCAGTTTGTTACTGACGTCGGCGGTGTAAGGATCACCTAGTTTGTTTCTTCTGGTGCATAAGTCGTGTCAATTAGCTGTTCTTGAGACCTCGATGGCATCTTTACCGTCTTTAACGTCGAACTCGGAGGTTGTACCATCGTCTACGGGAACCTTGACGACAGCTACGATGGAGAAGGTGCAGATCCCGATGGCAACGACGACGTCAACATTGGAGGAGATTTCAACAGATGTGATACCACCATCATCCGAAGTTTCATCGTCAGCAATGGATTCTTCCACTAATGAAAAGCGTACATTGCGTCGGTGCAAATACTGTGACGCATCATTTACTATTACCTCAAATGCTCGCAGACATGAAAGAAGCAGTTGTTCTAATAATGTTAAAAGAATACAATTTCAGTGCAATAAGTGCAAAAAACTAATTTCACGTCTTGATAGCTTACATCTTCATTATAAAAAATGCTCCGAGAAATATAATGAACATGGTTATTGTTTTGACTCGTGTGTTGAACCAGCAAATGAGAATATATAAGTGAAACCCTGGTGATATGAACTTCAGTTCGTCTCTGGCTGCGGTGATGAACGGATCGGATAGACATTTAAAGTCATGTAAAAGACTTAGTCCGTACAATAAGAAGACTGTTTGAATCGAGGAATCCACAAGACTTTAGTACTTTGTCTGTGTTTATTATGTACTTGTAGTAGTGTAGTATGTATGTAATAAAATTATTTTTTAAAAGAGCTTGCTGTGTTTTTATTATCTCAAACCTGTCGCTTTTGTGGTATTTTTTAAAATTAAAGTTGTTTGGTATCGGTCAGGGGTCGAACCAAGGACGGGAATCGATCTAATCAATCATTACTTTAATGAGTGAATTATTTAATAAATTTTGAACTTTTTCCCGAATCTCTAGCATTAAAATTACGGATTTTCAAGATGACGTCCAAATTTCAAGATGACGTGTGTCACAGTAATAAATGATTACTGCACTGTATCGGGTTAGAATAAAATTATCCAGATGGAAATGTACTCTATAATATGAGTACACACACAAGATGGCATACTCCAGCAGGCGGTAGCTCCTGGTAGCAACTACTGAACATAAAATGTCGGGTCCGTGATGGTCGACAAGGACAAAGTCAAATTTCAAGGTCAAGGTCAAATTTCAAGGTCAAGGTCAAATTTCAATGTCAAAGTTCAAGGACAAATTTCAAGGTCAACGTCAAATTTCAAGGTCAAGGTCAAATTTCAAGGTCAAGGTCAAAGTTCAAGGTCAAGGTCAAAGTTTAATGTCAACAGTTGAGGACAAAAGTATGGTGACCAGATAATTTTACTACATGTTATCGGCACACTCTAGCAGACGAAAACAAGATGGTGGTCTCCAGTGGATGAAGACAAGATGGTGGACATGATGTCATACCAGTTGACGATATATACCTTGGTATTGTTGGTGGTAGATCAGTCTAGGTAGCTTTCATGGAGGAAGGACCGACCGTTTACTCTCGCCGGGAATCGAACCAAGGACGTACATCGATATAATCAAACAGAATTCAAATACGTTAATGTTTTGATGAATTTTGGAATTTTTTTCATTAAAATCGGATAATAAATAAAGATTTTCAAGATGGCGTCCAAATTTCAAGATGGCGTACATGACGTCATACTAGGTGACAATATATATGTTTTGAAAAAAAGTGGTGGGAGTCAGTATGCCAGCGTCCACTGTGAGGGAAGGATCGGTTGCCATTTTTATTTTTTTTGCCCTCGTCGGGGTCGAATCGAGGACTTCGAACTCCGTGTCCTAAAAGTATATTTTTTATAAAAAATTTATTAAAATTTTATTAATTGAATTTTTTATAATTTTTAAAAAAATTTCATTAAAATCGGATAATAAATAAAAAAGTTAAAGATGGCGGGCGTAACGGAAACTGTAACGGTGACGTCATAATCCTATAAATGGCTTAACGTTAGCTTGAGTTTTTTTAAAAAAAAATTCATTAAAATCGGATAATAAATAAAAAAGTTAAAGATGGCGGACGTAACAGAAATTGCAACGGTGACATCATAATTCAAAATGACGTCATCCAAAATGGCGTATCCAAGATGGCGGATCCAAAATGGCCTCCGGGGTCAACGTCAAGGTCAAAGGTCAAGGACAAGGTCATCCAAGATGGCCGCCGTGACGTCAAATCCAAGATGGCGGTCGGCTCCACAGGCTCCACAGCCAGAAGCCAGCCGCAGCTCCGGCTATTATATACTACTGTTCCCCCACTACGCACCTAACTATTCCCCTCATGCGATAGAAATTTTCGTAACGGTCGAAAATATTATAACTTATTATAAATAACGATTAGTATACAAAATAATATTTATTGATAATAACCTGCCAGAAATGTAAATCTGGTAACAATGTTCGCCATTTACGCTGTACTGCAATCTAAACGTGATACATAGCAAAAAAAAAATTAACGCGTACGTCGCTAGTTTCTACTCACCACACGAGCACGAGAAACGCACAGCCTGCCAAATCCCGCGATCTATCCTTTAAAGGCCCCTCCTCACGTTGGCCAATACGGTAGCCAGCACGCTGGCGCGCTTATTAGCAAGAAAATGGCTACTCTGCCCACACAGTGGAAAGTCGTTCTGTTTATGTCGGTGCAGACCAATGCGCAGGCATCAAAGCACATATAAAAAAAGACGTGGCTCAACTCAGGCGACGAGACGGACGTTTTTTTAATAAACATCGAAACAGTAGCAGCAGCTATGATTTATTTATGTAGCGCTTATAGATTCCACCTAAGTGCACATAGTATAAAACAACCGTTAAAAAGAGTTGTAAAAACAGAAGGTTTTGGATGCTAACAATGCGTAGAAATAGATCGAGGTAATGTGAAAGTAAATAACAACTTAACCTAAGTAGCGCTCTATATGAACCAAAAGTTTTTACAATACACTGTTTGAAAATACAGTAAATTTACGAATTTTTCAACCTCAAATAAATGAAGAGTTCTTCGTCATTTAAGATAGCCTAGTCTTCGTGAAAACTACGGCGTATTTCGTACTTCGCTGCAACAAGGTAAACAGGCAAGTGTAAGGAAGAAGGACGTTCTTGCTGTTGACTTAGTAACAGTTTTTTCAATGCAATTTCCTTAAACTCATGAAGATAACCATAAATTAACGAAGAACCCTGGATAATTTGTAACCAGCGTTCTTCTTAAATTTAAGGTGAATGAACATTTTAACATTTTAATTACGCAAATGAAGTTTAATAATTTAATGTGCGTGGCTCAGGTAACATGATCTGTATGTTTGTGCCTGAGGATGGAAATAAGCTCAGTTTCCGAAACGTCGCAGCTGTTGTCTTTGGAAGCATACTGTGTTCGTTTGTGCGGTCGTCGTTGCGGTGTCCAGAATATATATTTGGTCACATCGCTGGGTTGGCCTGTGCGACTCTGTGTTGTGTTGTCCATCAAGGTAGTTTTTTTTTCTCTTTATTTACTGTTCTTGTTGCTTATGTCTCGTCGTTGTTAGCCCACTATGTCCGCTTGTGCAGTAATGATTCATTTACTAATTCCTTCTACGGAATTTTCTGTGCTGTCTTGTTTTTAATTTTTTTTAGATATGATGTTTCTTATGACATAAAATGTAATAATCAATGGTGTATGTCCAAAACTAAATCTTGAGTAAAATAGGAATGGGGCTCCTGCAGCAGGTTCCAGGTTCTGGAGCCAAGAGCCGGTCAATGACCGACCGCCCTGACGTCACGGCGGCCATCTAGAATGATGACGTCACCATTGCATTTTTAGTTACGGTCGCCATCTTGGATTTAGACGTTACGGTAGCCATCTTGGATTATGTCACCATTTCAATTTTCGTTTAGATCGCCATCTTTAATTCTGACGTCACGAAGGCCATATTGGATAACGCTTTGACCTTGACCTTTGACTCGACCTTTACTTTGGCTTTTACTTTTACTTTGGCTTTTACTTTTACTTTTGACTTGACCTTTATCTTTGACTTGACCTTGACTTTTGACCTTGAACTTGGCCTTTGACCTTAACCTCAACCTTGACCTTTGATCTCAGTCGCAATCTTAAATTTCGCCATATTGGAATCGAGCGCCCTAATACCCGAACGTTGCAATTTTCTTTACGGCTGCCATCTCGAATAACCATAATTATCATAATTTCTATCCGATTTTAACAGGACACATTTTACAATTTATATAATTTTTAATTAATAAAATTTAATAAAAAAACTCCACAATTTTGAAATTTGTCCCCCATTTTTACCCCTAGAGCGCAGTAATTGTTTATTGCCAGGGCGCCCGCCATCTTGTTGGCAGTATTGGGCACCATCTTGAGATTCTTTAATTATTAGGGTTAAGTTAGAAATTCTGAGTAAATTCCAAAAATCATTAAAAAATCACTAAATAATTTACTGATTGATTCGATAGATTACAGTGCTTGGTTCAATCCTTGACTAATGCAAAAAAAGTTAATTTTAGGTAAAAATTATTATTTAATTAAATAACCCAAAAAATAACGGTTTGAGAATAAAACAACAAAATTACAAATAAAATCTATTTCATAATTTCTACTCTACTAGAAGAACAAAATACAAACAAATCACTAACATTTCTCGATTTCTACAGACTTCTTTGAGTATGAAGCAAGTCCTTTACATGTCTTGTCATGTTTTTGCAGAACAATTCCACATGACGGTTGAATACCACATTTTTCACACAGCACAGAGTTCTCAGTTTTATGAAAAGGACAGTGATATATTTTATGATACCTTACATGTTTTATGCATACAAATGTTTTGCTGCAGAATATACAGTTTGATTCGGATTAATGTTTAATCAGTCCTTTGCAAGTCCACATGTGCTTTTGCAAGTTTCCGTAGCGTATAAACTGACTTTAACACCTTTTGCACTGATATTAATGCGTCCAGAGTTATTATAACGACAGTGTATTATGTAATCACGAAATTTCCAGCTTTTGATGTTGTCTCAGTACGTACAGTTGGATGATGGAACACCGTTAGTTGCAGCATCCTTATCGATGTCACTGACACTGTTGACATCCATTGTTCTGCTGCTGATGACACTGCAGCGTTAAAATCTCCTGCTTTGCTGGAACAGTAGGTGCAACTGTTGACGTCGTTGCCAACAGGATCTGTCTCGTCGTCGCCGCCGTCTTCGCAATCGGTATCTTTGTAGCTGTCAGCAACGTTGCCATTAGGGTCTGCGCTGTTGATGGTAGGCCTTCCATCCAGGTCGACGTTGATGATGGTAATGATGCCACTGAGTTCTCAATAATTCCCAGATACAAGACTAATATGTGAGATAAGTCAAACAAGAGGATCCGCACTGCACCACAGCCAGAGGTGGACCGAGAGTCTCATCATCCAGTCCTCACTTATAGAAGCAGTTACTGGCGTGAGATGCGAGTGAAAACAACTGCCAGTTTAATTTTTACAAACATGTTCTTGCTTGCACTTAACTGACCCAGTGCAGATTTCGTAATTTCGATTTAGACTATATAGCCGTGAAATTAGTTTACTACATTTGGTGCACTGAAACAGTATTCTTTGTGCATTATTCCAACATCCACCTCTTTCATGCGTACTAGCAGTTTAAGTGGTAGTGAATGACGTACCGCAGTATTTGCACTGGCACTATGAAAGTCCATCGTTCATTGAAGTCTCCAAGGTTGCTGATGAAACGCCAGCCAATGGAACAGCACCTGCTAATTTCTCCTCTGCAGCTGTTATCACAGATGCCATCAAGATCTCTGGTGCTGCCCGCGTCGCTGCCATCGAGATCTCCGCTGACACCAGGTTGCGCACTGCCGATGTTAAACTAGTCATCAAGGCCGGCATTCAAACACCAACTAAAACTCAGGAAACTTACTGAAGAGAGTCGATCCGCCTGCACCGCAGTCAAAGGAAGACTGACTCCATCGTCTGGATATCACATAAATACTCGCAGCGACTGGTATAAGACGCGAGTCAAATCAACAACCATTTTACATTATTACACGAGTCAAAACAACAGTCAGTTTTAGTAAATTTTTAAATGTAATAATTTTACGGTCTATAAATTCAAGATTAACAAATCAGATTCTAACTTGGCTAAATGGTTATGAAACTCCAATTGCTCCAACTGCACCAAAGCTCCAAATGCTTCATTTACTCCCAAGTTCCAAATGCTCCAACAGCTCCAGGTGCTCCAACAGCTTCAAGTGCTCCAATGCTCCAAGTGCTCCAACTTTCCAAATTGCTCCAAGTGCTCCAATTGCCCCATTGCTCCAATTGCATTTTGCTCGAACTTGACCCGATTGCTGGAATTACTTAATTATCGCTCTCCATTTCGTTAATTATTTGTGATGATTTTTAGATCCTTAAGTTAGTAGTTGTATTTCGAGAACTTAGTCTTATGTATAAATCAGATTGCAAAAAAAAAAAATTACTTATGAAATTCAAAATATAATTTATTTTTTTTAATTTCATACACATGAAAGTAAAACAAGTCATTATTGTATGTAGCCAGCTTCCCTCAGTTCTTTGAGTATGAAAGCTACTCCGTTGAGGTAAGAATAGTTTCGTCCACTAATCGACACCATTATTAGTCTCAGACGATCTTACGACCTTTTCATGACGCATAATCAATCTAATTTGCTGCTGTCATCTTTCTTGCATGTTTATGATAAATACTTTTTAAGATCTCTGAAGTATTCCGTTGTAACACCAGCCTCAAGGTCACTTTGGTCACCAGCCCAGTGATTATCACAAGCCTGATCAGAATAATTTATTTTAATCGTTATTTCCAACGATTTTAGTCTCAGCGCTTCATCTTAGTCCTCGATCCTGTGAGCTTCAGATACTTCGTCACAGTCTTCGATCGTGTCAGCATCACAGTCTTCGATCGTGTCAGCCTCAGATGTGTCATCACAGTCTACGATCATGTCAGCCTCAGATGTGTCATCACAGTCTTTGATCTTGTCAGATTCAGAACGTTCTCTATTGTTTACTATTTAATTGAGGCGACTAGAATTTCGTGTAAATATATTTTCATTTCGCATGAATATGCTACTTTTTTTCGTTAGTATTAAATCTTAAATAATTAACGATATCTGGGATAGTATTTTTGGCATTAACATTTTTACATTCTTCGTGATCATTAAAGTTGTCTAATATATTGCCTTCATTCCATTTACTTGGTGTTGTAGACCCGTCCTCGTTTTCTTCAGTCAGCTTAGTTATACAGGCCCTGTGGTATTTATTCAAGAAATATCTTCGACTAAAGGATTTCGGACACTGACTGCAATTAAATGGTTTTTTAAGGACCCAAATTACATTCGGTTCTTTCATGACGTTTAGAATTTTTTTTTCAAGGTAAACTCCTTGCTGCAGTATCTACAGCGGTGTCCTTTCGATAACGCTACAGGCATCGAACCGGGTTTCATATTAGCTTGTGTGACTAATACCAGATCCATACTGAGATTTTTAAATAGGAACCTTTATTTAAATAGAAATTTTAAAATTTCAACAATGAGAGTTAATTTACCTCATACAAGAAACTTGTGGCAAGTAATTCCTATTCTTGCCAACAGATGTCGCCACATGTCGGGTTGAGGTAAATATTATTTATTTTTTATGTGAGATGCGGGATGCTCACTCACAATCGCAAGGAAAAGGGAAATCATATTGCACGATGGTGTTTCTCAGCTGTTTTAAGACATAGTATTCGATTGAGTAGTGATTTTTTCTTTGAATTCCACTTAATTAAAATATTGTAAATGCTGATTTAGTAACAGGAACTCGCCAAGTAATACAAACTCTGAATACAATTGCATGTATCATTATGAAAAAAATTGCACGCAGAGATAGTTTTCTCAGAAATAATCCGAAGTACACGGAGAACACCAACAGCAGTCTTGCCAGGTATTTTTTTATACATTTAAAAAAATTTCCTGTTAAAATTTGATAACAATTATGTTTTTTAAAGATGGCGGCAGTAATGAAAATCGCAATGTTTTGGGATTGGGGCGTTCGATTCCAAGGTGGCGAAATTTAAAATGGCTACTTAGGTCAACAGTCAAGGTCGAGGTCAAGGTCAAGTTCAATGTCAAATGTCAAGGTTATGTTCAAAGGTAAAGGTCATGTTCAAAGTCAAAAGTCAAGGTATAAGGTCAAAGGTCGAGGTCAATGTCGTCATTCAATATGGCCGCCATTATGGCAGAATTCATGATGAATATCGTAACAAAAGTGCAACGGTGACATAATCATCATACAAAATGTCCACCGTGATGTCACAATTCAAGATGGCAAACGTAACGACAAGTGCAACGATGACATCATCCAAGATGGCCGCCGTGACCTCAGGGCGGTCGGTCATTGACCGGTTCCCAGTTCCAGAACCTGGAACCTGCCGCAGGAGCCCCATTCCTATATATACTATATTGAATCAATCTTCTCCACTGCAATAGCCATTCAAAGAACGAACATGATACTGTGAAGTATATTTACAGTATTGTACACATTTAGGAGCAGCATGGAACAGCAGCTTGCAGTACCTACTTATCGCAGTACCATCTGGAGAATTCGATAATTTTGTTCGAATGTCAGCCAATGATTATGAGTACCTCCTACAGAAAATAGATCCAATGGATGCGATTCCATTGAAAATGCGCCTTAAGGTAACATTGAAATATTGAGTGCCGGTGGTTAGATAACGAAGCTTACATTATCTTTTCACAATTTCAAGCCAAGTTATATCGAACATTTTGCCTGAATTGTGTTTAGCGCTCAACGAAGTGTTGAATGATTTAGTGAAGGTAAATAAAATAAATTACCGTATTTATTACTTGGTAGTTTTAAGTAACTATGTAATTTTGTATTGTTTATGTGGTACAGTTAGCAACGCCATTATGTAAACGCAGACTCCAAATGTTCAGTCAGTGACGCCTATTGGGGATCCACAGAATGTCATATGGGTAGACAGGAAAATCTGCACACAAAGAATGTCAACATATTGGCGTTTCTGAATACATTTTCCGAGTCTCTGGTTAATTTGTAATATTTAAAGAACTTTCACGATTTTAGCGAAACATCTTAAATTACTCCTGCGGGGTTACTCCTCCATTTGTCGCATTTTCAAATGCTTCAAACAAGATGTTACTGTTCGTCTTGTTTACACTATTTCCTTGAGACAAAATTTTAACGCTTTTGTCTGGTAAATGCGTTACTGCTACATACACTGTCAGATGATTTGTGAGAAAGCGATTTAGTTTTGTGAGTAGTATGAATTACTAAGCCCGGTGACGGGGATTGTGAAGAGTAGGAACTCAGTTACGATGAAGGACGACTTAATATTTTTTTTTTGTGACGAAGAAGAAACAGTTTGCATCACCCGGTCGTACCATTCGCGATTGTTAATCAGTAAGCTATGTATTTTGTACATTATCTCTTCTCTTTCTGCTTGAGGCTGTACTCTTAGATTTGTGGCCAGAAGTTCACCAAAAATATCATATTCATCTTTTTCTTATCAGTATGCAATACATTGTTTAAGCGATACTCTTGTGTTTGCTCGCTTCCGGTCATTATTGTGGGTTCTTTGCTTGACGTTTCCACACCGGAGTAGTAACAGAATAGTTAGAGTCTGAAGAAGCATCGGGGGTGCTGTTTTCAGCAGTTTAAAATAATTCGTTGCTAGTATGATTACTGGAAATGCTTGTCTCTCCCTCATGATAAATTTCATCACGTTCAGCTTCGTGATTTATCGGGGATCAACTCTGAAAAAAAAAACACAATAAAATATATCAAGTCTAATAATCTACAACTACAGTTATTTGCCTATTTATTTTTTTCAGATCCCGATAACTGAGGATGAATAGCTTTCCAAAGCAGAAGGTTTTAGTTCCCCCCACGTTTCTGCGCAATTTATGGAAGCATGCCATGTTTCTATCACCAGCCCATACTGTGACAGAGTACTTTAATTATAAATGGACTCTTCAGCATTATACTCTTAGTGCTAGTTGATAGTGATTACGGTTTTATGTTTGCAAACATAAATGTGTTAAAGCAAAGAAGTAACACAATTAGTAACATTTTGGCATCATCTAATCCAGTTCCTAATAGTAATGCGGCATTTGCACTGAGTAGGTGTATTATGAAGCCATTTCCTGGACATCGTGCTCTAGCTAATCCGCAAAGATCATTAAAGCAAAAGTGATCTCTTTCGCGTGTAGTTGTCAGAAATAATTGTGTGTTAGGCCTACCTATTATCCAAAAAATTTATAATTAAAAAAACTACTCCATTAGATACAAGCAAAGCTTCTACGATTACGACATGTATATTATTACAAAACATTTTGCGCTAAAAAATTAAGACATCTCGTAATATGTACACTTGCACAGGTTCAGTCGATTGATATTTTAATGACCATTTAGTACAACCAGGATTCTAGAGACGTAACAACAGAGATTCATGTTTTGATCCATTGCATTCTGTACCTCGAGTAGCTTCAGTAAGTGCGCTTGAAATTTCATGACTTATTTTTACGCAAATAACCATTACACGTAGATTAAATTAGGCAAGTAGACCTGATTAGTAGAGACCTGCAAAATTCGCGGTTTCGATGGCCTTCAGGATAGACTGCACATACCCCTGTACACTCGGGCAAATAACGCAAGTTCATTGGCTGCCGACTTGAAAGTCGTCTCAGCTGGTTTGTCTGTGATTCTATCCTTCTTTGGTTGAGGGTTTATAATTGGTTGAGATTCGTCCAGATGAACAGTAAGCCAATATAAAAATTATCTAAGAGGTATGTGTGTTTGAATTCTAGCCTATCACCGAATGAATCCGCGAATTTTGCATATCTCTACTGATTAGTTTCAAACGGCGTAATAAAAAATAGTGAAAGATGATTTTCTGAAGTAAATACCACTACATAAAGACATTGTATGTTGTTTTACTAACGTTTTCTTCTGTATTCACGATACTTGTGCAATCATACACATCCTTCAGGAACACTTCCGTAGCATTATAAAAGATCCAAAAGGGTTTGTACGTGTCGTCTTCCTCAGCCCCCAATTTCAAAAACGACAATTTCTTGTTTAGAATAAGTCATTAAGACTTTTTTTTTCTTCATTAGCTCGTTAACAGGCACATACATAGTATATGCAATATGGTTCCAAGAAACGTTGACCTGAAACAATATATAATAATACCTACGGTCCATCACTTTTGTCGTGCTGGCGTCGCAGAAATGTGTCGAATGTGATTGCTTAAAAAAATGAAACTAAATTCGCGTCCATCGCATCGCGCCCGTCGCGCCATTGTGATGTTGTCATGAACGACTGAGCGACCTTGGCAAGTGCGCGGACGTAGCGCGGTCGGGCAGCGGTGTTCGCCAGTCCACGACGGCAGGTGTCTGCCGCTCTGGCTCGTGACAGAGGGGAGTAGTCGTGCGCCGGAGTTGGGAGAGGGGAGGGTGTTTTGACGGCGCGCTTCCTGCGGTGTGTGCGCGCACAGGGGCGCAACTGAAGAGGCGGGGTACGGCCACTGAAACATCTGTGCGGTTGTAAAATGCCAAACATCCAAATTAATTTTTAAATATGAATAAAACATAGACGTTTCTTTAACAATAATAACGTGGAGTCCACGTGCGACAGAAGTGAAACATCTTGTTTAGAGATAAATTATTTACGTATTCAATCACACTATTCAATAAAAATGAACGATACTTGTAAAGTTAATTGCAATAACTTTGTTCCACAGGAATAAATGAATTGTAGATACTTTAAATTAAATTAAATTAATATGGTAGTGTCAATTGTTAGTCTTTACTAAAACTGAGGAATAGACAAACACAAGCGGCGTTACGAGAATTCTGTAGCATCACTGCTGCATCATTTCTTCCTCTCCCCTGCCTTCTGCTCTTCTGACCGTTACAGCTAGCATATAGCGCGCTCCGCTACGTACCTATCCCTCCCTCTCCACCCAGCCAAGCCTTCTTCCCATTCGACCGCTAGTGCATGAGTTGGAGTGGCGTCACGGTTGATGCACTCTCCTCTACCGGTTCCCCCACCACGTACCTCACGCTGGAAAATTGTAGCCCCCTCAGCAAAGAAGTTTCACTTCAAACAGTAATATTATAAACATGCTTGTTCAGAATTTATGGAATGGTGTATTAGCAGAGTGGCGTATTGAGTATGATGGCAAAATTTTATACAATGGAATTTTTTTGACAATTTTAAATATTTCCTGTAGCAATGAAATAAGCATAGCTGACATGTGCACATGTGCAGACGTGTGCCCGTGTGTGTATTTTTTTTTTTTTTTTTTTTTTTTGCAATTTAATCTGAGATAATGGTTTTCAAAACTCGTACTTTTTGGCTATGCAGTTTTTAATACTTCTAACAAAAGATAAAGCATGTTAACATGGTGTTTTGGTTGTTCTGTATTGCAAAGAAGATAATCTCGAACATTTATTAATATTCCCAGCATCAAATGACAACAAAAAATTATCAAGGTTGCCAACTTTTATTTTCGAAACGTTGACTTTTAGGTTGTTAGTTTGCCTATGAATACGGCACAATTCGCTGTTTTCCAAAGAAAATAAGAGCGTTAGTTATAGCATTGAGTTGCGACTCTTTTAACTTCCTTGCTTTGTGAGAGTGCATGCGTACAACAGACTGGCAGGCGCATTGGCGAGGCTTTGTTATAGGTACGTACCAATATAATGGCACCTGTACCATTCACGGCCTCATGTACCATTTACAATGACAAACTTATCACGACACTCAAATGTACAATTGGCATCCAAAAAAAAAAAACTGAGCGAGTGTTGCAGTACTCGCCAGAGATGTGTCACAGTTAACCTCGGTAACGAGCAGATTCATATGTTTTCATGTTTCAAATACACTTATAATACGAAACTCGGACACAAAAGTTAACGTAGATTCTTTTTAAAAAAAATGCAGAGTGTGATGAATTGTGTCTACATTTCTTGACGTGAATCACACGTACTTCCCGCATCCACCACAAGAATTCACTGTAGGAGCAGCTACGTCGACTATCAAATCATTCGATTTGCAGACCAAAAATTTAAACTAGTATTTAATGAAAAGGCTCCGATAAAAGGGGAAAAGATTTGAGAAAATACTAAACCCCGGCTTTGGAGCATATTTTCAACGAGGAATTTATTAAAATACTGCCGATCTTGTTAAAATTCATCAAACAGCTAATACTATAAAGTTTCCCTAAGTCTTTGTAAACTTTGATTCGCGCCATCCGCCACAGAGGACAGCACTGTGGTTACACATTTCCGTTCCATGCGACTACCGTTTCATTCACGAAATTACTCCCACCAAATGCCGTGTACCGAGAGTAAATGCGTCCCGATAGCTGTCAGGTGGTGGAATCACAATAGCGCGAGGGATGTGATGCGTTGGTCGCGGACATTATTCTAAACAAACACGTTCAACACATCCATGACGTCAGCGCGAGAAAAATGGCGGACTTGACAGACTTCCCGTTTAGAAATAATTTCTAATTCCATCGCATCGCGGGTGCGACGTTACTGAAATGAACGTCAGAATTTTTTTTTTCGAAAGATGGTTAAACTGTTGCGTTGGTAACACTATTATTATTTGCGCATTTCTTAAGGTTTTTTTTTTTTTCACTTGAGCTATTTGTGAAATCTCTGAAATGTGTAGGTGCATTGTGTTATTCAAATTTAATGTTGAATTCTAATCAATCACGTTTCTCTCAAACATGTTTTTTTTTAATACCAGAGAGCGTTGGTGGATGTCATATGTTTGTTGCGTATGTAATAAGGTTAATTCTACTACAGGTTAGGAAGAAAACGGGTTTTCTTATGGGCGAGTTTGGCACAGGGAAAATTTCTGCCGCTAGGTGCGCTGGCGTAGCGAAAGGGTAACATTTAACACACTGCCATTGAGGGTGAACGTGAGAAAACCGCATTGAAGTCAAATAAAATAGTCGGTATGGTATTTAGTAATGTGCTTTTTGTTTGCAAGAATTATATTGAACAAGTCTTCCGTTAAGAACGTGTAAATTTCACAACTTTATGCCTTTTGGGTACGTAAATAAAAGCTATCCTGCGTTTCTGTTTCGCCGCGAGCAATCTGCATATGAAGGTTAGCAAATATTTGAGGTAAGTTATGTCTGGATGAAAAAAGATGTGCTTGTTTGTGTTTTTATCGGTTTGATATCACAGTAACTATACTATTGTGATGAACGTTTTTTTAGTTTGTGAACGTTGTTGATTCGCGGATTAATGGAAATTAGGCGAATAATAACTAAAGTGAAGTTGAGGTCATGACCTCACTTAACCTTACTTTACTTTACCTGCAGGTAAGCTTTGTACTTCAATTACAGATTTACTTGTTAATATAGCAAGCGTAACATAAACAACCTTTCACTTAGTTATTATTCGACTGATTTCTCGGGATATGCGACAGCCTTTCCAAGCTTAACGTAATTTTTATTCATGCCACTAATACAATTTACATCCCATATTCCATTAGTTACAGCAAGTCCGAATTTAAAATTTACGGACACAAAACATTGGTGATTTACTAAGATATTTAAGAGAAAAATAATTGTTTTTTTCAACTGTTCATTGCTTCACTGTGAAATTTGGTTTTCAAAACTATGAGTGTAGTGAGCTTGTATGGTGCACCCATCTACTTGCAGCATTTGTGCTTGTTTAGAAATTTGAAATAGGGATAAAATGTGGTAGGTAAATGGTTGTTCCTTTTGTGCTTAATCTTCAAGCACTATGTGAAGCAGGATGGAAAATATATTCAATTAAAAAAATTAAATAATTAAATCAATGCCATTGGATGTGTAGTTTAAAGGGGCGGTTCTTAACTAAACGATTTTACTATATTTTTTTTTGTAGCTAGCCTGACTCAACTGACCATTTTAATATCGCAATCATTGTAATGTAACTAACCTAACCAACTGTCCACACCCACTATTTAAGTCTTTTAAACGTAGCTTACTAAATATAACCTAACCAACCATTTTCACAGTATCAAAATTCTTGACATATTTTTTTTTAAAATTATGTTATTGTAGTATACTGTTTTAACAAGTAGAAATGTTAGGTTAGCTACATTAAAATTACTGTGAAATGGAGTGAATGATTGGTTAGGTTAGTTTTATGTGTATGTTGCAGAACTATTAGGTATTAAAATGGAAATGGGACAAAACAAAACAATTCAAATTTTCAACCACATGGTTGCCTTCATAAGAGTGGAGAATACACCATGTAGATATGTGTAAAGGTTTTAAGTTGGATTTGTTATATTTAATTTACTTATTTATTATGCTGTAAGTGATGGCCTCAATTTAATTATTTGTTTATTAAATTGAAATCTCATTGCAAATACCACACTTAATTGAAACATATAATTCTATATCCATGTAATATGTTTTAAAATTGTGAACTTTTATAATGAAGTACCAAAGCTGTATTTTTTATGTTTCATTGGAATTTCACTGAAGTCAAAACACATGTTTTAGAGAAGTAATATAAGCAATTGTAACTACCACGTTTTAAAATTACTAGGTAGCTGATTGTTTTTAAATATATCAAATTGTGCTGGAAAAATCAGTTAAATAATATGTGTATTTGTATTTACTAAGCGTGCACTAGAATTAATTTGTCCCTTGGCATGTAGTGTCTCTTGCTCCTGCCCTCTCTGTCGTCGCCAGGTGCTCAGAGGCAGGAATGCCACAATTGATATGTCCATAAATTTGTCCCTATTTTTCATTTTCAACACTGATTACTTTCCTGCATTTCATAACATTTTTTTTGAGGTCTCAAATATAGTTATTGAAAATTTTATAAGGCAAAAAAATTAAATTCCAATTGCAATATTGAACTTTTCCTATAGACATCACATAAGGATTAGTTAATTAGCTATTATTTGCTTTAAAAAATCAGCAATGAATGTTTTTTAAATAATACATACCTCCAATATGTTTTGGTGACCTTTGATGTGAGAAGGTAACGAAAGCCAATAGAATTAAGTGTATGTGACAACTCAATGATTGATGTTATCATTACTCTTATTCCACAGGCTGTTGATGGTGAAAGAAACAATTCTGGCTGATATTTGGTGGATAATTCCCATGTGTCAATATACTCCAAGAAACCAAGAAGTGTCTACATAAGAAATAATCATTAAGTATTTTTCATGTTCCAATACAGGAAAATCTTTATTTTTGTTAAGTGCAGATTATGAATAGAAGCAAATATTTCTTTTAATGTTAAATTATTACTGTATTGTTTTTATATCAGTTATTATAAAAATTAACTAAACAAATAATTCTGAGTAGCCTATTTGTTATCTACAGACATAATATTGAAATATTTCAAAATTTAGAGTTTTACCTTTTCATCATCTGATCCAACAGTCAGGCCTTTCCATGGTTTGTTGTTGTCTAGTATGGAATAAACTTGTGCAACTTTTTCTATGTAATTTACGGTGCCAGAAATATTTTCTATACCAGGCTTGTTACTGTAAAACTTCAAAGCTGCAGCTGTTTCCATTGTGAAAAGCTAAAAGCATGAAAATTTCATTATAATTTTTACAGCAATAAGAAATTATTTTTTTTAAGGTGAGTTTCATGCAAGTTTCTAACCAGTTTTAATCATGTAATTACCCTCAATGTATTGTGTTTGTGTGATATGTAAATTAAATTATTAAGCTAGGTTGTTTGTATAAAAAAATGTTAAATATAAAACTATACTGGTGACATACAATTAATTAATTTTTTTAGTTCTTAAATATAATGTTTTCATCAGTGATTATTGGATTATTTCAGTTCATGCATATGCCCAATACAAATAACTTAATAATTTAACATATAGTGTAGCCTAGTAAGTTGAATTTTAATTTGTAGTAGTATCAAAATAATTTAGTAAAACTTTTGTTGTCTCCCCATGTTACAAATATAAATAATTAATGGTAAAAAATAAACTGTCTATAAAATTATTTTTGTGTACTTATTTAATAAAACAAGTATATATATTTAATTTACAAAATAATTTTTAATGTGTTGTGTGCACAGGATGTGAATAAATTGGCAGAGTCCATATTTCCCATATCATTCCCAAAAATGCTCTTGGAAGCAAAAGAAAATTGTGTTCATAAATTCATTAGTGCCACTGGTAGTTATTTGGTAAAGAAAACAATGACAAGTACCATTATCGCTTAAATTTTGATTAGTGTAACTTTTATTATGAATAACTGCATTATGGAAATAACATAATTTGTACAGCAATTTGTAGTTACCTGCTTCATTAGAGTAACACTCATTTTCTGGAAATTATTTGGCTTCACGTTTATATTTTTAATTTGGGACCATTCTTTGTAAACCATTGTGTGATAAAATAGGATTTTCTAAGCCCAGTGTAAATGAATTTTTCAGATTTTATTCCTATTGTAATGCATTCAAAATATTGAAAATAATTTCATCTGTAATGTGTTATATTTCACCTTCTTTTTTTTAAATGTTTTTCTTCTGAATTGTGCTGGTGCCCAAGTTTTAATAAACATTGCAAATTATACTGCAATAAGGTAATTTTAAACAGACAATTATAGTCAAGTCTTTAAGTGAACATAGATTAACTAAATTTCATGTTACAATTCTCAATTCTATACCTTTAATAATAAAACTTAAATGTATTTCTTTCAATTTTATGTTTTACTTAAAAGATATGAAATAAAATATCCTGTGATGCCTGCCCTGCAAATAGAGCACTTTGCTGCCATAATCGTTTTACAGCAGATCCAATGTTCCTGAAGAGCCAAAAAATTGTGGAGGAAAAAAAGGCAAGTTAATTTCGCCTGCCATGAAGGAAGAAAAATATTTTGTAGGACTTAATGCAAAAAAAACTATCATAATGCACACAAAATTCACAGCTATGCTATGCTGTAGCATAAAATCAAGTAATTATCTTAAAAACCACTTGAGTACTGTGTGGTAAAATTTTTTTCATTAAAAGTAAAAATGCCATCAGCAACTGTAAATGGTTTTAGTGAGATTTTGGTTACTTTGAAATTTTAAATTTAAATGGTCGTAACTGCAGCAAGTATTGTATTTGATTCAAAAATGAACATGCACTCATCTCTAGTTTTCTTCTGTATGGCTTGCGCTGTCTCAAGTATGAAGGAAAGTTTGGATAAATAGTTGGCACTGCAGATTATGTTAAAGTTACTTTACCTCTTGGTATCTTGATGGTTTCACCTTGAACTTCGTGAACATAATTTCTTAATATCATTTGTTCCTGAAATGTGTATACATAGTTGCTAATTACTTGACAGATTACCGCTGTAATAACAGCTGTGTTCAACATGTATGCCACATGCCACTTCATGTCCTGTAACACTTTGTGCTCTTTAAAAACTGTGCATCTTTGAATTTGAGCTCTTTATTGTTCGAGCTAAGTGTTTGTTAATGGATTTTCTCATTTTCAACCCAATCCACAATAATAAGCCCTCATTTGTTGTATTCAAATATAAGTATAAAAATAAAAATGTTGAGTAACATTACAGTCAACCCTAACAAAAATTAAATAGTTATCTCATTTTGTATTGTAAGTTTGGAACTATGAAATCACTTCATTCACACACACACATATATATGTTTGTTTTTTTTAAATCAATTGTGCTTTTTGTTCATCAATATTTTTTGCATGAATTTATTTAAACCAAAATAATATTTAAAATTAAAATGCAGTTAAGGTAATAAAGGGATTTTGAATGAGCAAATAGTCATTGACTTCATTTGAATTTAAATATTAAATAATGTACCTACAGCACACATTGATATATTTTTCAGTTGGTTGGAGTGAACTCAGGGCAGTTGGATATTAAATTATTATCTTTATACACTTGTGGTTGGGCTTTCACCTGTTGGCAAGGAGCTCCCCTCTAGCTCACTCTACCAATTTCTGAAGCCTCCTCCTGAAGTCCGTCCCTCCTCTCCCATTCAGTACCCTTCCCTCAAGCCCATTCCACTCTCGCCCTGTCCTCACCAGAAACACCTGCTTTCCTGGTTCAGTTTGTCTCCACTCCCTCTGGATCTTCCACTGGTGATCCCTCCTCCCTCTGTACACCCCTCGGGTCAGCCTATCTCCCGGATTTCCCCAGCCCCTCAACCCAATTACTATTTTATATGACCTCACTCGTTAAATCTATTTTTCCTACTTTATTTTAAACTGAGGATCTTGTGTACTAAGTCACGTGCATTTAGATTTTCCTAGTTGTGAAAGGAAATTGTACAGGTCTAAATATATCATCTTGGGACATCTGGCTTCCACAATGTGTTTTTTTACGTTCCTTAATACACAGTGTGTGTTCTCTGTGTTGTGTCTACCGGAAGATTGAGCAACAATTTGGACTGAATTGTTATTAATGCCAACAAAGTTTCAAAGTGCTGTTAACTTTCTCTAGTATGTGCAATTGCATTTAAATTTAAATTAACACACATGTAGTTCTGCTGAAAACTTTTTCAATTACAATAATTTGATCTAATTGGTTATCTAAAAAAGATGTGTTAAATATAGTAAACAGATTGGAATCCTTGAGCAAAATGATAACCTGAATGAAAATTGCAACGAAAGAAATATTACTTAGTGGTAAGTAGTATTATGGCAAACTAGAAGGCTATTTGAAAAAATTACCCTACTTACATGATTTTTGATGAAATATATATAATTTTATTTAAATTTGCCAAGAGCAAATTTGAATTAATGGGTGAATAAATGTTGATATTTAAAGTACCTATTACAATTATCAACAGCCCAAAACGTACTGAAAATATGAATGCCAATTTTTTTTTTTTTTAATTTTGGGGTTATTGGCATACAAAAGATGTAACCTGAATTTTTTTTTAAATAATTATCAGAAACGAACACGAACCTTAACATAAACAAAAAGATCATAATGCATGTTGTAATACCACTTTTATATCTGGTTTGATACCAACGAACTCATCCTACTACAGAGCCTAACGTGACTATCAAGCTGGAAGTCGGGATGGAATTGGTTAGGATATATAATTTATTTTCACGAACCTCGAAATTTATTTCACAAACAATCAGTTTTCCTCAAATCTCTATCACTCCTTGGGATCTTTCTGTTCCATAAGTCGCTTTTGTTTTTCGTCTGCAGGAGCCTTAAATACGTTAATACTTGCGTCGTATTTTCTCTACTACACCCAGTTTTGCAACCGGGCACAAAACAACACTTAGGCATATTGAAAAACTAAATTAAAAACTACTTAAAGATGAAAGTTAAGCTATCCTAATTTTAAATTCAAAACGAACTGAGAAGTTATACACATAATGGCTGTATCCGAATACATAGGGATGCGTCCTTAGCACACACATCCCTACATCCCTTAGCAAATGCAGCCACAATGTAGAGGACGCATTTCTAATGGATGGATAGTATCCGAATACTTTTACTGCTAGCACCACCTGTTGACTGTCAGTCGTACTAATGTTCACGCAGCCATTTAGTGTAGGGATATTCAGCAAAACGTAAATAATAAATACCTACCAATTAAAAAATAATGTAATGTGTATGTTATACATGTAAACGATCCAAATAAAATACATTTTATAAATTGTAAACTTTAAAAATACTTATGAGTTTTGAATTATCCTTTAAGTTTAAATTCGTATTTTTATTATATTTATTAACGTCTTCATTTGTCTCTTTTAAGTTATCACTTTCGCTTATAATGTTTTAAACAAATATTATGCTGAAAATCTGAAGTAATATTATACACAAACAAAATAAAACCCGATTCCGAAGCTAATGGATGTAGGGACGCGTTAGTGGATGCGAGTGTCGCATCCCTAGAAATCTCGAATTAGTGGATGCGTGAAGGGATGCATCAGCATCCCTTGTGAGAATTCGGATTCAACACAAAGATGGCCGCGTCCACTACGATGCACTTTTAGTGGATCCCTTAGCTAAGGGATCCATTAGGCCAGTATTCGGATACAGCCATTGTTATTTCACTTTGAAAAATGCAAACGGCCCATTTAAATGCATTGAAACAGATTAAAATGACCACCTCATCGAACACTACTGCTACCTGGCGGAGAAACAAAATAGTGTGCCAAACTTATAACATTGATCTTCCCAACCTGTAGTAGAATTAACCTTAGTATGTAATGACAAGAAAATTTTATGTTTGATTTTTTTTTTTCATCACGTTGCGTTGGTGAGATCGAATGTTCACAATAACACGATATTTCGCTGTCGCATCGCACGCTACGCGTCGCGCCATCGCGCTATTGTGATTCCAGTATTCTATCTTATGTGTCGTCTCAAATTTTCCAAACAGATACTTATTAATTATTATCTCATAGTGGTACAACGTCTCGGAATTGTTCATGATTATGATCGATTGCATGATCTTTCACAGCTCGAAATAACGTGAAATAAAAATCTGGTAACAAAATTTGTGACCAACCAACGAATGCAAGTGAGCTATAGGAGTAAATTTACAACAAAATCCTTTAATCAACGTTAATGACAAGAAAATTATATAACCATCTCGGCGAGTGAACCGCGCCTTGAACATTACAGACGATTAATAAACGCCTTAATTTCGAGGTAAGATGTCTTCACCCTCAACTTCGCAAATTCCGTTTATCTGGTGTCTTGGTTTGATAAATTCAGGCTAACAAATTATTCCCACGCATTAGTTAATGATAGTTTTTTCTCAAGATATTTGGTTATTATTACTTATTAACCTGCAATTGGGCTTTCACCCGGTGGCAAGAACTCCCACTCACTCCCCTCTCCCCCCCCCCCCCTCCATCAGCTTTCTCCTCAGCTCCCTCCCATCCCTGACCTCCACCATTTCCTCCCCCAGCCCATTCCACTCCCTCCCCGTCCTCACCAGGAAGGTGTTCCGCCCTCTCTCTGTCCGCCTCCACACCCTCTGGAGCTTACATCTGTGGTCTCTTCGTCCTCTGTACTCCCCTCTATGTACTTTGCTTCCCAATTGCCCCCATCCCCCTTCCCCCTTCAGCACCTTGAACATCCTGACCAACCTTTCCACTCTTCTTCTCCTCTGTAACGTTTCCCACCCCAACTCCTTAATCATTTCCGTTGGGCTATGCAGTTTCCCATCCTGCCCCTCCCTCCTTCTCCACATTCCCATCGCCCACCTAGCCGCTCTGCGCTGCACCCCTTCCAGCTCCTTCACCTCAGTCACCAGGTAGGGGTCCCAGACCGCCGCCGCATACTCCAACATTGGCCTGACCAATGTGGAGTATGCCTTCTCCTTTGTCCTCCTCCCAGCTCCCTGCAGGGTCCTACCAAGCAACCCCAGCGCCTGCCTTCCCCTCCTGACCACCCCCTCTATGTGCTCCGCCCATCCTAGGTCATTTTTCAGTCACCCCCAGGTACTTATATCCTGCTGCCTCTCTTATCTCCTGCCCCTTCCAGTAATATACATTTCGTGTGACTTTCCTCCTCTTTGTAAATCTGACAACTTTTGTCTTACCAACATTCAAGGACATTCCATTTTTCTCCGTCCATTGCTCCAACCTTATCTAGTCCTCTGCTAAACATCCCCCTTCCCCCACAACCTCATACACTACACAGTCATCTGCAAATAGCCTCCATCTGGCTTTCATGCCCTCCCCCAGATCGTTTATCATAATTGTGAACAACAGAGGCCCCAGCACACTCCCCTGTGGCACCCCCGACGTCACTTCCCCCTCCTCGGAGCTTTCCTCACCCACTCTCACTCTTTGTCTCATATTCCTCAGGAAATCACCCACCCAGTTTACCACCCTTCCATCCCTCACCAGCAACTCAACCTTTTCCATTAACCTCCTATGGGGGACCTTATCAAACGCCTTTTCAAAATATAAATGTCTAAACTGTGCGAAATGCCTGGCGGTAAATTTAGATTAAGTTTTAATTAACATAATTAAGTGGTTTATTAAGGGTTTTATAAACTTAATTTTTTTTTTAATCTCCTGTACCATGATAGGACCCTGACAATCTGATTTTCATTGCCACGTGTTGAATTTTTATAGCAACAGCTTGATTTTGTACAAACAAGGCTAAAAAAAAAAAAAAAATGGTGTCTTTGATGTTAAGAAACAATTTTGTAGATGACTTATGAAGTGAAACTACTTTACAGCAGTTAGGGCAAGTTGAGGCGATGACTTAACAGAGCGTAACGATGATGATGAGGGGTAGGGTGGGGTAAATAACGAATGAAGTCAAGAGTCAATAAATGTGAGACTCTTTGCAGGTTTTTTTCGTCGCAGTGTGTTACGATAGCGAACCTCCAGTGTAATCCTTCACTGTGAACTTTATTGAACGCGAATTACATTATAGTACACTTGCTTATTTGCATACTTCCAAACTCGGATACTTGCCCACATTCTTATACTCACATACTGTAAACCCACCTGTACGCTTGTATACTTGCACACTTTAACATGCGTTTTAAATGTTTCCTATCACTCTATCTGTGAAGTTTCACTTCTAACGCACTTGGCGGTCTCGAATCCTTTTTTTTTATTTGATTGTTGCAGTTGCGCTACGAAATCAAGTTTTTTGGTTATACTTCTGAAAAAATGTTGAGAGTGAATTTTTACGATGTGCGCGCGCCACGCAACGAAATTTTCACAGGATGAAAAAAAGGTTACATACAAACAAAAATTATGTATGCGCTTTTAAAACTTATACTTTAGTGGTTGATATTGCATACTGGTTTAAATCATTAAAAGCTTTTATTTATTGTGAATATTAGTGATGGAAATCTTTTTATAAATTTTTCCACGTATATTTTCAAGTGTATGTATATAAGAGAGGTTAGGTTATACATTTATGAAAATATTATGAGAACGAATTTTTACTATGCAGCATGCATTAAAAATTTATACGATGACTAAAGGCTACATACTAAAAATTAAGCATTTGCTTTTAAATCATATACTTTAATGATTGATATTCAGTACTGGTCCATAAAGTTAAAAACATGTATTAATTGTAAATATTAGTGTAATAAAACAAGTTTTAGCACATATGTTATCCAATTATTTTTATTTTATTTCCTGCATTTATTATTTTTGGCATTGTAAACAGTATTTTAGATTGAAATTTAAACCGTACTACGAAACCCAGAAGCCAGAACCCTATGACTATTGTTGTTCGAATGTCAACGCAATACACGCACCCCTCTTAGGACTATTGGTCAGGACATTTGAAAACTAAAATGGTTTTATTTTATGAAATGTAACATTTGCAATATGTTTTCATTTTAAATCTGTGTTATTTTACACTAAACTCATCTTTGTTGACAGTTTCTGTCGTTATATTGATACTGGAAAACGTTTGATCTCACGCCATTCCAGCCAATCACGAACCAGCATTTATTAATTTAAGAACATTTTAAATAATTAAAAAAGAATATAATATCGTCTGAAATGGTGTAGTGAGTCTGTGTGACGTGGTGTTAAATCCACTACATTTCAAGCGCAAACAAGTAATTTGACCGTTTGCAACAATACTAAAGTGATTTAAGAAAGGTATTAAGTCTTTTATGTATAAAACAGTGTGATTATCTTCGATATATCGAAGTGAGCGGCATATCAGGTGTTTAAATTGATCTGTAAAGCTTTTCTTCACTTATCCACCCACGTAACATTATTTTATTAAGCAGTATTACTTGTTAGATCTGCTTCAAAAAAGTATTAAAAAATGATAAAACATTATTTAAGTAATCTGACTTAACTAACACATACTTTCACGAGTGAAATAACGAATTTTTTAGTTTTACACTATTTGTAATTTTCTGGTTCTCACTCACTCAGTGGTCCTTTTTGAAAGTTTCTTGTGCCTACCACTGACCCTAAGCTAGCCGAAGCGAACTCCATTATTCATACATCAATTAAACATTATCAATGTTGTGTTATTTCGAAGGCTTATGAAACTGATTATATTGAATGAATGATTGATTCTTTTCATGTGTCCGAGATATAACTATTCGGAATTTTTACTATGAAAACAGTCGTTCAGCCATAAAGTTACTTATTGTTTTTGTTTCTTGTATAAACGTTATGTTGTAAATTTATTACATTTGAAGAAGATTGTACAAACGTTAAGCTATATCTTAGTACAGTAAATAATTTTGATGTTCAGTACTACTTTAACTGTGGAATATATTGTATGCTTAATTAAAAAATCAACATATAAAATAAATTTATGATATTGATGTTCAGTTTTTATTTGAATAAATGTATTGTTTCCCCCTATATTATAGTACATTGGCCTACCATAACACACACAATTCTATTGATCAGTGTGATATTGTTAATACTTTATTAAATCATAGATTTCAAGTTAATAATAATTAAATATTATGAGAGTAGTATTAAGAGTACAGACAAGTATTAAAAAGTCATTACATTAGTGATATAAATTGTGTTTAAAGTATTTTTGAAGTGTATTTTCAAGTGTATTTATATGTGAGGTTATGTAAATATAATTTATTTGCATTAGAAATTATACAGTTTTACATTATTATTAAATAAATAGTTTAAGTTAATAAATTAGATTAAAAACATTTAGCATAATTATTTATTTTCGTTATTAATTAAAATTTATCTTTATTATTTTATTAAATTAAATAATTTTATGAACGCGTTTATATTAATGTTGAATACTGACAATTTATTTTTAAAAATTATATTGAATTTATACTTATCCAACCGCATTTATAATGTCACTCCAATCCTTTTACTATTTTATTTCTATTAATTATTTGCATAGCAAAATTAAAGTTAGTTTTATGTTACGCCAAGTAAGTATAACTTCTAACGTGCGTACACAAGTACACGTGCTTTTTTTTTTTTTTTTTTTTTTGCTGAAACGTATTGACATTTGACCGTGACTGTACCGGCATTCCGCAGCAGTTATCTTGCGATCCCCCTCGGAGGCATCTCGGCCATCTGTCAGGCGGAATGGCCGCCGGCCGCTTGCTGCAGACAATGGAGAGCTTTCAGCGAATCATTCGTTACTCCGTCCCTTCTTCAACTGGACAGGACGCTCGAGAAAGTGTTTTATCTTCTTGTCTCGGAATAATACTGCCGGCGAGTTACCCGAAGCCCTGTTATGCACCGAGAAAAATGATCATAGAAACTACAGAATAGTGGTGTACTGGATTTGCAAGGTAGGAGTAAATGGTGGACGACACAGGATATTTTTTTTTACGTTGACTCAGCCGCGGAAGGGAGGGAGGAATTTGAAATAGAAAGAATTGAAAACAAAAATTAAAATTTGAACACGTGTATTGTAAAGACTTACATTAGTATAGATTCTAACACTTTGGCATGTGGGCCTCCATAATTAGCCGTAAGCTTCTCACGCAGCTGAAATTGCAGGAGTTGTAACAGCTCACCTTGCATCACCCAAAATGAAATACTGCATTCATTGATATTTTACAAAGAAATTTTCCCAACATCAGGAAGTGAGGGAAATATATCCCCACTACCTCCCCCCCCCCCCCTTCACAAAAAAGTCCGCCCTAAGTAGAAGTAGATTTAAACAAGTTTTTTTCCGGACAAATGCCATTGAAGGTTTACACTCTATGTCATTACAGAATGCATAGACAACACAGAAATATCTTTGGAAGGAATGAGTCAGAAAAATATCACCTCAGGGGGTTGGCAACGATGAGACAGTTGCGATAAGAACCGTAAATACCATGGTGGTATTAATCTATGGAGTAGGTATCTAATCTGAAGTTGAAGCAAATATTGTAGAAGATAATATAGTAAACTCAGGCCCGTTAACATAGCCAAGGAATAGACATATTATTAAAGCGATCCTAGCGGAGTGATCTAAAAACATACGCACGAAATTCAAATTTGTTTACGTTTGTTTCTACCCATTGCCACCTCTATGGATTATCAGCTAGGTATTTGGGAAGCTTTAACTTCACCAAATATTGTAGTAGAAGCATTAAAGAATGCATATTATTTTAAGTCAAAATTCCACAAACTTCTGATGCATTTGTTTATAACCCATGTTTGCATTAAATATAAATTAATGTGAAATAAAATATCCAAAATCTCGTACTAACAACAATTTTTACATCACTAGGTGAGCTCAGGCCGTCAGGATCACGTGGCATCACTTGCCTAACGTATTTCAACGACTTTCCTTTGTTAACCTACTACAATATTTGGTAGAATTAAACTAGTTAAAATTGGACAGAAAAAAATTGGTTGTCTGTAAAGTCGGTTTACGGACGATAGTTTAACGTGACAACGTCATAACAAAACTTTGATGAAATGATTGCATACTTTTATGAATAAAATTGAATCATATTATTGAATTATCACTATTTTTTATGGATACAAAGAAGGAGTTAAATGACATCTACAATTTAATTGATAAATTTACTTTTATTTGCACTCATTAATTCATATATGTTTTCTACTTTAACGAAGAGATTATTTTAACTATAACTTTTATACATGTTTGCTATTTAACATCTTCCAATCTGTGTTATTCTGTTAAGGATAGGACGATGTTAGGAAAATTAAGAAACTAAAAAGACAAATAGATGGTTGTTCTAATCGAGTGGAAGAGAGATAGATGCGGCACAAGCGTACAATGAGCGTAACGGGACACAACGTAACGGGACAATGTGCGTTACGGGACACTTTTTCGTGCATGCAGCCGGCGCGGCGTTCATCGATTTATTAGACGTTGTCACGTCAAAAAATCATAGCTGTATAAAGGCAAATATGCTAAAAATTTGTTTAAAACTTGAAAGAAACTTACAAAGGAAAAAAATTGGTTGTCTGTAAAGTCGGTTTACGGACGATAGTTTAACGTGACAACGTCTTAACAAAACATTGATGAAATGATTGCATACGTTTATGAATAAAATTGAATCATTTTTATTGAATTACTAGCTGCAGTACCCGGCTTTGCCCGGGCTGAACACCGGGTGATATATTGTCCGCGAGTTACAGCAAAATGGATAGCGATATGTCCAGTGTGTTGGACATTAAGAAATGACACATAATTACTGTTTGTGTATCTGTGACCTATGATTTTCTGTTTACCCAGGGCGATCGGTTGAAAGGTTTAGAAGTTGATGCGCTACAGCGCCATCTAGCGGCGAGTTACAAAAAAATGGATGATAAAAACACTTCGATGTGCCAACTTTCATGGCGATCGGTCAAACGGTGTAAGAGTTTATCGACGTCATACATACCAAAATCCAATTATATATTCTTATATTTCGAAATTTTGGGGCTTTCACTTTTGTGAAAAGTGGATGTTCAGGACCTCGAATGGTTTGGAACACTCCATCTCGAAAGAAATGATATTTGAAATTCCTGAAATTGTCGAAATTTTGGGGCTTTGACCCCAGAGGGGGAGGGGTGATTTTGAGGACCCTGAATGGCTGGGAAACAATAAAAATCGAAAGAATGATATTAGAAATTTTTAAATTTTGGGGTTTTGACCACTGAGGGAGGGGGGGGGGGGGTGATGTTGAGGACCCCGAATGGCTCGTAAACACTCCAAATCGAAAAAGAATATGTTTTTGGAAAGTTTGGGAATTTTTTTAATTATTGGGTCTTTGACTCCTTGTGGGGGGAGGGTAGTTTGAGGACCCCGAATGGCTCGGAAACACTCCAAATAGTAAAAAAAGTATTCTTAAATTTAAGAAATTTTTCGAAATTTTGGGGTTTTGCATTCCCCCAATCCCCTTACCACAAATTTGTTGGAGAACACGTCTTTGGGTAAACGTTCCGCCATCCCCCGGACACTTTATTTAGTAATGACTTAATTTTAATACAATTTCCTCCAATTTTTCGAATTTTGTGGCTTTCACTTTTGAGAAAAGGGAGAAGGGGGGGGGGGGATAATGTTCAGGACCTCGAATGGTTCGGAACACTCCATCTCGAAAGAAATGATATTTGAAAATCCTGAAATTTTCGAGATTTTGGGGCTTTGTCCCCAGAGGGGGAGGGGTTATTTTGAGGACCCTGAATGGCAGGGAAACACTAAAAATCTAAAGAGAATGATTTTTGATATTTTCTAAATTTTGGGGCTTTGACCCCTGTGAAGGGGGGGGGGGGGGTGATGTTGAAGACCCCGAATGGCTCGTAAACACTCCAAACCGAAAGAGAAATAGGTTTTCGAAAGTTTGGGAAATTTTTTTATTATTGGGTCTTTGACTCCTTGTGGGGGGGGGGGGGGGGGGGGGAAGGTAGTTTGAGGACCCCGAATGGCTCGGAAACACTCCAAATAGTAAAAAAAGTATTCTTAAATTTAAGAAATTTGTCGTAATTTTGGAGTTTTGCACTCCCCCCCCCCCCTCCCACAAAATTGGGTGCGAAGTCGACTTTAGGTAAAAGTTTCACCATGCCCCGGACACTTTAGTTCGTAATGACTTAATTTTAATACAATTTTCTCAAATTTTTCGAAATTTTGTGGCTTTCCTTTTGAGAAAAAGGAGGGGGGGGGGGGGTGGAGGTTCAGGACCTAGAATGTTTCGGAACACTCCATCTCGAAAGAATAGATATTTGATATTCCTAAAATTATCGAACTTTTGGGACTTTTTCCCAGAGGGGGGCGGGGGGTTCTAGGACCCTGAAAGGCTCGAAAACGCTTAAAATCGAAAAAGAAAGATTTTTTAAAAATTTAAACTTTCGAAATTTTGGGGCTTTAACCACCTGGGGGGGGGGGGGGGGGGCAGGTGGTTATGTTGAGGACCCCGAATGGCTCGGAAACACTCCAAATCGAAAGAGATATAAAGGAAAACTTATTACCTACCTATGAATCATTTTCTAAATAAATTAATGAATAACTCTATGTTTAAGAATTTGCGTACATACATAATATTAAAACTTCAAACTATACACACCAAAAAAAAACAAAAACTAAGGATGTTTGTGAAACTATTTTTTATTTGTCATAATGTTTAAAACATTTGTAGGATTTGTTGATATGTAAAACTGTGGTGGCCATATTCCGCTTATCCAAAGGAGTATAGAAATTAATAGATATCACTCCCTGTACACACCACAAATCTTTGAATTAAGTAAAAAAAAAACATAGTCCAAAATGAAACAAAAAGTATAAATAACAACTAATTTGTCAAAAAAATTTATTCAACTGGAATGACAATGTTAACATCCACCTGAAATTTAATAGAAGTAGGTAGGTAAGAATACATATATATATATAAGAAAATAAATGAAATTAAAACATACATAAATAAAATTATCTCACACTCAACCAAACATAATGTTTAATATGAAATAAAGGAAAATGGCAATTACACGTAACTATTCTAATTAATAAAAAAAATCGACCTACCTGAAATAGTAAAATTCAAATTTTTCAACAATATATTACATAATTGATAAAAATTTCTGGTCTTCGGTCTCAGTAGCCCTAAGACTCTTGACGCTCAGCAGATAAATTATAAACACTAAACCAAACTCCTTGCAAATAAGTTATAAGTAGGTACTGTAAAAAAAAATTTAAATTGTAATATACAAAAACGGTATTGAAAACTGAAACATATATGGCGACACTACAAACTGTCAAGATATTTATTTTTTTCTTACTCTCTACTTAGTTCCTTACAATAGCAAAAACGTAACGTAATGGCTTGAAAGCTATTGCTCGGCAGACATAGAGGAATGACACTTAACAGTTTGTATATCTATGACACACGTTACATAAAATTATGATATATTTTTTTAACCCGTTTAAAATTTATTTTTTTTTAGGCAAAAGATAGCCTATGTCCATCCCCAGGATATAATCTATCTCCTTGCCAAATTTCATTACGATCCGTTCAGCCGTTCAGCCGGGAAAAGGTAACAAACAGACAGACAGAGATACTTTCGCATTTATAATATTAAGTAAGGATTTTTTTAACCCGTTTAAAAATTATTTTTTTTAGACAAAAGATAGCCTATGTCCATCCCCAGGTTATAATCTATCTCCTTGCCAAATTTCATTACGATCCGTTCAGTCGTTCAGCCGGGAAAAGGTAACAAACAGACAGACAGACAGAGTTACTTTCGCATTTATAATATTAGTAAGGATCACTATTTTGTATGGATACAAAGAAGGAGTTAAATGAAATCTACAATTTAATTGATAAATTTACTTTTATTTGCACTCATCCTTAGTAATATTATAAATGCGAAATTAACTCTGTCTGTCTGTCTGTTTGTTACCTTTTCCCGGCTGAACGGCTGAACGGATCGTAATGAAATTTGGCAAGGAGATAGATTATATCCTGGGAATGGACATAGGCTATCTTTTGTCCAAAATAATAAATTTTAAACGCGTTAAAAAAATATATCTTAATTTTATGTAACGTGTGTCATAGATATACAAACTGTTAAGTGTCATTCCTCTATGTCTGCCGAGCAATAGCTTTCAAGCCATTACGTTACGTTTTGCTATTGTAAGGAACTAAGTAGAGAGTAAGAAAAAAATAAATATCTTGACAGTTTGTAGTGTCGCCATATTTGTTTCAATTTTCAATACCGTTTTTGTATATTACAATTTAATTTTTTTTTTTACAGTACCTACTTATAACTTATTTGCAAGGAGTTTGGTTTAGTGTTTATAATTAATCTGCTGAGCGTCAAGAGTCTTAGGGCTACTGAGACCGAAGACCAGAAATATTTATCAATTATGTAATATATTGTTGAAAAATTTCAATTTTACTATTTCAGGTAGGTCGATTTTTTTTTATTAATTAGAATAGTTACGTCGTGTAATTGCCATCTTCCTTTATTTCATATTAAACATTATGTTTGGTTGAGTGTGAGATAATTTTATTTATGTATGTTTTAATTTCATTTATTTTCTTATATATATATATATATATATATATATATATATATATATTATATATATTCTTACCTACCTACTTCTATTAAATTTCAGGTGGATGTTAACATTGTCATTCCAGTTGAATAAATTTTTTTTGACAAATTAGTTGTTATTTATACTTTTTGTTTCATTTTGGACTATGTTTTTTTTTTTTTTACTTAATTCAAAGATTTGTGGTGTGTACAGGGAGTGATATCTCTATTAATTTCTATACTCCTTTGGATAAGCGGAATATGGCCACCACAGTTTTACATATCAACAAATCCTACAAATGTTTTAAACATTATGACAAATAAAAAATAGTTACACAAACGTCCGTAGTTTTTCTTGGTGTGTATAGTTTGAAGTTTAATATTATGTATGTACGTAAATTCTTAAACATAGAGTTATTCATTAATTTATTTAGAAAATGATTCATAGGTAGGTAATAAGTTTTCCTTTATATCTCTTTCGATTTGGAGTGTTTCCGAGCCATTCGGGGTCCTCAACATCACCCCCCCCCCCCTCCCCCCCACAGGTGGTTAAAGCCCCAAAATTTCGAAAGTTTAAAATTTTTAAAAATCTTTCTCTTTCGATTTTAAGCGTTTTCGAGCCATTCAGGGTCCTAGAACCCCCCGCCCCCCCTCTGGGAAAAAGTCCCAAAATTTCGATAATTTTAGGAATTTCAAATATCTATTCTTTCGAGATGGAGTGTTCCGAAACATTCGAGGTCCTGAACCTCCACCCCCCCCCCCCCCTCCTTTTTCTCAAAAGTGAAAGCCACAAAATTTCGAAAAATTTGAGAAAATTGTATTAAAATTAAGTCATTACTAACTAAAGTGTCCGGGGGATGGCGGAACGTTTACCCAAAGACGTGTTCTCCAACAAATTTGTGGTAAGGGGATTGGGGGAATGCAAAACCCCAAAATTTCGAAAAATCTTCTTAAATTTAAGAATACTTTTTTTACTAGTTGGAGTGTTTCCGAGCCATTCGGGGTCCTCAAACTACCCTCCCCCCACAAGGAGTCAAAGACCCAATAATTAAAAAAATTCCCAAAATTTCCAAAAACCTATTCTTTTTCGATTTTGAGTGTTTCCGAGCCATTCGGGGTCCTCAAACTACCCTCCCCCCACAAGGAGTCAAAGACCCAATAATTAAAAAAATTCCAAAAATTTCCAAAAAACCTATTCTTTTTCGATTTGGAGTGTTTACGAGCCATTCGGGGTCCTCAACATCACCCCCCCCCCCCCCCCCACCCCGCCTCATTGTCAAAACCCCAAAATTTAAAAAATTTCAAATATCATTCTTTCGATTTTTATTGTTTCCCAGCCATTCAGGGTCCTCAAAATCACCCCTCCCCTTCTGGGGACAAAGCCCCAAAATTTCGACAATTTCAGGAATTTCAAATATCATTTCTTTCGAGATGGAGTGTTCCAAACCATTCGAGGTCCTGAACATCCACTTTTCGCAAAAGTGAATGCCCCAAAATTTTGAAATATAAGAATATATAATTGGATTTTGGTATGTATGACGTCGATAAACTCTTACACCGTTTGACCGATCGCCATGAAAGTTGGCTCATCGAAGTGTTTTTATCATGAAGAAGGTTTTTATGCTATCCATTTTTTTGTAACTCGCCGCTAGATGGCGCTGTAGCGCATCAACTTCTAAACCTTTCAACCGATCGCCCTGGGTAAACAGAAAATCATAGGTCACAGATACACAAACAGTAATTATGTGTCATTTCTTAATGTCCAACACACTGGACATATCGCTATCCATTTTGCTATAACTCGCGGACAATATATCACCCGGTGTTCAGCCCGGGCAAAGCCGGGTACTGCAGCTAGTTAATTCATATATGTTTTCTACTTTAACGAAGAGATTATTTTAACTATAACTTTTATACATGTTTGCTATTTAACATCTTCCAATCTGTGTTATTCTGTTAAGGATAGGACGATGATAGGAAAAGTAGGAAACTAAAAAGACAAATAGATGGTTGTTCCAATCGAGTGGAAGAGAGATAGATGCGGCACAAGCGTACAATGAGCGTAACGGGACACAACGTAACGGGACAATGTGCGTTACGGGACACTTTTTCTTGCATGCAGCCGGCGCTGCGTTCATGGATTTATTAGACGTTGTCACGTCAAAAAATCATAGCTGTATAAAGGCAAATATGCTATAAATTTGTTTAAAACTTGAAAGAAACTTACAAAGGAAAAAAATTGGTTGTCTGTAAAGTCGGTTTACGGACGATAGTTTAACGTGACAACGTCATAACAAAACATTGATGAAATGATTGCATACTTTTATGAATAAAATTGAATCATTTTTATTGAATTATCACTATTTTGTATGGATACAAAGAAGGAGTTAAATGAAATCTACAATTTAATTGATAAATTTACTTTTATTTGCACTCATTAATTAAAATATGTTTATTACTTTAACGAAGAGATTATTTTAACTATAACTTTTATACATGTTTGCTATTTAACTTCTTCGAATCTGTGTTATTCTGTTAAGGATAGGATAATGATAGGAAACGTAGGAAACGAATGGGAGTGTTTCAAGTTTAATGTACCTCGAAAAAGTCAAATCGATGGTTGTTGCTATCGAGTGGAAGAGAGATAGATGCGGCGCAAGCGTACAATGAGCGTAACGGGACAATCGTAACGGGACAATGTGCGTTACGGGACACTTTTTCGTGCGTGCAGACGGCGTTCATCGATTTATTAGACGTTGTCACGTCAATAATATATTTGCGCCACGGACTCTGCAGCAATGCTAGGAGGAACAGGTTAGCAAAGAGCAATGAAAATGTTACATTGAAATGCATGAAAACAGAATTACGCCACGGACTCGGTCGCAATGCTAGGAGGTTCAGGTTAGCAAAGAGCAATATAAAATGAGCGTAACGGGACACAGCGAAACGGGACAATGTGTGTAACGGGACACTTTTTCGTGCGTGCAGCCGGCGCGGCGTTCATCGATTTATTAGACGTTGTCACGTCAAAAATTTATAACTTCCTTAATATGCACACTATTAAATGCGTTCGAATTGTTTGTAAAGCGTATAAATAGTATCTAAAACTTTCTGCTAAAATAATTTTCCATAAGTGTAACCATTACTGAAAGGGGTGGAAAAAACAAGGGTCGGAAGACAAAAAAAAAATTTAAACTCCCTTAGTAAATACACAATCTAATCCGTTCAAAATGTTTGTAAATCTTATAAATTTTATCTAAAACTTTTGTCTGATACAATTTTTGATAAAATGATTAATTTCTGCAATTGGGGAAGGGGGGGGGGGGGGGTTGTTGTAAAAAAACAAGGGTAGAATTTAAAAAAAAAATCATAATTTCTGTACCATGTACACTATCAAATTCGTTTTAATCTATTGTAAAATCTTGAATTATTATCTGCAACTTTTGTCTAAAAGAATTTTTATACGTGATACCATGACAGTAAGGGATGGAATAAACTGGGGGTGAATAACGAAAAATTCATAACTCCCTTAGTAGGCACACTATCAAATCCGTTCAAATTGTTTGTAAATATTATAATTTCTAACTAAAACTTTTGTCTGAAACAATTTTTGATAATACAAACCATTATTGCAAGGGGTTGAAAAACCTGGGGTTGGAATGAAAAAATAAATAAAACTTCCCTACCCGGTACACTATCTAATCCGTTCTTATGTTTAACTGTCTAAATATTGACTCAAACTATTTTTAAGAGAATTTTTGTTTACCCAACCATTACTGCAAGGGGTGGAAATAACAAGGTTTGAATATAAAAAATAATCATTACTTATTTAAAAACTATATTCTATCATATCCGTAATAATTTATCATATGAATACTAAACTTAATGTAAAACGTTTACTGGCTGAAACAGTTTTTGAAAAAAATGGGTTGAAATTTAAAAAAAAATCAAATTTTCTTAGTATCAATTTCGTTTGAATTTATTTTAAACCTTCTTAATATTATTCTAAACCTTGGTGCAAATAACATTTTTACGACCATTTTATTAGTTCAAGGAATGTAAAAATAGTGTTTGAAATTAAAAAAAAATTAAATTATTACCTACCTTAGTTCTAAGCTATTCAATGCTGTGTTGTAAACTATTCAATCTGGATACAATGAGTTAAAAATATTCGTAATATTTTCGCTACATGGGAAAAGGGAAAATATTTAATCGATCATTTTGTAATATTGGAGAACATAAATGTTTTATGTACATTCAGTTCTTAAAATGTTCCAGGTGGATAGAAGTTTCCAAAATATTTCCAGAATAAATGGGTACTTCGAAATCTACCTTCGCGTGTAGGCTGTGCCGAAATAATTTTTTTTTTTTAAATCTTAAAGTTGCAGTCCTATAGATAGGCTAAATAAAAATAAAATTAACCTGAATAATTTCAAAACACATATTATAACACTAAGTATAGGTATGTATATTTGTTTTTGCTTAAACGACAGAAATCAGTCTGTAAATACTTCCTACAAACAAACTTTAGTATTATTGAGCTGATTAAGATTTAATAGTAAAAATGTCATCACAAAATTATTTTACTAAACATGGCGTCCAATATATGTAGACTAAAAATTACTTGTATGTCTACAGTTTGACGAAGGCTGCGCAGTAATATGTTTTAGTATGTCCTGGCACAGACTTGGCTGTGGAGCAGGGAGCCGAACCGCCATATTAGACTGTGACGTCACAGCGGCCATCTTGGACTCATAAATTCCTCAAAATGACTCAAAATTTCCCTTTATCGAGGGAAAAATTCAAACATTCGGAAATCGAAAAACCTCAAAATACTTTTGCCTTAGAAAGAACACATATTCCCCAAGATGGCTTAAATTCCCCATGACCAAGCCGCTGTGGGGAGCATTGACCTTGACCTCGACCATAAAAATCAAATTCTTTCATTTTCAACCAAAAAATTGCAAAAAATATTTAAAACTTTCCTTACTTCAAATATTTAGTTACTTAATCGAGTTAGGTCTTGGTTAGATTCCCGGCGAGAGTAAACCACTAATTTATTAATATATTTAAAAAAATTCTGAATAAAAAGTAATAAAAATGTCTTACGACACACACACCGTTTTGAATTATGACGTCACCGTTGCAATTTCCGTTACGCTAGCTTGTGAACTTCGTTGATGTGAAAGCAGGGCCGCAACTAGAGTCTCTGGCACCCGGGGCATGAATGGATTCATGCGCCCCCCCCCCCCCTTATTTTTTGCACACACCACACCAATAAAGCGGGTCCGGGGGCCCTCCCACGGAAAAATGGTGCTATTTAAGCATTTTCCATACCTGCATTTAACAGTTTCTGTGCTACTGTAACATCCATGCATTAACCCACTATGGCCATAAAGTAGTCAGTATAATCACTAGACTTGTTCATTAAATTGTAGTCATAAATGTTTTTTAAAGATTCAAATTCAACTTGCGAGACCTTTTGCAGCAAAGTTTTTGATGATATCATCATAGCAAATAGAGGATGCTCTTCCTCACAGCCAGTGGTACCACCCTCTCTTACAACATTGTACTGTATTCGTATAGAGGACGCATTAAAACTTTCTAACTTCTCTCTTTACAATTTTATATGTTAATGATGAACTTAACATTTTTCTCCAGGGTTGGGAGAAAAACAGTTTTTTTAAAAAAAAAAATCAAAAAACATGTTTTTTTATTGTTTTAAACTGTTTTTGTTTTGTTTTAAACAGTTTGTCATGTTTTAAAGAGTTTTTTTAAGTTTAAACTTTTTTTTGTTTTTAATATTAATTTTAATCAAAACCACCACAATATATTTTGCACATATGGTTTCAGCAGAAGTCCCATCAGGTGTAAGGTATATTGCTACACATTTTTCAATATGGAATTCCCTGGCATTTCCCGGTTTTCCCTGACTGTAGCCATTCCGGATATTATTAAGTACAAGGCAAAAAGTTCACCTTTCAAGGAGTACTTATTCAGTCCCGACTTTATGTAAGCTTTTGGACATACACCATTGCTAAGCACAAGTATGTCTGTAGAAGAAAACTACAAAAAACACAAATGACAAAAAAACAAATGGAGCAAAAAATTGCTGTTGTCAGGATATAAACACCACACAATACTCCACGACAGGAATATGTTCAGCGAAACAAAGAAAAATGGACTAACAGAACGAAAAAACCCCCACAAATGATGACAGCACAAAAATACTGAAATCAAAACATTCAGCACAACAGTTGAAACGAGACAAAAACACAGCAAAACGAAAATACGAAACAAATACAATAGTTTTTCAAAAAAGAACGAAAAAAAAACCACAAATGATGACAGCACAAAAATATTGAACCCAAAATAATTCAGCACAACAGTCAAAATGAGACAAAAACACGAAAAAACGAAAAGACGAAACAAACATGACAGTTTTCTAAAACAGAAACAAGCGACGTTTCGGGAACTGCAATCTGCTCCCATCCTAAAGCAGAGACGCACATGGTACGAAAACACAGGTGTGACCAAATTCCTGTTGTGGAGTATTGTGTGGTGTTTATATCCTGACAACAGCAATTTTTTGCTTTATTTGTGTTTTTGTCATTTGTGTTTTTTGTAGTTTTCTTCTACAGACATACTTGTGCTTAGCAATGGCGTAAGTTATGTCCAAAAGCTTACATCAAGTTATGCACTCCCATTGCACAAATCTTTCAAAGATAATACTTATTCAGCCCTGTAACACTAAAAGAGATTAAACCTCTAATATGGTGGATGGCTTTGGAGAAAAGTACTCATCATGCAACTCTGCACCTGGCACATCAGTTACACAGTGCAGTAGCTTTGTCAGCTGGTATTGAACGTCTTTTCTCCACATTCGGGTTTGTGCATAGTACTGTAAGGAACCGGCTAGGAACAGAGAAGGCTGCCAAACTTGTAACTGTTTTCCGTGCACTGAACTAACAAAAACAAATTTTAATTAGGTTAGATGAACTTAGTGGAACTGGCACCCTAAAAGGTATGACTGGTTTGACCCCAAGCAGTGCTGGTATTTTATGTTTAAGTGAGGAAAGTGTTTCACTTCAAAACTTCTCATCCTAGTCTGGATATTTATCACAATTGGTGACTTACAATGAGACAGCGATGCTTGCGATGAAAATGTCAATAAGCAGTTTTCGTAAGAAATAAAACTTTTTTTAAAATACATATAAAAAAACATGTTTATAACAGAATGTTTTAAACATTGTGTTTTAAACTTGTTTTATTCAGAGTGTATTGTTTTAAACAATTTTGAACATATTGTTTTAAACATTTTGTTTTAAACGTGCCAACCCTGTTTTTCTCAGAGTATTTTAAAATAAACATGTTGAGACGTTATAGGCCTATTGTAAATCAGATTAGACATTCCTGGTATGCAAGTTAAAAAACTTTTTACCAGTTACCAGTTGTAGCAGGAATTACAATGCAAGCGATTTCGGCGCCCCCACAGCTTTGCGCCCGGGGCGTATGCCCCGCTTGCCCCCCCTTAGTTGCGGCCCTGTGTGAAAGGATAGAGTTCTAGTAGGTACAAGCCATAATTTTTTGTAATATTTTTGAAATATTTTGTTTTTATTTTAAATTTTTTATGTGATTATCTCTAATTAAGTAATACGAGTGATGGTTTTCTCCGTGTGCTCCTGATTATTGTAGACTCGTAGTCGCGTAGTCTCGTAACCTCTTGGCTCGTAGTCGTGTAGTCATGATGCCTTGGAGCCTCGTATACTTGTAGCTACGTAACCAAGTAGCCTTGTAATCTTATAACATAATGATGCTGAAGCAGTGGGAGCCAAAGAGAAAATTCCGCCGAAGACAGATGCAGTAAATGGAGCCTTGAAGACTTGTAGCTTCGTAGTCAAGTACTCATGTATACATGCAGTCCTGTAGTCTCGTAGCTTCGTAGCCTCCTATAATGCGACAACGAACAAAAGAGCGTTCCCAGATTTTCCTCTGCGCATCCACAGACTTCCCCTACCACGGGGGGAAAGGAGGGGTGGCAAACCAAACCCGTCACGCCTGAGCCCGTCTTACACGAGCACCAACGGCGTACTTACGCATTTCATTTCATCATTTGACTACAGTGGCAACTAAATTGCACCTCAGAATTTTTAAATTAGTTTTCTATATTAAAGTCTACGTCCCTCATGGCATAGCATATTTGTTATTGTTTTTCCCATTTTGATGTTTAATTTTATGATGGTGTTTTGATTGAAGATTCATGTATCGACTCGTCGTTTAAATCACAAACATTTAAAACTTTTAATATATAAATTTAAAGGCTCATTCAAATGCATGGCTGAAGAAACTTAGATTCACCGAGTCTAATTTATCGCGTAGGAAGTTACAAATTATATTTCCGCAAACATTATACCGAAGTGGTTTAGAATCCATTATATATGTAAGTACTGCTTCGAAACATTGAAACAGGCATAGAAAATAACCACTTCGTTGACAAGGGAAAAATGCTAGCCCACAATTAACATACTCACCTATTCCGAATCACAAAGACTGCTTTCCTCACTGTCTGTATCGCTTGCAGTGTCCGTGTTACTTAAACATCCGACATTTATTATGATTTTATCAATTTCAATGTCAATTATCCTGTCACTGTTAACATAGTCCACTTCAATTTTTTTTCACATGCTTGCAACATTCTTTCCATTTGTCCACAGAATAGCTGCTGAACAATTCTTCACACAATTTTCTTTTATCATCTAGCGATGAAAAGATGCCTTCCCGAATTTTGGTTTTTGATGTCTGCCCATACCTGCTCAATCGGATTCAAATCAGCATGGTATGGAGGCAGGCGAATGACATCATGGCCACACTCCGTGATTAACGCATATATTTTAAATTGTTTCTTTACTGGCGCACTTTTTACTTAAAACAGAAGACCTGCTTTGGTCAATGTTAAAGAGAATGAAATATTGTTTTTTGTTAGCCAGTTTTGGATGTATTGTTTTAAGGATGATGCTGTAGGTTTTTTGTTTAGCTGTGCATTATGATAACTGGCGTTGTCCAGAACTACAAAACATTTTTCAGGTAAATTTGGCAGTAATTTACTTCTCACCCACATTGAAAAGTTTTCAAAATTCATATCGTCGTGGTAGTCTCCAGATTTTTGTTTTGACTTAAAAATAAGTAAAGCATTCGGAACAAAGCCTTCTTCTCCACCCGCATGAACAATAATTAATCTTGGACCTTACCCAATGGATTCTGTGACGCCTATTTCCGTATCTGACTGCCAACAAGAACTTACGCTGTGTGTAGCATGAACATAAGTTTCGTCAACATAAACTACGGTTCTGCCAGCCTCACGTAACTCACGCATTTGTTCAAGATAGCGCCCTCTCCAAGCAGCTATTTCTGGCTTTTCAATCAAAATCTTTCTCTTCGATTGACACTTTTTTCAGCGAAACCCTAACCTGTTCAACAACTTTCGCAAGTATTCCCTGCTTCAGTTCAAAAGGTTGTCTTCATGCAAAGCCTTAGTCAACTTATTTAATGTCGGAACCGATTTCCTTACTGTATAAAACTCGTGAATTTTTCCCCGCATGGCACCACGTGTAAAATCGTCTACTTCGATTATTTTCCTATGCTATGTTTTCTTAACCGTCGGTGTCGAAAAAGCTAAACTGGTTTTTCTCTTTAATTTCGCCTTACCTTCTGCTAGAATTCGTCTAACTGTTGATATTGAGACACCTGTTGCAGCACTTGTTGTTTCAGCGACATTGTACGTCAATTTATACAACTGTTTTTGTTTACTAAGATGTATTGCAACATTGTAAACAATCTCACGAGCTTGTCCCCGCACTGGCGTGCCAGATTTAATACGTGATTTAAATCCCGACGTAGAAGCCATTACGTAGATTGGTTCGTGTAATACGGACTGAGAGACAGCCGAGCGCGAAGGTATTATCAGCCAGACAGCGGCTCCATTACTAACCCCCTCCACTTCTTGACGCGCTCATCATGTGACCGTCTGCTGGCACCTGGCAGTGAGATCTGCGCAGGTTCTTTTCCTTGTTGTCGCACTATAGTGTTGTACTCAAATAGTGCTAGGCCTAAGACTATTTGGAGTCAAATACTTTTGGCGTCATTGATTGTTGGAGCCAAAGACAGTTGGAGCAAATGACTTTTGGAGTCAATGACTGTTGGAGCCAATGACTTTTGGAGTCAAAAGACTGTTGGAGTCATAGACTAAGACAATGACTATTGGAGCCAATGACTTTTGGAACTAAAAACTGTTGGATTCATAGACTGTTGGAGACATTACGAGTATATCCTAACTTATCATTGACGATCGCATCCTACCGAGTTGAATGTACGTGAGAATGCACCTCCTTTTCGTTAAATGCGCTTTCGTTTTGTAGAATTTCCGTCCAAATGCACCCCGTTTTCATTAAATGCTTGACCTGCGTGATCGATGCGTAGTCATTGCGTTTACATTGCATACATTGCGTGTACTTTGCGTGTATTGCGCTTCAATTGCGTGAACATTGCATGTTCGTTCTGTTTACTGTATGTACTGTGTGATCATTCCGTTTACTGTGTGTACTGTGTGTTCATTCCGTTTCCTGTGTACACTGTGTGTACTGAGAATTCATTTTGTTTCCTGTGGGTAGCTACTGTGTGTTCATTATGTGTATTGCGCGTACATTGTGTTTATGGCGCGGACATTGCGTGTTGGAGCGAATATAGCTTTGGAGCTCTTGGAGCACTTGAAGCTGATGGGCAATTGGAGCATTGGAGCTTTGGGGCTTTGGAGCTTTGGAGCTGTTGGAGCTTTGGGGCTGTTGGAGCTGTTGTAGCTTTGGAGCTGTTGGAGCTTTGGAGCTTTGGAGATGTTGGAGCTTTGGAGCTGTTGCAGCTTTGGAGCTGTTGAAGCTTTGGAGTTTTGGAGCTGTTGGAGCTTTGGAGCTGTTGAAGCTGTTGGAGCTTTGGAGCTATGGAGCTGTTGAAGCTGTTGGAGCTTGGAGCTGTTGGAGCTGTTGGAGCCTAGCGTATACTGGTGGGATCGAATTCATGAGACGAGAACGTATCACACCGAATAGAATTTTTTTGATTCTATGTGCTTCTGTTTTAAATGTTAATTTGAGTCGTGTATTATAGTAAATGGTTCTTGATTTGACTAGCATATTATTCCGTCGGTTGCGGGTATATAGGCGAGTCCTCAGACGGCGGGGCTTTCAGTTATTGTCATCGACGGTGTAAGGTTAAACTAGTTTGTCTCATCTTGTGCATAAGTCGTGTAATTACCTGTTCTTGTAAACTCGATGGCATCTTTACCGACTTTAACGTCGAACTGACCTAACGTCAGCGTCGTCGAAGAAGAAGCAGATACCGTTGGCAACGACGACATTGGAGGAGACTTCAACAGTCGCGTTACCACCAGCAGAAGAGAGCTTAATGACTTCAGTTTTGGCTGCACAGGAAACCTCAACGAACGCTGGTCCGCCATCGATGGAGACTTCAATGGCTGGTGATTCGTCAACAACTAACGAACATCGATGTCGATACTGAGACAAGATTTTCTCAAAAATCAGCAATGCTTGATGACACGAGAAGAGAGAATGTGCTACGAATCCTCCTCGCAAAATGTTCAGCTGTAACCAATGTTGCAAGCAATTTGCAAGGCATGATAAGTTGAAAAGACACTTGAAGACATGCAAAGGTCCTGCTGCGCGGCAGAAAGTAAGGTTTCTATACAACAAAGATGTAAAGATGTGCATAAGAATATGCCTGGTACAACTGCTTCAACAACATCTGGTTCGGGTCTGAAAGGTTCGTCTTCATCAGCACGGTATCCTTGCAGCTACTGCGATATGACGTTCGCATTTTCCCATGATGCACGAAGACATGAGCGGAGTAATTGTGGAAGAATCTTTCCCATATGAAGTTACGCTGCGATGAGTGTCATGTTTGGTTTACACATATTCATAGTTTGCGATGACATGCGAAAAAATGTAAAGGTAAAGTCCTTGTGCCTACTGTTGAACTACCTGCAGAAATTTCGACTCCTCGCTTTATATTGGAGACTCGTGAGCGTACAGGAAAAAAAAAACAGATGAGCAGCAACCGATTGGTATGACGTCTGGACATTAAACTAAACCTAAGACTGTGATCGGTGCTCTACAGGTGAATGATAATGGCTTCTACTTGGTGCAGTCTGAATTTCGTGGAACACTTGAAAGACTACTATTATCTAAATATGTTTATTGAGTGAAAAGACATTTGTAATTTTCTTGACGATATCAGACAGAACATAATCAATCAGCTTACTGATGATGTAGCAACAAACGGTCCATTAAAATATAACTTGTGTTTGGTCTGTATATATGGAAAGCCATATCCGTTCGATGACAAAGTGAAGAAGTGTGCATTCAAGACATCGGCTGCAGTAATTTACAGTTCTGACGATGTGAAGCAAACTGTTAAACACTGTATTCAGAAATTCTGTCAAGAAGAGGAGGACTATGTCAGTAAAGGTTCTGGCTGGTCTCTGTCTAGTATAAACCGATTGGAGCTTAAATTAGTCATTTAACGCCAATGCAGGCCTAAATGTTTATAAGATTGTTAACTTTCGCAAGTGTTTCTGTCGTAGAATATAAATTATGTTATAAATTTAATGTTTGTAAAAGAACTTGCGGTGGTTTATTTCTCGAACCTGACACTTTTCTGGTATTTTTAATTAAATTTATTTTTAGCTGGTGGTCGTAATGGCTTATAGGATGATGATCGTTGACTTGGAAACTATGCTTCTTTTAGGACTTTGATCATGATTTATTGAAATTGATATTTTTTTACATAAAATTATAAATTATTGCATCGCCCAGGGATTGAACCGAGAATATAAACTGATCGAATCAATCATTACTTTAATGAGTGAATTTTTTATGAATTTTGGATTTTTTTCCCGAATTTATAGATAAATAATTACGGATTTCCAAGATGGCAGGTGTCACAGTAATAATAAATTATTGCTGTACTCTAGGAGCCGAAAACAAGATGGTGGCCTCCAACAGATGTAAACAATATGGTGGACATGACATCATACCAGCTGATGATATATATACCTTGGTATTGGTGGTGGGAGGTCAGTCTGAGGGCGGCTTCTGTGGAAGAAGGATCTATCAACATTTTGTTTATTTTTTACTCTTACCGGGTTCGAACCGAGGATTCCGAGCTCCATGTATTAGGCCTAGGTGTATTTTTTAAAAATATTTTTATTAAAATTTTATTAATTGAATTTTTTTATAAATTATAAAAAAAAATCATTAAAATCGGATAATAAATAACGAATTTCAAGATGGCGGCCGTAACTGAAATTGCAACGGTGACGTCATAATTCAAAATGGTGTGTGTGACATTAGACATTTTTATTACTTTTTATTGAGAATTTTTTAATTTATTAATAAATTAGTGGTTTACTCTCGCCGGGAATCAAACCGAGGACCGAACTCGATTAAGTAACTAAATATTCGAAGTAAGCAATATTTTAATATTTTGTGGAATTTTTTCTGAAAAAAAAAGAATTGGAATTTTATGGTCGAGGTCAAGGTCAATGCTACCCCACCAGCGGCTTAGGGGCGGCTTGGTCATGGGGAATTTAAACCATCTTGGGGAATATATTTTCTTTCTAAGGGAAAAGTATTTTGAGTTTTTAATTTTTCAGGACAAAAACGAGAAATTTTCCCTCGAAAACGGGAAATTTTGAGTCATTTTTGAGGAATTTTGAGGAATTTTTCAGTCCATGATGGCCGCTGGGACGTCACAATCCAATATGGCGGTTCGGCTCCCTGCTCCACAGCCGGAAGTCTGTGCCAGTACATACCAAAACCTACTACTCTGCGCTATCTTTAAATGTTAATTTAGAATTTTAAAAATTGTAATACATATTTTGAACTGAATATTTTTTAAGTGTATCTATTATAACATAAATTATTATAGGATAGTTTTACTAATATCAAGTTTAGTTTTGGAACACCAATACGCCTATTATATCCCCGGATGTTCGCAAAAGTTAATATACATGGATTGATCACTTGGGTTCGCCATCTTTTAGAGATTTCTAAGAACTTCCACAGATGGCAACGCCGAGTTTTCACATTCCTGTTCTAATCGACTTCCGTTCCATTCACGAAATTACTCCTACCAAATTCCGAATACCGAGAGCTAAGATGTTTACACATTAAAAAAAAAAAAAAAAAAAAAAAAAACTTTAAATTAATATTCCCCATTGCAAGAATCATTCAAAGAAGGTAGCCGTACCCAAACTTCAGTTCCTCCAACAAAAAGTTCCGTATGCAGAATAATTTAAACCAGCTGTGACCAATTTTACTCTTTTTGAGGGCCAAATATTTTTGAAACTGATCCGACGACCAACACACATAGATTAATATCAAATGTAATATAAAATTGTTTAGTTAATTTTTTGTAAGGAAAAAAAATGCTATTGATTCCGTAAACTACGCAAGAAATGCAATAACGAAGAAAACGCAGACGAAAAGTTCAATAACGACGTTTTCAAATACTGGTTTTTAAACTATTCACGACGCCAAAACCCAATGCAAGCATCGCCCAAATTTCAACTTCTTGTGTTTTGCCTTCCAATTTGGCCTTCCGTATTTTAGAGAGGTGTGTTCTGAAAAGTTTTAAGGACGAAGAGGTTATGTATATAGAAGGCCAGGGTGTTGTTTTTATTATAAGATTATATGACTTTTCGCTTGTTAAACTTTCATACAGTGAAAAAATTAACCCTTTAAATTCAAATTATCAACAATTTCATAATTTTTCATGATAAACATGAATCAACACAAGAAGCCCAAGCAGGGTAGAAATTCGTTTTCTACTGTTTTTAATTTCAAGTTGTAAGTTTGGTGCCGTCTTGCGACTTCCGTGCTTTATAAACGGCAGTGATTTTCTTGCATAGGTTGTGTTGCGTTGTTGCGAAATTGCGTCCTTTGTGTAACTTATAAACCCGGTTTTGGCATACGATGAAGCAAAGAGAATTATTCTTTTAAAAATAATTTTACTAAAAAAAAAATGGAACTATAAGAATTACCTTAAAAAAGCTTTTATAAATTACAAAAATTTTAACAATATTTTTCATTATTTTTGTAAGATTGTTGTGGCTACTAAATAGTGTTCGCAAAATTTTTTTTTCACATTAATGTATAAATAGATCATATACGACAATATAGGTACGTGTACCTGATAGTTCTTTGTTCAAAGGTTCTTTCAGCGGGCCGTACGAAACGACGTCGCGGGCGTGATACAGTACGTGGTTCACAGTTGGCAAGCCCTGTTCTAAACCATAGTCAAATAGTTCCGTGTGCTTCAGGGACAGTTAAAGTTCATGTGATAAAAGTATGTTTACGATTTAAATTTTAGAATAAAAAGATAGTCGAGTATTTGAGATATTATTCTATGTAAATCGGTGGGATGGTTTATGATTATCGTATAGGAATAATTTTTGATGGGTCATGTGCGATTCATATGTTGACTTGAGAATTTATAGATGGTTATATTTTATATTTTAATTGAAGAATTTTGGGAAAGTAGCTATCAATCAGAGCACAGTAGAATTTGTTGTTTGGCATGAAATAATTTTTCCTTGGGTAAATCAGGTTATTAAAAAGTACGAAAGGATTAGGAAATACGTAATTATTAGAACCATGTCAAAAAACGCTAAAATATATATACTTACTTAGAATAAAACTGTACGAAATATTTAAAAAAAATGCTCTGATCTGTTTCTTTTTTATTTTATGACTTCGGAAATTGATTATTTTGAGATGTTTCTGGTTATTTTTTTGCCATTATACTAGTCTATAAAATATGTTTACAAAAAAGTTAGGAATATATTTTTGAACTGTACAGTATTTTTATGGAGGTTTGGAATATATGTTTTTAGCATTATATGAAGTACTATTCTATTAAAGCTAAACATTTGTGATTCTAATTGTTGTTCGAATTCTAGGTTACGAGCTGAAATGTTGCAATTTTTAGGTAGCCATATGTTTTGTTTTACAAATAGGCACAAAACCAATTTCAACCTTGGCTAAAATATTAAATAGAACAAATAATCAATCAGCCAAGATTCATAACTAAAATGTATTTCCAAAACGCAGATGATATCTCCACATACAAAAATTCACCGCTGCATTTTCGCACATTTTCACTGGCTGGAAGTAACTGGTACCATTAATAAAATGGATATAATAAAATGGATATAAAATGGATATTCACGTTATTACTTAAACACGTTTTTATAGGCGTATAGTTTATGTTTATAATTAATATGGGTATATATTTGTTAGTGAGGCGGGATGATACGAGCATTGAATACCAGTTTCACTCCTCTAAAATTACAGTTTTAAAATGTAATACGGAAACAGAACTACTCATCACATTCTTAAAAAATTTCGTAAACAGACGCCAGTTGGGTATCTAAAGCAGTTGTTAAAACTCAGGTTTTTTTTTATGAAGCTCTGCATACCGTATGTGTGACCAGGTAGACGGGGGTTTTAACAATCTAATTGAACAGTGAGTACTAAAATTAATTAGGTTCCTTATTCTGTCCTTTCTTCTTAGTGTGCGTCAGTGTTTCGAAGCGAAATTTCTGTAGGACCAAGTGGCTATTGAAAATGGGTTCCACATAATGCACACCTTATCCTATTATCCTATCCCTAAAATGTCATGTTTAGAGAACTGCAACCAAACAGATTTTTTTTTTTTTTAAATTAACTACAGTACGAACGCAGTGAAAGTCGCAGTAAAACACCAGTTGTTCAAACACCTGGTCTTGAGCTGAGGCCGAATATAGTACATCGTCCTATACTTGAAAAGAATTACAATAAAAATTAAATAGCTTTGATACATCCATTCCAGAAAAAAATATAATGTTACGAACGTGAGCAAGGCCGCGAAACGCGCAGGTGCACGCCGTAACATGAGATGTGCCGTGCGCACATGGGTCGCCGCTTCATCTCCCTCCAGCCCTCCGTTCCCCCGCGCGGTGCTGATAGTTTGACATCCGAAACCTGACAGCTGCGGAGTTACGCGAGTAGCCGACACGTGTTTTCTAGAAATTTCTGCAGTCGGAACGGCTCGGAATGACGCGACTGGCCCCGGCCGCTCTCGTGAGTTCTGGAATTGCGCCGGGGCCTATATATATATGCCCGAGGACGCCAGGGCAGGAGTCAGTCAATGGATTTCAGAGTGAAGTCGGGCGCTTTCCCGCGGCGGAGTTTCCGGGCGATAGAGTGGCGAAGTCCCTGGACGAAAGTTCCAGGGCGAAGAGTTCAGTTCCGGGCGATAGTGTCGCGGGCGCGGCGGAGTTCCGAGCGATGATCCGAGCGAGGCCTCGAGTGAGATCTCGGCGAAAGGGAAGTGCGACGGTAGCGGCGGAGTGCAACGACGGAGTCCTGCGACGGAGGACCACGAGGGGTGCTGCGGCGAGAGTTGCGCCAGAGGTGCGGCCCAGCGAGGCGTGTGGATTGTGAGAAACGAGTGACTGTAGGAAGCACCTTTTTTTAAAAGTACAATTGATTAATTGGCATTTTGAGATTATTAGCTAGCAATGTAAATAGTGGCAATAAATAAAACTGTGTATGATAAAAATCTTTAATTGGGCTATCCTTTACTAACCCGCAGTAAAATCGTAACATTTTGGTGTCAGAAGGGGATAGCCCTAATTTTAATAATTTAGGATTAGTTTATAGTGAATTAAAATTTAATTATATTTTCGAGATTGCAACAAGAGTTAGGAACTGTAGTTAGTTTAGTGAAGTAATTTGGATATTAGTGTTAGTGTTTAGTAGGGGTCTTGGTTAGCTTGTAGAGGAAACTAGCTGCCCGACCCGGCTTCGCACGGCTATACTAATGGAAAAAAATTAAGCCACATCTCCCATTTACAGTAATGATAAATAAAAAAAATTCAGTGAAAATGTATTACAATGCTGTATAATGTACCGGAGAGAAAATGAATAGCACCGATGGTTTCCCGACTCGTGCACGCAACGTACAACTGATGTACCCGTACTTCGCTACGGCAGTCTACAGGCAGATCACTCTTGCGCCGCTCATTATACATGCCCCTCCTTGTGGGTACGCCACTGCCGCGCGATGCCCGTTGCCATGGAGACGCAGAAGGCATGAACAATGCAAAATCCTGTTCTCATGCAGACAAAGTACCCACTGTTGCCTGGTTTTAACCACCCATGGGATCTAATTTTCGGAAAATGTCATCCTGCATAACATAAGGAACATTACTGTGAAGTTTCAAGTCTGTAAAATATATATACTTGAAAAAATGGCAATTAAAAAACAAATTAAACACAGAGAGAGAGAGGAAAAAAACAATAGTTTAGGTTTGCGATTTAAAGTGATAAAAAGTATTTAAATACTAATTGAACTCATGAGGGTACTGATTGCTTCGTTGTTAATATAACACGGGTGTTTTTTACTTGTATGGGAAAATTAAGAATAATAAGGCATCTAGTGCGTGGCAACAATGTTAATAGGCAATAGGAAATAAACTTCTAGCGCCTGCGGCATTGTCAACACACACTTCGTACGTGTACTGCGTGTTGTATCTAACCCCCTCCAACGCATTAGATTTTAAATTGTACTTTTAGTAAGGATCCCTAATGTTATTGATAATATAATATAGCATATAGCCTTCCTCGATAAAAGTTCTATCCAACACTGAAATAATTTTTCAAATCGGACCAGTGGTTCCTGAGATTAGCGCATTCAAACAAACAAACCCTTCAGCTTTATAATATTAGTATAGATTACAGTGTCGTCATAGGACATAGTGTTAGGCTTGTAGTATATGTGGACAAGAAAGATAGCGGCCAACGAGAATAAGAATTTAATGGCATTCTTGGCTGAAATGAAGAGTCGGCAGGATGAAGTGAATCATAAAATTGATAAAAGTCAGGAAGAAATGAAGAATGAACTGAAGAGTAACAGGGAAGAAATGAAGAATAGCCAGGAGAAAATGGAGAATAGGCTGGACGAGATGAAGAGTGGCCAGGAAGAAATGAATAATGAAATGAAGAGTGGCCAGGAAGAAATGAAAAATAAAATTGATAACTGCCAAGAGGAGTTGAAGAATGCTATGAAGGAAGAGATAGAGGACATCAAGAAAAACCAAGAAGAAAGGAAAAGAAGGTCGATGAAACCAGCAACCAGTTGGAAGGCAAAGTACAGTGTTTAGAGCAACATGTGACAGAAAAAGAAGAACTAGTGGCGCAACAGCTGGCCCAACTCGAGCACACCACAAAACAGCGAATGGCACAACAGCTAGCTCAGCTCAAGCAGACCACCGAGCAGCAAGTAGCAGCTGTAACTGAAGAGTGCCGTCAGATGATCAAGGAAGCTGAATCGGCTACGAAAAGGAGCAGTTATTCTGGAGATGTGAAGGTGGAAGGTGCAACCTGAAACCCAAAATTCAAGCCACCCACCTTTGATGGCCAATCATCATGGGCTGTCTACAGGCAACAGTTTGAGGCAGCTGCTGAAGTAAATGGGTGGGATGATGAAGAAAAGGCTATGGCACTCGTCTTGGCCCTGCGAGGATCTCCACTAGAGCTGCTGCAGACCATACCAGTTCCAGACCAGAAAGAACATGGGGTATTAGTAGAGGCCCTTGAGTTGAGGTATGGTGACCAACACATGGGTGAGGAGTACAGAACAGCCCTGAAGACACGTCAACAGAGATCTTCGGAAACCCTCCAAGAGTTCGAAGCCGACATCGAGCGACTCGTGCACTTCGCCTACCCAGAAGAACCAACAGAGTTCCGCCAGCAGCTAGCCACTAGTGCTTTTATAGATGGGCTCCGAGATGCGGAGGTTCAGCAAACTCTTTGTTGGCCCGACACAAGAAGAGCTGCGAGGCCTTGGTTGATGCCCTGGAAATCGAGGCAGCACATAGCGCCTCAAGAAACACAAGCATCAGGACAAGGAGAGCTGGACTGGAGCCCTTCAATGCAGCAAATGCTAGAAACACCACTAATGAAGTAGATATTCTAAGGGCATTTAAGAAGCTACTGAATGATACTCCAGGTAACCAGATCAGAAGAGCAGGAGGACGCCCGCGGTACTTCATCTGCAATGAACTAGGACACATCAAGTGGGACTGTCCTACACGCATGAAGACAACACAACAGGAAGAAAAACAAGATCAACAGGGAAACGAGCAATAGCTGGTATGAAGGGGCGCATGCCAGCTCTACAGGTAATGGTAGCCCCTAGGGTTTTTCTTGTATCCGTATTTCGTAGAGGCCATGACAGTTTGCTGCTCAATGGATGGATCAATGACAGACAGTGTTTACTTACTGTTGACACAGGAGCATCGGCATCTATTATTCGCACATATTGTAAATAGAGAAAAACTGAAGAGAACACCCATTCCATACAGACTCAAAACAGCAATCGGGGACACCTCACCTGTGCATGGACAGTTGGATCTGGAGTAAAAGGATTGGAACTTGGACATTATCACAGACCTTTCTTGTTGCTGATATCACCGATGAAGTAATATTAGGAGTAGACATCATGAATCGATACGGATTCGTTATTGACATGGAAGGACAGGTACTGCGTATTAAAGATGAAGAGGTGGCTTTGTTTACTCCCGAACAACTAGAAGTTCCTGTAATGGATGTGGTAGTTAGCGAAACTTTTTCAATTCCAGCAAATCATGAGAAGATAATAGCAGCTAGGAAGTTAGGATTGAAGACACTCCTGGTCGCTCGAAGCATTGCAAGATGCGGCGAGGTTGTACCAGTCAGGGTGGCCAACCTCGACTCTCGAACAAAGGTCCTTAAACCAGGGGACCCAAAAGCTAGCTGTGAACCAGTCTCTTGGGTAGGCCAATGCGAGTCTTCCTCACCTGTTAGACATGATGCGCAAACACTGAACCCGAATCTGGAGCAAATACTAAGGTGATGCCAAAATAATCTGACAAATGGGGAAATAAAAGAAGTAGCAGCTTTTGTGGTAAACAACCAGGATGTATTTTCCTCAGGGGATACTGACCTTGGGAGAACAAGCCTGGTCTATCATCGCATCAACACAGGTGATGCAGAGCCGATTCGACAGGCACCACGATGGCTGCCTCTAGCAAAACAGGAAGAAGCTGAGAAGTTGATCGCGGGTATGATGAAAGGTGGTGTAATAGAACCATCAGCAAGTCCTTGGGTTTCCCCAGTTGTTTTAGTGGCGAAAAAGGATGGCCAACTGAGGTTTTGTGTGGACTACCGGAAGCTGAATGGCATCACCAAAAAGGACAGCTACCCCCTCCCATGTATCGATGACACACTTGATACACCCTCTGGCACCAGATGGTTCTCTACATTGGACCTGAATAGTGGTTACTGGCAAGTGGAGCTACACCCAGAGGATAAGGAGAAGACTGCTTTTACGACAGATAGTGGTCTGTTCCAGTTCACTGTGTTACCATTCGGGTTATGTAATGCTCCTGCAACTTTTGAGAGATTGATGGAGCTTGTCCTGCATGGCTTGACTTGGAAAACATGCCTAGTATATCTTGACGACATTATTGTAGTAGGTAATACAGTGAAGGAACATTTGCAAAATCTCCAGGATGTATTCGACAGGCTTCGCCATGCCCAACTTAAGTTAAGTCCTAAGAAGTTCTTCTTGTTCCAGCACAAGGTAACATTCCTTGGGCATATAGTATCGCAGGATGGAGTGCGAACAGATCCTGAGAAGATCCGTTCTATTATGGAGTGGCCTCAGCCTAAAAACAAGAATGAAGTAAGAAGTTTTCTGGGACTTTGTACTTACTTCAGATGGTTTGTGCCAGGGTTCTCGACAATCGAAAAACAACTGCATCAGCTGACTGAGGAGTAGAGACAATTTATTTGGACCTCGGCATGCGAGACTGCATTTCAAGACATCAAGAAATCCCTGTGTTCTAGCCCCATACTTGCCTACCCCCATCTACATGGAAAGTATATCATCGACACAGATGCAAGCGGAGGTGGTTTGGGCGCTGTCCTGTCCTAGGTTCAGGGTGGAAATGAACGAGTAATAGCATACTACAGCAAAGTTTTGTCTAAGCCTGAACACAACTATTGTGTCACAAGACGAGAACTCTTGGCTGTAGTAAAGTCTTTGCAACATTTCCACAAATATTTATATAAGAGAAAATTTCTTTTATGCACTGACAATGCCGCACTTAAGTGGCTACTACAATTCAAGAATACAGAGGGACAACTTGCTAGGTGGATTGAACAGATACAGCAATATGATTGTCGGATAGAACACAGGAAAGGCCGCATTCATAGAAATGTTGATACCCTCTCCCGAAGGCCTTGCAAGGTAGACTGTAACCATTGCAACAGGGCAGTTAAAAATGAGGGGATCGAAGATATTCGGTGAACAACGATAAATAACAGGGAAGAAAAATGGGATAGTGCCAGCTTGAAGGCAGCGCAGCGGAAAGATCCTGACCTGGCACCTATCATAAGCTGGTTAGAGAGTGGTGCTGGATGTCCAAAATGGCATGAAATCTCCAGTGACCGAAGGGCAGTGAAAGCTTACTGGGCACAGTGGGATTCCTTGAGAATTGTGGATGGGCTACTAATGAGGGCATGGGAGAGTCCGAATTGAAAAGTAGTTACCATGCAACTACTCCTTCCAAAGAGTCTAGAGGCAGAGGTGTTGAAGGAAATTCATGATGGTACCTCTGGTGGTCATATAGGGGTGAACAAAACTCTAGCCAAGTCACATCAATGCTTCTATTGGTTGAGGTGTCGCCAGGATGTGGAGGCTTGGTGTAGACAATGCGAAGAATGCTCGGCTAAAAAGGGGCCACAACACCGGAGTCATGGGAAAATGAGGGCATACAATGTAGGGGCCCCCTTTGAGAGGATAGCCATCGACATCGCTGGACCATTTCCCAAGACTAAAGATGGTAACCGGTATATTCTGGTAGCAATGGATTACTTCAGCAAGTGGCAATTGATTAATTGGCATTTTTAGATTATTAGCTAGTAATGTAAATAGTGACAATAAATAAAACTGTGTATGATAAAAATCTTTAATTGGGCTATCCTTTACGAACCCACAGTAAAATCGTAACAATATAAATACCCAATGTAAAAAAATCACGGTAGTAATTTTCAGATAATAAAAGTTATAATTAATATTAAACATCAAAATATGGTAGGTACATAAGGGAAACCAAATCTTGTGAAGTGAGCAATAAAATTGTAGGGTGAAGGGCTATAATGCATAGCTGCATGCAACATGACGAAGTCTGTATGCCCAAAGTTTGCATTAAGAGACAACTCAGAAGGTTAAATATTATATAATAATTACATTGACGTCACCCATCAGTGCTTCCTCGGTCCGCACAGGGCCAGGGCGGGTGGGACAATGCGTGGATAGAATACAACCGAGTGCAACGAAGTGCAACACAGTGCCATGCCGCGAAAGGACGACACCACCAACTTATCATATGTCACCCGAATGGCAATTGACTTATGTTTAAATTGATGTTATGTTATAATACTGGTAATTATAAGATATTGTTTTATCGGCAACCTTCATCAAGTAATTATTAAGAAATTTGATTTTACGTGATGCATGGTATGACTAAATCACCTACGCAGTTCACTGCATTTTTTCGCGGTAAACCGGCTTATAATGGCAGAAGGCCGTTCGGAGCTTGGTCAGTTCGTCATCCACCACCATCGAGGCTAGCGCGTGCACGCACCATGGAGCCTCTCAATTTTTGCCAATACCGTCTTGTTTCAACAATAGAGCAACTTTTTATCAATCCTCATTCATCAGCTCCACATCTAGCTCCCCATGGCTGGCTTGAACTCACCATCTGCGTAACTTAATAATTAATTGTGCCCACTCGACAGACGTTTCTTTGTTATTCGTAAAATAACCGCCTGGTTGCAGGATGCAATCCGGGATTCAAGTAGTTATATTGTAGTCGAAAGACATTTACTGCTTCGACCGCATAGGTGATCAGTGCGTTCATTACCTTCCATTATTTGAGATGACTTGAGAACTTTTGTGACCCATTTTAGCTCAGCCCATGTGGCATCTTTCGCTAAAAGTACAGTCTCCTCAGGGGTTTAACCAGGGGGGGGGGGGGTTAGGGGTTCTATCCCCCCCTCCATAACCCCTATTTTTTCTTATCTGAAAGCAGGTTATCTAAAAGTCTGGGTGTCTTACTGCTATCTTGGTGGAGGCAGTGGATGAGGGAAAGCAGGTAGACGCTATTTTTATAGACTTTGAGAAAGCGTTTGACAGGGTGCCGCACAGGAGGGTGATGGAAAAGGTGGAGGGGTTGATAGAGGACAGGAGGGTGGTAAATTGGACAGGGGACTTCTTGAGGGACAGGATCCAGCGAGTGAGAGTGGGTAAGGAATGGTCAGAAGAGGGAAATGTGATGTCAGGGGTACCACAAGGCAGTGTCATGGGACCCCTGCTCTTCCTGATCATGATGAATGATGTAGGGGAGGGGTTGAAAAGTAGGCTGCGGTTGTTTGCGGACGATTGTGTGCTCTATGAAACTGTAGGGGAAGGGGCGCACCTGGCAGAGGACTTGCAGAAACTGGAGTGCTGGTCGAGGGAAAACGAAATGGGTATAAATGTAGGGAAAACAAAGGTGGTGAGGTTCACGAGGAAGAGAAGATTGGAGGGAAAAGTGTACTGCTGGAAGGGACAGGTGATCCAGGAAGCTGAGGAGTATAAATACCTGGGAGTGATCCTGCAGAACGACTTGGGGTGGGGAAAGCAGGCCAAGAAGGTGGTGACGAAGGGCAGAATGGGGTTAGGGCTGCTTAGCAGGACACTGAAAGGGACAGGTAGGAATGTAAAGGAAAAGGCGTACGTGTCATTGGTACGGCCAGTGTTGGAGTATGCCGCGGCGGTGTGGGACCCCTATGTGGAGAAGGAAATTGAGGAGTTGGAGAGGGTGCAGCGCAAGGCAGCGAGATGGGTAACGAATATGTGGAGGAGAAGGGAAGGCGAAGGCAGGATGGGGGAAACTCACAGACCATCGGTGATGATGAAGGAGCTGGGGTGGGACACACTGCAAGAAAGGAGGAAGGTGGAAAGGCTGGTGAGAATGAATAAGGTAATTCGTGGGGGGGGGAGGGGGGCTGGGGAAAGCTGGGAGCTAGGTTGCACAGAGGGCTGTATCGAGGAAGGAGGGATCATGAGTGGAAGATTCAGAGAGAATGGAGACGGACAGAGAGAGGAAGACAGGTATTCCTTGTGAGGACGGGGCGAGAGTGGAACGAACTTGAGGGGAGGACACTGGATCTGGGAGGAGGGAAGGACTTACGAAGGAGGCTCCAGAGGGGGGAGGAGTGAGGGTAGTTGGGGGTGGGAACTCCTTGCCACCGGGCGGAAGCCCAATTGCAGGTGTAAATTATTATTATGATTATTGAATTCCATATCACCGGCCACTGCACTGGAGGGAAAGAGTAAATGAGCCATACCGATTCTCCTTCCCTTCCCTTACCCCTGTCACGAGCAGAAGCTATAAGGTTGTGACGCCGTGACGGGTCCCAAGTTTTCAAATATCTTACACCTATTGTTAAGGGCAGACATTTTTCGCGAAATATCTGAACACTTATTAGACTGCAACAAGGTATACCCGCACCTGTGGTTTCTTCCTTGTGATTGGCGGCCATCTGCGAAAGAAGTCGTTGCCTTATTTGACCGAGCCACTCGGGACGCATTTACTTCCGCACTGAATCACTGTGATTGGTGTTGGTTACAATCAATATGTATCTGGGAGAAACTCACCCAATCATGAAACACAGACGATGCTACAGTGTTTTAACTTTCATCTAATCCCGAAATCTTTTCACGAAATCTGCATGCCCCTACCTATTGTATTTAACCAGCGCGGTAATTATAAGCAGCTGGTGACTGGGTAACTCTTCAAGCTAAAGCTAATTGTTTCCAGGAATAGGCCAGCCTTGCCGAAACCCAACCATTTTTATTCTTTTATTTTTGTATTGTCGAGCTTCGAGCATGATTTATGATTTTGAGTGGACGTGGAGGACAAGGCACTTGGATTGATTCAAATATCTTTAATTAATTTCTTACTTCATCACTCAAACAATTTTTTTATTAAAAAATTAAAATATTTTTACCATTACAATATTTAAAGTTAAGTACCTAAAAGTGCTAAAATAGCACTATTTTACACCTTAAAATCCAAATTTTTCTGGTGGAGAACACCCGGACCCACCCCTTTAATAGGGGGAGGGACACCATGCTTCTTAACCCCCCATATACAAATCCTGGCTATGCTACTGAGCCTCCCAGTATTCACAATGTGTCGTCACACATCGATGGTGAGCATCGAGTGTGCATTAATTAGCTGACGCCAACCATTAGTGCTCCTCGAATCCGCACAGACCGCTATGGCGCATCGCCGCCTCGCCCCGAGTGTGTGCGACATGAACGCACCTGGGTGCAGGGTGGTGCTATGCCTTGAACATAAGCTGCCCCGCCTAATCGACTGTAACCCGCGCGAAAGTCGACCACGGGGGTACTGTTAGGTGACCTGATTATCTGGACTTTGAAATTAACTCTCAGCACTCTTAAAAACAATATTAATTGAGTAATGGCTATGTTTAAATATTATTTGTAATTCTGGACTTTAGCGCGATCAGGCGGCGCGCATGGCCCGGGGTTACTTTTGCACACGACACGTTTTCGCGGGAGCGAGGCTGGGGAGTCGTGCGGACGTCACAGCCATCGCCAGTTAATCACCGCCCTCCAAGGAGACTAGTCGCGAGTCGCCTGCGGAGTCTCTCGACCTCCGCCCTTGCCATCTCTACCGGAATTGCGTGAGTTTTCAACCCGTCAGTTCCGAGCCTCACGGACAGTCCGGCTAGTCGATCCGAGTTCACCCCTTACTTAATTCGTGCTCATCACCGGAACCCCCCAGTGTTACTTAAATACTGTTTCAGGTTAATGGAGTGCGAAGTGTGCACGGAACGTTAGGGTAGCACGGCACAAGCCCATCAGAAACGTGTCCTGTAGAGCGCGGCTCCCAGTAAGCGGGTCATGCACGATGCAGCGCATGTATAGCGTGCCTGACAATAAATCACTTTAAATTGAGTCATCACGTATTTGTTACAACGCCCGTAGCATAGCGTCCCTGGTGGCTAAAACAGCCGGGGGTAACTCTTAGGAACGACCCTTACTGCCTGCCGGCCACGTGGCGACGTCATGCCCTGAGTCAAGAGTCTCGGCTATGCACTAGCACGTAGTTATTATTGCTAGTTGGCGCCCAAAAGCAACTCCACACCCTCAACATCGCCTCGGCAGAAGGCAGAAGGGGTCATAGCATATGTATTGATGAGCAATTGGTACCCTCCTTTGCTTTGAGACCACTATGGCATTTCACTACCCAACAATAAGTTGGTGTTAATATAGGTTTCAGTGAATACTTCCTGAACTAGGTACTATTAATAAATATTTTTAGTTAGGTATAAAAAAATTATATTATGTTTGTATTTCGAGATTGGTTCATGTTCATGTATGTTTGTGTTGAAAAATTGGCACACTGCTGTGTACGCAGGTGGCTAGCCTGAAAATTCGCTTGCTATCTACACACTGGGATGGATATGTCGTGCATTAACTCTGCTGACTCGCATCTTTCCCATGCTTGTGATGGCTCTGTTTCTATGTTCATTATTACAGCTCTTTGGTTAATTAAGTGTTTTTACGACTGTGATTATCTTCGTTCCAGGATATTACTGTTATTAGTGCGTGTAGCGATGCAGGCCTGTTCAAATTATTTCTCGGCACTAAACGAGCCTACTATCTTCAGTGTCGTGTTTTACTTAAACACATGCCTAGTGGCCTACGGTCAGGTTTATCACGGGTTCTCGACATTAAATATTTCCAAAGACCTGTACGTGACTCGTGCCTGTTCAAGTTGACATCGTCCCAAGCACTCCCGTCTCTCGCATAGGTCGTTATTCCACCTCTTTGCCTCAAACAGGGGAAGCCGAGTGCAGCGCAACGAACATTAGCTAGAGCCGGTGAATCAATTGTCACCCGAGTGGCAATCGACCATGGTATAACATAACTTATGATGTAAGTATGATTCTTTTAATCAGTGACAAGGCGGAAATCACAGGGGTATTCTTTGCTCATGGCATGTTTCCGTAGCAATCAGGCCTGTGCTCGTGTAAAACACGGTTGCGTAGATGCTGACCGCCTTTGCTCCCTCAGATTGCACAGGCTGTTACTTATGTTTCATCTGAGCCTCAGCAAGGCGTGTGAAATAAACATGCTCCTGGCACAGTGCAGTGCTCTGATTCGAACAGCCCCCCGCGTATATACATCGTTAGCCGCCTGCGCAGCTACCAACTAGAGTATTCTTTTGCATATTGCCAAATGTGTGTATGTATTCTTCTGCTGTTACCTGAATGTAAAGTTAATTCAAAGACTTATTTAAAAGACAGTTTTATGTCAACAGCCTTTATTATAAAAAGATAATAATTGAACACCCTGCGATTAGGTTTTGAAAACTAGTACCTATGAGTTGCCACGCACTCTCTGTGAACTTTGCACGCAAATTGAACCCTTGGCAGCACAGAAGCCCCCTAGGCTGCGGCAGTCGTTGTTCATCCCGTGCTGTGGCTAGACAACTTCGCGCTTCACGGAGACATAATCATCATGCCTTTTTTGAGTTAGCCGTAATAGTGTATCACCTAATCCATTTTCATTACTCTCTATGGCCGGGCTTCATTGATTTGGTACGAAACTATCTGTCATTTAACTTAAATGTCATTGTCCTCCTCAGGAAGCATTTTCGTTTTACATAAGTTTTTATGTTTAGAAGAGCCACGAGGTGTGGATCCAATTTACAGTAAATTGGACAAGCCGCGAGGCATTTTAGTTTCACCTGCATGGGGCTGCATACGGGCTAACAGCGTAAACCAATTTCATAATGCTTATTTTATCTTGGACGTTCACAATGGGCCATGTACTGGCTAGATGGATCACTGGGGCCCTCTTCTCCTACTTAAACTAAGAAGCAATACTTCATCAAGCAAAATCTCGAGTCGAACATTCATTGCTTCTCATTATTGTAAAGGTGTGAAAATTTGTGAATAACTTGTGTTTAGACCTCGCCCCCATGCAGGAATGATAATATTTTACTGAAAACTGTCACCAATCAAATATTCGTGTATATGTCACTTTTGATGTAAATTAGGGCTAATTTTTATAGTGTGACTGGATTTGAAAGAAGATGGTCGGAAATCTAATAATATATTAGGGCTTTAAGAATCTTTATTTGTGTAGTAGTGGAACGCCCATATAACTGATAATTGTGTGTCAAATGCATCTTTCATTACATTGTTTGTGCCAATTATTTTTGGGGCTACGAATTTCTGTTTTTAAACGATTGTTTTGCTTACTTTCCTTCTTTTATTTGTTCTACGGTACTTTGAATCTATATAAGACGGAATTTTTTGAAGTAGTTACATTACCTACATTTCTGTCTCTAATATCTTTGGCATAGTGAAAGCGGACGTGATTAATTTTTTTGTTGATTGTAGGTGACTTTTGTGTTAATTGTGCCCATTATCTCGTACTTATTTCGCTATTTGCATTATAGGGTACTAATTTATTACTTATTTTCAGATAGTGATAAAGACCTCACGTAAGTAAAGCTGTTGGAAAACGGTATCTCAACACAATGGGGCGACGACCAGCACGTTGGTGAGCATGTGATTCTGCCAGTTGTAAAAATTGTAAATTAGTCACTAGTTATATGATTTGGGTCTTGGAAATAGTGTTTTTAATTCGTAACTATTAACTATAATTTATATGAAGTAAAAATAAAAGGTTATTGAGGTATTTTACCCATTAAGACTGATGTTGCACAATGTGTTCCAATACTAATTGGGACACTGCTCACCTCTTGACATCATAGATTAGATGGCATGACGTTTGCCATCAGGTGCAACTGATTTACAATGTGGTCTTTTTCTTTAGTTTTTGGTATTTGGCTTGATGTTTCAAATGCATTTAAAATAGTTTAAACGAATGGCCTTGCATCTAGTCATAATATGTAAAACGATAGCTGAAATCGTACGCAATGTTCTTTCTCAGTATCCAGTTTTTCGAAATTGATATCGAGCATTATTTTGTGATAGAATATTATCATGTAAATTTTTAGAGTAGCTGCTTTTCCATAAATAAAATAACATTCTGAAACTGTCTTTTTTTTATTCCGAACACTACAGTTATTCCTCTGTGCAATTTTAAATTAGCATTTGAAAATTCCAACTGGTTCTGAAAAACTTGTGTTATAGCTGAAGAGGTATCGTGTGCAGTGACGAGCCCACCACCATGTTGTACTTACAACAAGAGTTTTGCCTGATGGTTTTGTCTGCCCAACTGACAACAATTGGGAAAATCTCGGTTAGAAAACATTAATGGCTGCGGTGTTAATCACTATATAAATTTACGTCACTAGCAAGCACAGATGGCGGCCGCTTTACTGCACAGTCTACCTAAATTTATTGTTATAGTTGCAATTACGAAAACACGTTAGATTACATACGGATATTTTCCTTATTAATACAAAACCACAATTGACACAAATAGTACCAAAAATGTTATGTAGGGACTTTTTTCCATAATAGAAATTCACACTTTACATAAGTAGTACCAAGACAGATAACATATGTGCAGTACATATATAGTTGTAGGTAAACATCGTAGTATTGCTATACTGACGTCAATATACCACTTTGATTATAAACTAAAGTTTCACGGTACACAGCAGAAATTTTTAAACCCTCTTTTCTGGGTTAAAAGAGGATGCGGAGGGAGTGGAATAGGATTGAGGGAAAGATACTACATTTGAGAAGAGGAAAGGACTTTAGGAAGTGGCTTCAGAAATTGGGCAGAGTAGGGGGGGGGGGGGGGACTCCTTGCCTCTGGACAAGCAGCAACCTTGAACATTTACCCATGTTATTTTGGTAAATTGCAAGGGTTTTGGTATTTCCGTAAAAAAAAATTCCAAGTGTGATGTTTTTAAACACTACATTCATTCCTCTATTTATCCTGAAAACAGTGTTTTAAATTTCATACCGGTTTTTGAGAAATTACAGTTTATAGGTTACATTAGGTAGTCTGTACAGTTAGGTGGCCACTGCCATTGTGCTTAAATAGTATAGCAGAGACTTTTCGCACAAGAGATTGTCTGATTGTTGTCACCACTCTGTTTACTTGATACTAGCTAGCTGAAAATTGATCCTGTGGTTCTCCAGAGATCCTTAGGAATATAGTGTAGCCGATACTGATTTCATAAAGACGGTGTTTTATGTCAATACGTTATGGCCGTAGCTAATTCTGTTTTCCACCCTAATTGATTTTCACTTGAAATGGAAAACATCTCGCAAGTTGGCAGGGCCATTATATTGAAGGAAATTGTGAAGTATGCTACCGGGCAGAAGTCCCCTTGCAAAATTGTAACTTGAGACGAAGGAAGTATTACTCCTTTTGACTAACCTACAAAGTTTATGTTTAAAGCCCTGTCACACTAAAATATTTTCCTCCAGTATAGAGTTGGAGGGGTAGCATTGGAAGAAAATGGCTTCCAATTTTTTGCATCAAATATAACCTCAAATATGTTTTTAATCATGTCACATTCAGGTAAATGTACCAGTAGTTGTAATGCTAAGAAGAGTTTTAGAAAAAAAAATTGTGTACATAACCTCGTAGGTGTATTACTACCCCTACATGTTTGTTTTTAACCTCAAACTTTACTCTACAATGCTATCCAACACTTTTAGATAAAAACAAATTATTTTTGTATATTTATAATTTTGAAAAAAGTGTGATTTCGAGCCAGTAGTCATGCAAATTTTCGTGTTTGCCAGTGTTCGTCACATGTTTGTGCCAGTAGTCGTCATGTGCGATTTCGGCTGCATTAGTTTTAATTCATGAATCCAGAATGATAGAATTGTACTATTTTGAATTTACTTACAGCACTCACGGAACAAAGAGGGACAGCACAACTAACATGAAAATATATATAGAGCTGTAGCAAACCGTATGTATTCGTTACTGAGTAACGGGTGCGCCGTCTAGTAACGAGTTACGAAACTTAACACACGGCTGCATTTTGTTACTCGCATTTCTCGTATATTTTACGCATGCGCGCGCATATTCGATGAATTTACGTTACAAAGAACGATGTTTGTTGATTAAGTAAAGTATAATTTGGAAATTCCTTGTCTAAGTTTTTTTTACTGTCTATTAAAGGTATTATGTGTGTAGACAAAGTTTGAGATTGGAACAGAAACAACGTAACAAAGTATTTTTTTACAAATTAGAAATAAGGGTAAATATTTACTTGGGCGGTATTTCCGAAAAAAAAATGTTAAAAATCCGAAAATACCTTTATTTAATGCTCTTCAACTTCCTCTTTTCATTAACAGTGGCGGAGGTAAGAAATTCCAAATACTTTAGGAGATATCGAATTTTTAAATTTCATCATATGTAGTTGAGCGGTATTTGCAAAAAAAAAATGTTAAAAATCCGAAAATACCTTTATCATATGCTCTTCAACTTCCTCTTTTCATTAAAAGCGTCGGAGATAAGAAATTCCAAATACTTTAGAAGATATTGAATTTTTTAATTTTTCAATACAAGACCCGTGGAACCATTCGAGCGGCGCCATTTTTGTTATTTTGCAGTGTGATCGTGAATGCGTAATTAATAAAATGGTTGATTAGGTCAGGTCAGTTACATTATTAATACTTTCAAACTAAGCCGACATTAAAAATTATTTTGTGAATTAATTTTAATGGCTGTTTAGTTTTAAAATATTTATAATGTAACTGACCTTACCTAACAAACCCGTAACAAAGGATGTACAGTAACAACTCACGTAAATTTTTTTGTTACTGATTACTTGCGCAACAATATCAAAATAACAAATAAGACTTTAAAATTAGAAACGTTAAAAAGTCACCTAAGTTGGAGGCGGTAATTAAACACAGTTTTAAACAATAATTGAACTAAATAATCACGTATTAGTTCATTTGAATTCTGGCCTATCACGAACAATCACGTGACATCATTATCCAATAAAAAAAATAGATACTCGTACGTAAACAAGAAACAATGGTGCACGCACGCCACAGGAATGCGCTGGTTTTGTGCTGAAATTTAAAAATTCGATATTTCCTAAAGTATTTGGAATTTCTAATCTCCGCCGCTTTTAATGAAATGAGGAAGTTGAAGAGCATTAAATAAAGGTATTTTCGAATTTTTGACATTTTTTTTTCGGAAATACCGCCCAAGTAAATATTTACCGAAATATGTATGTTTTTGTTTTTCACTATCGCGTATTTTCACTTTTTTTTGTTCTTATCTTGAAAGAGATATAATAAAGCCGCTCTAATGAGATTTAATTGTTTCTTGGTTAACAAAAACTGTTTAATTATCAAATATTGTTAATTGTTTATATTCTATTATTATTATTATTTACGCGACGTCATACTGTACGCGTACGCAATACGACTCGATTCATTGCTGCAACATAACATAGCATGTTATGCGGTATCAGAAGTAAAATTTAAAAATGAATCAGGGCCCATCTTCCTACCCAAGGGCGATTTGCCTTTGTGTTTATCGGACAATGTGTTTCTTGGCACACTATTTTTTTCTGCTGCTCGTTTTATACTCGTGCCATTCGATACATCTTTAAGAGCAGCTTCCATGGCTGACTCTTCATACAACAGTATTTTCCGTTTTGGCATTTTGCCCTGTAATTAAAGAACAAGACACATTGCAATGTTTAATTTACTTATTAATGTCAAAATATATATCGAATGACCCCTAAATTAATGTAAACAATGCCTACACAATTTCTGCAATCAATAAAGTAAAGTTATTTCAGACCCAGAAGTCGTCATACACATGCATCGGAAGTCGTCATAGGTGACGACTACTGGATCTGATCATAATAATGTACTTTGTCTATCAACAACAAAGAACCAACATTATTTAAGAACTCTAGGGTGTAACTTAGTACAACTTTAAATAAAATATTAAATGTACCAGTGCTCGTCAGGTATGACGAACACTAGCAATACAAGGTTTTTATTGATCCAGTTTTCGTCACCCTAACTAAATCATACAAAGAAAACAAATTTTTTTAAATAAACACTTTCACCTCTTCAAGAACATTTAACTAACACATTCAGCACAAAACATCACGAATAAACATGAAAAATTACAGAATTAGAAGTAAAAATGTGCACTTACGTCCTTAGTGTTTTAGTATAGGAATTCCCCTATTTATCTTCTCTGCTCTACGAACTTTTGATGCACGGACTTTTTTTGATTGAAAATAGTGTTTGTTCCGAAAACTATTGTTGTAATTTCAGCTAGAACGTCGACCAAATTTTTGTCAATATTTAAGTTGGCGATTTATTGAGCTACTTCTCTATTACTTACATTTGAAGTTGCTAGTGACGACCATTGAGCAGTGATGAGTACCGGTGCACTTACCTTATTAAAGTTTTTTTTTTGGTCTAAGCTCTCAAACTTTTCAATGTTTTTCTCAATTTTAAAATTAAATAACGCATCACAGTACTTACTGGATTGAATTTTCAAACTTTTTATTATGTTTGTGCATTTTAAAATTTTTTGAACATTAATTAATTTAAATCAATAATATTTGTTACTTAAAGAAATAAATTTTCAGATATTTTTTTAAGTAAAATGTTTTCGCGTACAACATTCATATTAACATTTTTTTAGTTATTTAATTTTTATAATCTCTTTAATTGATCATCTGCTCTTTCCATTTCAAAGAAACGTTGAGACAGAAACTGATATTTCTGTTTTTGCTAGGCACGATTTTGATTGGCCGATCGCATTCAACATCCAACTTATTTTATTTAGAACCTGTCCTATATCCAAAATATTTTATAGAAACTTCAGCTTGTCAAACAATCATAGCTGTGCTGGTGATGTTTTTGGTTACGTCATAACCATCCAATTTTGTTTGATATAACATATTGGAAGGTGTTGGAAGTAAAAATTATATAGTATGACATGCCCTTTATGCAGGTTCTCCAATAATGGCATGTAAGCAGGGTTCTTAGTATCCTTAAAACAATATTTTTATTTGTCTATAATTGAAAAAGTGCCTTTAAAAGTCTTTAAATTTTATTAATAGTCCTTACAAACTCCTTAATATTAATAGTGTGCAAATAATGGCTAAACATTTGTTTGTTAATGTATTTGTTTCCTACTTGGCAACAGACAACACATGTTTTGTACAATTTTCTAATTTCGGGCTAAGTGACGTAGATTTTATATTGTTACAAATATAATCTGGTGAAAAAACTGGGTTCGTAAGGGATAGCCCAATTTATTAGTACAGTTTGATTTATTAATAATGTCTACACGACACCGTAAATTTAATTAATTCACTCAAGATCTCTGTCCACAACAATCTTGCCATGGTCATTGAAACATTAACACCTTCCACTGGAGCTTGTCTTTACAGTGGCTTGCTCTTGTCAGCCTCTGTCTGCTTCCTTCGCACACTCACCCACACTGCGCCGCAGTACAGTCCCCAACTATCGCTCATCGCAACCGACTGGGTCGCCAGGCCTTCGCTCGCAGGTATCACCAGTAATACCAGTATCACTCCCCGAGGGGGAAACTCTCCGCTGTTCTGCTCTTCGCTCAGAACGTCTGTGGAAGCCTGCATCTCTGCTTTTATAATCTTGGCAGGCTTTCTGGAACTGACAGAAGGGGGGGAGGGGGGGTTGGTTGGAAGTGTCGCGTCACTTTGGGCCAACCCGATGTCTGAAAGTCCACTTTGTGCGGCGGCCTCTGGAAACCCGCAGAATTCCAGGCCACTAAAAGGATAATTGACGATGGCCTGAGGTGGGACGGTGCGAGAAGAGCGGAAAGGAGGCTAGCGAGGACCCTTGTAATCTGGCCAGGCACATGTTGCATGTCTTACATCAGTGGACAGCACATGACACAGTGGCTGTACAGGGCCACCAGCCAGCTCGAAACCTGGCGTGCGTTGCGGTCCTGTCTGCGTTCTAACAATGTGTACAAAGGTTTTTAATTTGTTTTCCATAATCAGCATCTCACATTTAAACTAAAAATATTTGTTTTACTATGAACTTATAAATTAAATGTAATTAGTGATCATATTAAATTCCAGATCAACTCTACATGTGTGTGTTACATGTGTGTTGCAGAGATAATTCTCTACAATGTGTTCATCTGTAAGAATTTAACTAACCAACAAAATTATTTTTTGTTTAATAACTTTTTATCATTATTTTCTTTAGGTATTTAGTGATATTACAAAAAGTTTTCTACCTCTTGATAGTGGTTAAAGGGTCCTTAAAAGCACCTTAATATTTGATTTAACAAAAGTGTATGAACCATGGAAATGATATGGACACACATCCCAGAAGTGCAAGTGTTTTCCTTTTCACCATCCATCCGGTAGTTTTGTAAATGTACGGAAATGTAATCAGTAGCAATTGATGTGATATTTTGGAAATTTGGTTACCAATGAAATCACGTTCATTAAAGTGTGTGTGTTCATAAAATTTTATTTACTAACTCAATAATGCAGTTTAGAATGCAACAATGTTTAATATTAAACGACTATCTTCAAAATAAAGCTAGTTATTGACCTAAATAAAAGGTATAAATATTATGACCAATAATGTGAATTTATATGTGCTAGAAAGTTTTTGAGACACTAAAATAGTTAGGGTAGGTTAAATATAGCCTAAAATGAAACCACATAATGTTCTAACACCGTTGTGTTCACAATTATTGTCGCTGAAACAATTTTTAACATCATCATAACATGATAAAACATAACTACCACCATGGCCAAATACTGCCTTATTGGTCACACTGATTCATGTGCAGTATAGAATTGGGAGTTATACATATTCATTGCGTTTATCCATATGCGTCTGACTCTACATGTGTGCTATTGTGGTAGTTTATTATATGTCCCATCTGATTTGTACCTGTGTCTGTGGGTAACATGACTTAAAGTTATCTTACCTTTGTGCAATGGCAAAGTAATAGTGGTATTAAAAATAACTTGTCTTTTTCAAAAATGAATGTATTAAATTTAAAAATTAGACATTTTACCCTTGTTATGATGGTACCTTATTTTTAAAATATATTTTTTTTAAATATTGAAGCTTCTAGATATAAAGATAAATTTATTCATACTAATAATTGCATTCATTACGTATCTAGTGCTGGTATAAGGTTAAACTGACTTGGTAGTGATTTGGTAATTCATATTTTTGTACTTAGTAATCTTTGAAGTTTACAAAATGTAAATTTTAAAAAAAAGTCACAGATTATGTTGACAAAATTGGGTCATGAGACAATTTTGTATACAAAAAAGTGCAGGTTGGAACAGGGCCTAAGTGCTAGGCTTAAACAAATGTAAAATAAAAAACAAACTAATCTTATTAAAAATGGATACAAAGGCTTGTGAAAAACTTCTTAATATAAATTTTGAAATTTAAATTGTTGAAATTCAAATTGTTTTAATACCACTACTATTTGCAAAAATATTGGAATAAAAATTAAACAAGCACATCAGACCTGGAATCTTGAGCTTGATTCAGATGAATGTTGCATTTTGAGAATAATCAAATATTTTTTATTACAGTCATTCAGCTAACTAATATGTACGTATAAACAAGTATATGTGTGTACTTTTTTACAGCTACAGATATTGCAAAAATAAGCCTTATCCAAAATCGCGGTTCTGCAGAGGTGTGCCTGATCCTAAGATAAGGATCTTCGACTTGGGCAGGAAAAAGGCCCGCGTGGAAGATTTTCCCTTGTGTGTCCACCTTGTGTCGGATGAGTACGAACAGCTGTCGTCGGAGGCCCTGGAGGCAGGCAGGATTTGTGCCAACAAGGTGATTACTGTGGTGCTAAGCTCAGCATGATTCATGTCCCTTAAGTCTTATTTTTTGTGCTAAATATTTAATACTAGGAGGTTGTAGGCACCTAAGGTGCTCATTAAAGAATGCTGAATATAACAAACACTTTAATTTAATATACACTAAATGTTTTAAAAAACAAAATTCCTTTTAATACTGTACAAATGAAAAATTATTTCCAATTTAAATTTATTTATGACATGATAAAAAATTTGACAAAAATTAATTATTTTAAGTGCATCTGTGCTATTTACCAATAATTTTAGCAGCATTTATTAAGTTACCACAAACGAAGAATATAATATAAAAATTTCAAAGGGCGCAACTACAAAAAAGCAAATTTGTCAAAAAACATATATTACATTTATAAAAGAAAAAAAAACAGTTGTTTAATAAAATTATAACGTTGAAAGATATAAGAACATTTAAAAAATAAAAACAAAGATGTTCAAAAGGGCATAAATTCAAGATTCGAAAAATCATTAAAATATTCCCAGTGACACAACCTTATATTTCCAAAAAGGGAAATATTTTCACAGTTTTTAGTTTAGAGCTAAATATTCAGAGATATAAGCCTTTATAGTCATTATAAGCATAGTTTTTTGTAAGGGGCTACTTTAATTTCTATCACTAATGTTCACAATAAATAAATAATTTTAATTGTGTGGACCAGTTTCAATATCATTCACTAAAATAGATATATGATTTAAAAGCACATTTTTAAATTTTTTATGTAGCCTTTTTACATCTTATCAATTATTTGTTGCATGCTGCGCGTTCATCATATAAATTCACTGTCATTATTTTTTCATATTGTGTCTAAAGAAGTATAACATAACCTCACTTATGTATGATTTGTTTGCAGCTTTTTTTTTCATACTGTCAATTTTTTTGCATGCTGAGCACACATCATAAAAATTCACTCATCTTTTGTCCATAACACGCCCAAATAAGTGTAACTTCAAAAAAAAAATTCATTCTATTTGAATTTAATATTTCTTACGTAATTTTAGTTAACTGTAAGGCGCCTAAGGCATCTGTTGAAAAATGATGAATATAACAAACACTTTAATTTAATACACACAACATTTTATTAAAAATTCAATTTATTTTAATATATTGCAAGAACAATAATTGTCTCTGGTGATTCAATAATTTTCCTTACTGTTGATTGATTTAATATACCAGCGGTTCCAAAAAGAGTTTCGCGGAACCCTGGGGTTCCGTGGCAGGGTTACAGGGGTTCCGTGAGTTAGGACGAATGTCATATAAAAAAGGCACAATTATTGTCAAATAACTTTCTTTGAAGGATTTGGGGTTCTGCCAAAAGAAAAGTTGATCATAGGGTTCCCTAGCTGAAAAAAATTGGGAACTGCTGCAATATACACTTTCACTAGACTTGCAACTCTTGATCGTGACAGTCACATACAGTTGGTCTTGTGAAGATATATTGAACAATAAAATATATTTCATTGCATAGAAAGGTGATACCAACTCAAAAAGAAAAGACAATATGACAATAATATATAATTCAAGTACTGAACGACATAAGGTAAGATAATGGTCAAACACATAATCATTCTCACACAGAATTTTGCAAGTCAACTGACACACAGAATCATACATTTTAACATACTTAACTCACCGATGATGTGCAGGAAAATGGCTTACCGAACACCAAGATGTAGTCAAAAAATTATCTTTGCGCCACAGACTTGGTCCCAATGCTAGGAGGACCAAGTTAGCAAAGAGCAATGAAAATTATATAGCCTACATCATTATCCAAGATTTAGGAGTGGGAAAACAGACAGTTTCTGATTAAAAAAAAATGGGAAAGAAATTGAAGATTTATGTGCGAAAAAAGTGAGCAAGGACAGTCTGGGTAACAGAAGCACTTAAAAAAAAGAAGAAAAAGAAACTTTAGACAGGGCTTTGTACGTTTGGTTTTGCCTACAACATGAACAAGGCGTTCCATTGTTGGACATAACTTAAACAGCGTTTGCGCTCAAACTCAATGAAAAATTAAAAGGTGACCCTGCTCTTTTACTGCCAGTTTGGGATGGTTGTCTCGTTGGAAAGATTGACATGGTGTTCATGAACTTATTGTAAGTGGTGAAATTTTGCAATAGTGCAAGTGAAGACTTTAAAGTTAAAATTTAAAAAGGTTGTTAAAGATGAAAACTTGGATTCTTGTCAAATGTTTAATGCTGATGAAACGGGATTAAATTACAAAATGCTTCCTAAAAAATTAGCCTCAAAGTTGGATTCCATAGCCAAATGTCATAAGGTAAAAAAAGAAAGAGTGACTGCTTCCTTGTAGTAACGCTTCTGGCGATTTGAAAATTCAACTTTTGTTTATAGATAAATCAACTAAGCCTATGGCCCTTAAAAAGTCTTAGCAAAAATGCTTTTCCAGCCCAGTACACTTCACAAAAATCAGCATATATGGACGGCAAAATTTTAAAGATTAATTTTTTTAAAACATATGCCCTATAACAAAAAAATTTATAGGAGACAAAAACCACCCAGAAAAAAAGCTGTGTTGGTAATTGATAATGCACTGTAGCACCCGAGTGAAGAAAAATTGAGATGCTGAAATTTTTGTAAAATTTCTGCCACAAATTCTGACTGCTTTAGTACAACTTATGGATCAATGAGTGATTGAAGCAATAAAACTGCGATGTAAGAAAATATTGATCATGTCTCTTTTAGAGCAACAAGAAACGGACCCTTCAGTTAACTGAAAGAATCATATTAATAAGTGTCCTTGAAGACTATCATTTACGTACTTTGATGCAGAAGTATGCGAATAAATTAAGCCGTCAACTCTTCGAAAAAGTTGAAAAAAAATTATGACCGAGCATTTCACAGTAAAACCAGGGACAAGACGAAACTCAACCAAATTTTACTAGCTTTGATTTTGTACAAGTTTTTCAACAGTTGGAGGATTGTGCTAGCATGGAGAAGAATGACATATCTGAATGGATGAACATCAAATGTTAATATGAAATTGTGGAGGTGTGCATTGCAAACACAGCAACTGAAGTAGACAGTTCGGAAGATGATGATGAAGGTACGGAGGAAGCAGCTTGCTCAACTCATGGCGAAATTACTATAATACTGCAAGGGTTGCTGAATTACTTCGAGAAGCAAAGTGACACATTGTCTGCTGAGCTTGAGATGCCTATGAGATCGCACGGTGAAATGACAGCAATCATCATTAAAACATAAGAATATTACAGAATTTTTGAGTGAATTGTAAATGTTTTATACCTTTTAGTTACATGTGTACAATACATAGTGTTGTTTTATAACTACATAGCTTTCTTAAGTACTTTATAATAAATAAACGTTGATTTGTAATCAATATTTTTTCTTTTGACTATAAAACTTGTTTTTGATACATTTTAAAGTTGATTACACCTGTCCCTCACTTAGCACATCTTCAGATTGTGCAGATTCATTTAGCGCGATGTGAATTTTACTGCCCCAGTCTTGAATAGCATGTCTGTAAATTTCAGTTAGCACGATATCTCGGCAGGCAAAAAAAAAAGTCAAGCACGGCGCCACGAAGTCTGTTTCAACTTCTGTAAACAACAGATGTGCCGTGGGATACAGTTAGCCAAACAAGGAGGGAAGAGATGTGCGCGCAGGTCTATCTACGCTATCGGCTGTTGTACAAACATCAGCTATGGCAAGTTAAATTGTGGCTAAGGACCAAATGTTTTTACGTCCGCGCGTATACTGCCGTGCCGTACCGTTGTCGTCTTGACACAAACCGGGCCTTGAATTCTGTCTAGCTAATGGCAGGGAATTCACTCAAACAAAAGCAACGTCTGCCCATTCATCTGCCGGTAACTGTATGTGCTTGATCACTCATAATTCATCGTGTTCATGTATTTGAGACAAAACTATAAGTATTACGGCACGCAGATTGTCATGAAGGCCACGCTTATGTTGGTCGCACTTTAGTTTTAAGCAAGTCAACTGTGCGCACAATTGTACGAAATAAGGACTCTTACCAAAAATTTATTTAAGTCTAATGCTGTTGGTTGTACTAGCGGGAATATATTTGATGTTAGATACCGGAACAGAAATGAACAGATGATTTATAGAAAAGATTGTTAAATGAATGTTGTAATGAAAATAATAATCATTGGCCCGACAGGATTGGTGTTAACCAGGTGGTGATATGATATGCGAATAAGCACTTTAACTTTTGAAAAATTAAAATGTAACTATCCAGGCAGTAATATCGGATTTACTGTCAGTAAATGATGGTTTGGACAGGAACACGACGTGTTTTGAAGGTCACAACCGGGCTGGCAAGTTAGCCAGCAGACTGACAATAAAGTACATAACCACGTATCTCCTGTTATGCAGTGTCGTATTTGTCATACAAAGTGCGAAGGAAGGCATATAAAGATAAATGGTGTGACATTTTTATAGTTGAGTGTTATTCAACGTATTTATATTACGTCAAGTATATTTTCCTGCACAATTTTGGAACACATTAACTAAATTAGCCTTGCTATTTATGGAAACTAATGCTTCTGATTACGTAATGTTGAAAAACACAAGCATTTTTAGGAACCAATTAGTCGTGCTAAGTGAGGGATAGGTGTACAGTTAATCCGGACTTTCGGTGATCCAGGCAGGGTCCGGTCCCTACAAGTATGGCGTAGCGAGGCACTACTGTAATTAGTTTCTTTTAAAGTATTTAGATACCAACAACAACCAGTTAATAAATTTTTCAGAAATTTGTTTCTTATGTAACCTATACAAAGTAAAGACATGTTAAATTTTTCTCAGGATATTTAGAAATTAATACTTGTTTACAGGGGAAAATTTTTTAAAGGATAAAATTGTATGTATTTATAGGTCAGGTGCTAAATTTTTTATACCTAATAAGGAAATTTTACTTGAGTGGGATATTGGTTTATTTTTTTTACCCTAACATTGTGGGGGGGGGGGGGGGGGGGCTCAGCTGCCTCTTCTTGTCTTCCCCTGGATAAGCTATTGGTACTACATATATCAGTATTTTTTTACAAAGTTCTTGCATTAAGAGCTTCTTAGTCCTATTAATGTTTTTACTTTAGAGTGAACTAAGAGGTAGTTATGACTTGTTTGAAATTAAAATATTTGTACTGCAATGAGATTTAAAAGATCAGTACTGACAAAAAGGCAAGAGCTTGTGCCAAACAAGGTGATTACTATTGAGCTAAGCTCACCATGATTCATGTCATTTGTTATGCCTGACTCCTATTAATTTTTGTTTCAGTCAACATTATCCTTGTATGATCTCTGCTTCTGTGTTCCCCAAGTTTTTTTTAAATAAGTAAACTAATGTAGCCCAGAATTTTTGGAATATAGAAGTGGTGTTGAAAATTATACTGTAGACGTGTAGAGCCTTCAAGAAAATAGGGCGATCTTACTGTAGTGCTGTTCAAATCATCAACCACATGTAGATAATGTTGACTTAATATGATGGACTGAATTGAGCTAGTACCCTGTCTTATGTTACCTTCATGAGTGTTTATGGAAACATGAGCATGATCATTCCATGCACTTTTAACCTCGGTGCAATTTTACTTTTGCTTTGCCTTGCCTAGCCACACAGGACAGATGGATTTTCAATTCTATTAATATTACAGTATGATTTCCACTTACAAGGAAGATTAAAACAAATGAGAGGTGTGTGTGATTAACTACTGGAAGGCAGCTATTAGTTTTTATTTATTATTAGTATTCATTGGTTTTTAAATCAATATTTATGCTCGAAATTTATCATTGTATATTCTATCCTATAGCCGACAGTGCATGAACCACCACGTTGTAAGCAAGCTATTTGCACCTTCAACTACAGTGTAAACACTTTATAACGTCACTCGATTTAACGACAGACTCCTTAAAACGTCGAAATTGCTTGACTTTGGTTGGTTAACCTTGTTTTCTATACAATAATACACTCTATAGCTTCACACTCACTCTACTTGACAACAATGCGGCATTATAAATCATTAAGCAGTACTTTAAAGTTGCCGAAATTGATAAGAACTGCAGCTGTGTACGTTCTTTTGTTTGCTATTTTGTTGTATTATTTAGCACGTGTTTACGACTGACGTACCAGAAATTCTAAGAAATTTTGTCTTTTGTTTTTGTATGATGAACTTGCACATGTTTACCTCGGTCACTAGACTCTTGTCAATTTGTTACACGTAATCTTTACTGCAGTTGCTTACAGACTTTCAAACTGTAAACATGGCGAGTAAACGAAAATCTTTGTGTGTTGACGAAAAAGTTTTATTAATACACTCAATAGAGGCGGGAGAAAAGATCAGTGTTTTTGGAAGATGCTTTGGATTTAGCCGCACTACCGTCTCTACAATATGGAAAAACAAAGAACAAATTCTGCAAGCAGAGGAGGATGGAAAATCTGCTAAGAAATTAAAGAAACCTCAATACGAAGATCTGGATCAAGCGATGCTATCATGGTTTTATAGACATGTAAATGTGTACTATATTAGTGAATACATATTTCCTTACAGGGAGAGGATTCTCCATACAATGGGTTTTCCCACCGAATGGGGATTTACATTAGTCTGGAATTTCCCATAGAATAGGATTCAACTATTTAATATTTTTATTTTTAGAAGAGTATTTAGCTGGATATGATTTACAACTTATTCAGATGATTTAAATTATTAGATCTTCATTAATATAAAATTTATTGTTTCTGTAAATCACAAGAAACATTAATGACCAAACTTTTGTAATTGAGTGTAATTAAATCTTAAAAAAATTAAGTTATTCTATTAAAAAAATACATTTATAAAAAAACCTATGTTTTAAACAATTGTGGTTTAAATCGACCAACCCTGTTGCTTGATATATCCTACTTGTTATATTCTATTTGTAAAATGTCTTGGTAAATATCCATGATTAAATATTAAATTGCATCATGGTAACTAAATGAATGTAGATTTTTCAAAAAATTTAACCTAGTAAAAATCTACATCTAGCAAAAAAAAAGCTGGCTGAAGCCTAACCTTAACTCTGGGCCTCTTGAGTATGGGGAATGACTCATCTTGTGTTTCTAGTACATGGTGAAGAACTGCGGCAAGGACCAGTTCCACATTCGAATGCGGCTGCACCCGTTCCATGTTATACGCATCAACAAGATGTTGTCATGTGCTGGTGCTGATAGGTGAGTAAATGCTGAAATATTACGGGAATTTAGCTGTGGAGATCTAATGGTGAACTTTGTGCCATTGAAAATATTAATCTTAAGAACAAAATAAACTCTCTAACTTAAATTAGAAAAAAAAAATACTTCGTAACAATATTGAGGGGAAAAAAAATATTTTATTCTCCTGTGCTGGTGAGATGGCAATGATAGGTGTCAGTTGCATTAGCTTATTGAATTTATATGTAGGCTTCTTTTGAATTTTAATTCTTTCCACCTGCCTAGTTAGTCACCTATGTTCCATATTTATCCATTTATAACTTTGCAAAAAAATTTTAATATGCTATCCTCAGTTCAAGTTTATGTATATCATAGATATGTGTTCTTAAGTCCTATATTCTATACTATTCCTTTAACATTCTGCACAATAGTTAAAGTGGAATGGACTAGCATGTCACAGATTTTATGTTTGATTGGTGGGTAAAATATGTTTCAAATTTTTGCAGTTGAATTAGCCATTAGTATTGTTTTTGCATAGTCCCTGAAATATGCTTTGACAATTGTAGATTTTTTTCTAGTACAATAGAAGCACTTGGATGTTTTTGACTTCTGGAATTTGGTCATTATTAATCGTAATTATAAAATGATTTAATGATTTTTCAAAGTTATATTTGCTCCAATTTAATAAATTTAGTAAATGTTGTTTAGTTTTGGATTTTTGCTGCACCACTTGTACAGTTCGAAAGATCTTATTTAATTTTCTCAACTTTAGATTTTAAGTAATTTGTAGCACACGAGATAAATATGTAGTTGTGCATCATCTGCGTATTGATGAAAAGTCAGGTTTTTAGTGCAGTGTAAGTTTGTCTATGTTACTGATGTCCCCCCCCCCCCCCCCCATCCTTCAACCTCAAGTAAAGTAAGGCTCTTAATTTTTGGTTCCTGAATAAACATGTTCGTTTCTGTCACTTTGGAAAACATTGTTTCAGGGTGAGAGTTACGTGTATAAGTTAAGAGTACGTTTTATTGGATGTCAATTTTAATAGGTTATGGTGTTGTGTGCTGATATCTACAGTTTGTTAGTTAATATTTGTTACAGCAGCTCCACTATTAATTAGAATCTTGCACACATTGTCAATTTAGTAAGAATTTTTTTTCCCACAGGCTGCAAACTGGTATGCGTGGGGCTTTCGGAAAGCCCCAAGGCACAGTGGCGCGAGTGCGCATTGGCCAGCCGATAATGAGTGTGCGTACCAGCGACCGCCACCGTTCTGCAGTCATCGAGGCTCTGCGACGGGCCAAGTTCAAGTTCCCGGGCCGTCAGAAGGTGTGTAAAGTTGTTCTTGTCTGTCAGATTCGACAGTCTTGAAACAAGGTACATTTGTGCATTTTAAAAACTATTTTCCACCAATATTTTCAGTAATTGATGCGACATCAGCACAACATGAATTGCGTAAACGTCAGTGAAGTTCAAAAAAATAATCAACACTTTATAAAGGGTTTCATACCATTGTGTTTGTATAAAATTTTTTAATATATGTGTTACACATAGAAAACATGATACCGAGCGAAGTGGCACAGTGGTTAATTGTTGGACTTGCATCTGGAAGGAACGGGGTTCAAATCTTGGTCCACCAATCATGATTTTAGTTTTTAGTGTGGGATGGTTCCTTTCAGTAGGTAATGGCTGATTCTTTTTCAATTCCCCAGACTTTGAGTGTTGTTATCTCTAATTACGTCAATGAAAATAAATAAAAATATATCAGATACAGTTAATTGAAACTGATGGGATATGGTTGAATTACCCAATTCAATATTGGATTATTTCATATGTATATAACATTTCCTAAATGGAAGCTATGAAGTACCAAATCCATATTTTTTTTTAAACTGTGAATACAATAATAATCCATAGTTTGTTAACTGAACTAAAATTAAGAGCCAAGTTGTAGAATGTTTTTCTGTATAGATTAATTAATGTTTGAGTTTGTTGATTGCGTGCTGCAGATCTACGTGTCGAAGAGGTGGGGTTTCACCAAGTACGACCGCGAGGTGTACGAGAAGCTCCGAGATGATGGTCGGCTGGCCAACGACGGGTGCAATGTGAAGTACCGTCCAGAGCACGGGCCCCTCGCCAACTGGAAGAAGGTCCAGCTGGAGTTGGCACAGGCAGAATAGCCTGCAGAAATACTCTGGAAAGGGTTTGGATTTTAATAAATTGTTATGAGTCTGTGCAAATAATTTATTGCTTTCATCCCAACTGGATTAATACAGGCTGCTCTGTGGTATAGTCAAATTTTTGTTCTCACCCAGAGCCTCGCTCCACAGCTATTCGCTCTACGAATGGTCCTGTACTTGATTCCTGACTCAAGATACAAGATTCTTCAGTCTTAGTTGACTAAAAATTTGGTAAAACAATATTCATCAATAAAATTGATACTGAAACGTAAACGATAAAAATGAGATGCAAAAATACGTTTCCATGTAAATTTTGCAAAGACTTCAATTTATCCTTTCTTTTTGAACTCTTTTCAAAGTAATATCATCAATTATTATGGGCAAACATGATGCAGCTTTCTCAGCACTCAAATTAATCAAATGGCACAAGCAGCCAATAATGATATTCTCCTGTTTTTCTTTTAGTACTTCAGACACCCATTTTTTTTTCCAAACATGACTGAAGCATTATCAGCCCCAAAAGCTACACAATGATCAATAGGTACTTTTAGGCATTCAAACTGACAGAATTAGTTACAATATTTTTTCCAGTAGAATCACCTTCTAAAATAGGTACAGAAAGTACAGTACTCACAACCTTCTGCTGCAACTCATACCATACAGTAACAACAATTGGGTATGTTTTAACTTTTGAATCATTGCTACCATCTCACAGTAGGAGAAAAGCCCAAAAACCTGGCCAAAACCTCAAATGACCTTTGACGGGAATGAAAATTGGCTTACAGAGGTTTTCAAGGTCGCTGATTACGAATCTGAAAGCCAAATTATCGTAAACAAAATGGCCGATCCAATATGGCTGACATGAATGTTAAAAAGTTGCCAGATGTCGACAAAAATTGGTACAGCAAAACCCCTTATTTGCACTTTTCATGGGGACAAAGTAAAAAAGTGTAAAAAGCGGGAAAGTGTAAATAAAGGGAAAAGTATAAAAAGGAGTACAGTTTACCTTATTTAGAATTTTTTTCCTTTTGTTTAATAGCACATACTACAATGCAGGTACAAACACACTAACAGCAAATTTTACTTTAATCAATTATTAATTTACCACATTTGACAAAAATAAAAAAAGAATGAAAGCCAAAATGTTTTTCTGATTACTTCCTAAAAAATAAATTTGAAATTTTCTTCTGCTTGCTTTTTTAGCTGTTCAAGGAGATTATTTGCCTCTCCAAATTATAAATACAGTTGCAACCGGCAGGGTTTATAACAAATACGGGCTACATACACATTGCTCACAGTAAAAAAATTTTTAAGAAAAGGCTGCAAATTGATGAATATTTACCGTCAATAGCGCGCCAAACGCGGAGAAAGGTCATTGTACTTGGTCAGCTGCTGTAACGACGCGGCGGCGCATGCGCACTCTATGCTCCGCCCAGACTCATGACGCCATCAGCCGCCAACCAATAGATGCGAGCTTAGCGGAAAAAAATATAAGCTCCACCTCCCGTGTACCAATTTTATCCAGTTCTAATACCAATTTATTGGTATACGCACCAGTTTTCTCGCTGCCGTGACATGTTCAAGTTTACGTTTATCATGATGTCTTGATACCAATAATTAATTATTTACGATCCCCAGAAATAAATGGTTAGTTTAAAAAATATGGCGTCAACTCTACAATACTTCCCAAATTATAAAAGACGTATAAAACAGTTACCAAGACACCGCTCATTTTATCTTGTGAAGTTTATGTCTCGTACCAGTATTTCGGCTAAGTTGTGACATAAATACAGTATCAGAACTTACAAGCAGCCATGTTTGTACATTCATGAGTTTACGTTTTTCCCTCGTGCATTTTAGATTGTCTCCTGCTATAATTACTCGTACTTTTACACGCCTAGGCTTAAATTATTACATGTTTAGAAATAAAAGCAACTTTTCATGTTATAAAATATGTATATTTTGCTATTTAAAATGTTCATTGCCTACTAGCTCCACGGTATTTTCTGGTTGTTTATGGTTGTTACGTGACGTAAATAGCGGGATTGATTCGATTTTTGAGACGTAATTCGCGGGAAAGTATTGTATTGGACTATATGGGAACCAAACGGGACCTGAAGAATATAGTGCAAATAACGGGAAAACGTAAATAACGGTAACGTAAATAAGGGGTTTCGCTGTATTTACGGATTTTCAAGGTCGCTGATTACGAATCCGCAAGCCAAATTATCGTAAAAAAAATGGCCGATCCAATATGGCCGACATGAACGTTAAAAAGTTACCAGATGTTGACAAAAATTGGTATATACGGGTTTTCAAGGTCGCTGATTACCAATCCGATATCTATTGTTTATAACTTGCAACAAAGAGCTTACAGCAAATTGTTATAAACAAAATGGCCGAGTATCCTGCTAAATAGATACATTAATATATTGAAAAAAATCATCATAATAAAATAAACGTGAACAGTGTATTCTACGCAATTATTATTTTTATTTCCAAAATACATACGGAACGTTTCAAAAATAGAATATTTTATTCTTAATCAAAATCGTAATCGGAGTCGGAGTCAGAATCATTATCCGAGTTTGTATCTATTACAACTCCCGGCACGGCTTCAATCTCTGCGCAAAATACGTCTGCTGCAGCAGTCACTTTAGGAGCGATCAACATCGCTACAGCTTCCGGCGACAAACTCTTCAGCTTCTTCTGTGGTAGTCTTCTGACACTTGAAATGTACGGATCAGAAGTAACTAAGAGCCGATGAAAAACATCTTCCATAGTTTTAACCCTGGAACTTTTTCGCGCAAAATCTTCTCGATATCGTTTGATGTCTTTGTTTCGAGCTTCCTGAGCATCTTCGGATAATTGGCCGATTGGTAATAGAGCATGAGTTATTATCACTGGACCATGAATTAATAGTTTGTGCACCGAAGTAGGCATGGAGTACCAAGGGTATAATGCAACGGTCTTTCTTGCCGTTTCAATAGCATACTGTTCAAATCTTTCACAGTTTATCTCGTGGCCACACGATATAACTTGTAGGATTACGTACAAGCGTTTAATAACTTCTTCGTTGACCCCCGTTATCGCAGCGGAAACCGTCGAATTTTCAAAGAATCGCCGAGCTGTGTTGCCATCATTGCTGCTGCCGTATCCAGGCTTTGGGCGATCGATATTTAGACCCAATTGCTTCTTGAATCCTTCTTGAATGGCCCTCTTGCGTTCCAGGGTAATTTTATTTTCTTCGGCACTTCGAGCTTGCCATTTTTTAATGCCGAGTTTGTAAGACACGTGTAAGCAATACTCGAAGCACCGTATCCACGCGTGCAGCGTCGACAATCCGAACTTCAAATTTGTTTCATTGATTTCCCTTTGCAATACAGTGTCGATGGCATTAAAATCTTTGCTGGTTGCTCCACACAAATAGCACCGTTGAGCAGATTTCGTCAATGATACAGCGTTGCAAACTTTACCATCTATCATGGTGAACAACAACTTGTACATTACGGAGATTTCTTTTCCATCTATTACACTTTCGAATGGACGAAGTGACTGTATTTGTTCTTCAACAATTTGGACTTCATTAAGTATTGACTCTGTGTCTTCGCGTAGAAACAGTAGTCTAAGCTGTCTACAAAATCGTGGAGACGAGGGTCTGGGGTTCTTCCAAACAACTATTTCTTCCTTCGATTGTTGATCATAACACACGAGTTGTAATGGCACGACTGAAGTAAAGAATACATGCGCATCAGATTTGCTGTCATCACTGAACGTCTGCTTATATTCACTTTGCCCAGAACTTCCATCGCAACCCCACTTGCAAATCAAGTCCATTTTACGAACATTATCTGGAGTCAATCTTTGAATGAGTACATTTTGGACGAGTAAAATACGTTCAACTGTATGATCTAATAGTGCCTGTAGTTGGACTTCTGCACTACTCTCTGTAATCCTGATTGCATCACGTGGTGGATAACAACGCTTTTTTGCTTTCATCACTTTTTCGTAAGACGGATATAGCTTACAGTTATTTTCCTTCCCTAATCTTCTCATTCCCTGGTAAGTACTCTTGGAGAATTTATATTCAATCATAGCGGAAAGTGCAGCCTCTTCGGATAAAGTAATTTCATCCGTTGCTGAGTAAGCTTTACGATACTTGGAAGCTCTTAAAGGACTCGTCATTGTTACGTCCTTAATAACTTTTGCGGCGTCGGATTGTCCTGAAGAGCGAAGGCTCATCTGAGTAGCGTATGCTAACTCGACCGAGTTGAACGATGTACGAATATCTTGGGTCTTCCTTCGTTTAGATCTTTCACTGGACATTGTAAACTCAAGGGACGGGCGGCCGCCCGTATTACCCGGGCTTGTTACTACAGTGTCTGTAGGTGCGGCAAAACATACCTGCTTGCTAAGCCATTCACCGTTATTCTTGAAAAATACACAGGATTTTCTGTGAGCTTGTTGCCACCTCGTTCTCATTTGATTGAAGAGTATCGAAAAAGTCTGTTTCGAGTCCTCAGGCACTACAACTGTACGTCCGGTGTCCTTGGAAATTTTTTCTACCATAAATTCAATCAAGGAAGCGAATTTATCGGATAAATGCTCGCTGATTATCAGAAATACTTCTTTCCTTGTCAGCACCAATTCTTTGTAACCGGATCCTGTAATAAAGACATAAAATTGTAGAAAATTGGTGTTAAAGGAAAAGATAAAATTTTCAATTAATACAAAAACTTGAACAATGTACATTATTTTACCAAATAAATAACCGCAATAATTGAAATAATTTTAAAAAAATTAGACAGAAAATATTGACATGGATTTGGTTAAAAGAAAGCTTTGCTTACTATATAATATATGTATATTCAAATATTTTATTTGAATGTTATAACATTTCATTCATATTTAAGACATTTTTATGTGGTTGATTTTAATATGTATATATATATATATATATGCATACGTATATATCACAATTAAATCACAGAAAATTTATATATATATATATACACATACATATATATTAAAATAATTTATTTCAAGCGTATAACAGCCGTCTTGTCCGTTATGATGCTACTTCACCCATTCTCAGGTAGAGGCGCAGAGGCTGCTCAATAGTGCCGCGTGCACGCTCGGCTACCGCACGATGCGAAAAAAATCATAACGGACAAGACGCACGTTTTCCGCAGGTAACTCTTGTAAATTTCGAAAGCTTATACATTAAACTAAAGGCCGAGACTAGGAGCTTTGCAAAATGTGACAAAATATATAACTTTTCGGACCGTTGAAAATATAAGTTTTCAAAATTATTCAATTTTATTTATGCCGAAGGCTATACTACATTTCAATCATTTATACATAAACTTTAGATTCAACCGATGTAAAAACATGTTCTACATACCTCCAGAAGTCATATCCATGTTGCAGAATTGAAATTAAACCCGTCACTTTAAAGTTATGGGTTTTTGAAGTCAGCGTTATTTTCGTCTGTTCAGCGCGTGACACGTACACTCTTCACGAACACTAGCTGCCAACTGACGCTGCGGCGCAGGTATACACTTAAAGGGCTTCCCCTTCCACAATAGAATTCAGTTACTAGTCCTCTACCTGAATGACTACTCAACTGACCCTATTTCGAAAATTTATTTTTTGGGGTTTTGGCCAGGTTTTTGGGCTTTTCTCCTACTGTGCATCTGTAGCAACAGAAAATGACCGAACTTGCAAACACTTAATTACATAATTTGTTTCTTGATGTGCCATTTCTTGAATGATTGCAGTCGTCTTCGTACGCCCGCAACCATACTTTTTGGCCACTTCCGAATCTGGAAACAGTTTTTTGAAAAATGACCTGGCGTGGTCTGCATTGCTAATTGCGACATTGTGCTCTACAAGGAAACTCGTAAAGTAACATTCTGCGCGTGTCACTTCTACTTCAGAACTCTTTGCAAAGAAATTGTCAACTTTTGAACTGCTTGTGCTGGCTTGCATGTTTTCAATATGTTTTTCACGATTAACGTGGTTATAAACATTGTTTCTGCCGCCATGGAAAATGTTTATATCACATCTACAAACACAGCAAAACACGAACTTCTCTCCTTTGATAGATTTTAAGATGCACGGAAATTCATCGGTATACTCTTTTCTGAAAGTCTGAAAATACGATTTCTTGTGTTTTCCACTCATGTTAAAAATTATTCAACGCACAATGCACATAACATCAGAACATAACCTTAACATTCCACAACAAACTGGGAGGCAAAGACATAAATACAAAACGCAAAGATACACGTACCAAGACAAAGTGTTCAATTTATACATAATTCAGCGCCACCTACAAGCACAACGCGATTAGCAGCCATCTCTTTTATAGTTCGCTTGACGCATCTCTACTGCGTGATCTGTGGCCTTGTAAAAAATGTAAACAAAACATAAATGTTGCTTTGCTCAAAAATAAATTTCAAAAAAGGTTAAAATATGTGTCCTCTCCCGTAAGAACGTAAACATTGTGCCAAAACCATAAATTTTACGGCTAAAACATAAAAGTTGGCAGGTATGAATGTATGCTCTCTGGCGACTAGAGCCACGTGATATCACAAGTGCCTCTGTCCAACCTGCATTCCTGCCACGGATCTACCCATCATGAACTGCAGGTTTACTGTGTTTCATGTAAGTTGTCCGTGTTTTGACGATTCTCTACAGAGAAAAACGTCCGCCCTCTCCGTGGTAGTGGTTCTTATCTTAATATTGTATTTACTTGCATAATGTCCGCAATAATTAGGCTACATTTTCGACAAAAAAAATGGGGAGCGAACATTATGAGGTGAAGTCCAAAAAAAAATTTTTTTCCTCAAAATTTTACGTTTTGTGTAGAGTAAAAAAATTGTTCTCTCATAATTAGTTTACTAGCAGAGCACTGGTGACTGGCGACCCTCTGCAGCGGATGTGAGAAATGTGACAGGTGACGAGATAATTGGGTGCCGGCAATTAGTGGAAGACGCCACTCATATTTTTTTTCTTCTCACTCGCGTGTGCACTCCTACGTTTAGAAGCCGCAGCCAGCCTACACAAAATAAATGCTTTGCGTGAAGAGATATTTTTTTAATCTTTAATTGAGATGGCCACTGACGGCATGGGGCAGATGTCTAATGTCTGCATTAGCCAGTGCCGGCGAGCCTCCCTCCCTGTCCCTTGCCCACTGTGTGTGTAAAAACACCGTGCGCATGTACCCCCACCACTTCTCCGCTACCTCCCCTACTTTGTGACGTAGTGTGAGTTCACGTGTACTGGCTTGTGCTATATATAGCCCATCCCCTTGCAACTCGCGTGACGGCACAGGCAGCTGCGCAGTGGAATGCGAGTTTCTGAGTCTGGATGGTTTCTCCACACTACAAAACCCTCTCAGCGACTGCTCCGGCGAAATGAACAACTCAAGGTCAAAGCATTGTTGACAGCGTCGGTAATTTTCCATCCTGTTACTGTGCCTTTCAGGGGTGGCCAAGGTTGCTTTGTCTGGTGCGGATTTTAAAAAATTCCATTTCAAGTATTTAAAAAGAAAGGTGCCGACATTATGCGATGGCGGACATTATGCAATTAAATACGGTACTTCCCGGCTTCTTTAAAAAAAAATTTTAAAAAAAAAAAGCTGTGCTCTTCTGTTTGTGTTTACATGCACTTCTCGGAAGAGCAACATAAAAAATGGACAATTACTTGAAATACAGTATAGTAGCCGACACACAAATGAGAAATCTATCAATTCCCTGCAAGCCGCTTACCTTCATGTTCAGCATCATAACTAGTTCCTGGCTTTGGTAGTTTGCAGTAGTAGGTAAGTAAATGAAAACCATGCTTACGTTTAAACATTCTGATACCGCACTCACTATCAACATCAGTTCTAAAACTCGCAAAGAAGAACACTGCCCAGTCCCCACAATCTTCGGTAATGTTACAAGGTAGCTGAAAACAGACTAAGAGAAAATGAAAACGCATCTACTAACAGAGCGAGGGATAACGATTAGGGGAGGGGGTGCCGGGTAGAGATTGCTAGGTGCTGCAGGGGTAAGCATAGTCTGGCGACACCATAATGTATATATACACTGACATGAAAACGTCTCACAAAGTTTGGTAGATTGAGCGCTGCCCATAGACAGGGTGTCTACCAGTTCTAGTAAATTAAATTCCCTGATTTTTCCAGGTTTTCCAGGTCTAAAACTGAACTTTTCCAGGTTTTCTTTAACACAATTACGACATTCCGAGAAACTGAAAAAACTGCATAATATTACATTGACGGGTTTCAAAGTATTTCATCTTACTTAAATTAGTAAAAAAATTACCTTCTTCCAGATGTGGCCAAAGTGACTCAATTGATGGCAAATAAAACATTCTGCTACAAATATTTCACACACTTCCTTATGCAAAAAAACATTAGTAAAAGGAAGCTCCCATCAATTTCGCAGTGACTCAAATTTTGCGTCTATTGCACTTACTTCAGAACGAGCTAAATCCAAAATTCAAGCCTCCTTCAACTGCAATGCCTTGATCTCCTCTTCAGCTCTTCTTTTTTTCTGCCTTCTTCTTGTCTATAGCTTTCTTTTCTTTTTATTTTGTTTGCAGGGCTTCCTTACGCCTACAACTAGCATTTCTTACATACTGTAACATGGACTTGGTGATATCAACATGCTCTACACCTCCAGAACGTTGAACAAAGTCATAAATCTGTCTTTGTGCGATCAGTATTTCTTCCTGCAAGTTTTCAGTCAGCAGATTAGAATTCACTGAAAATCCTCTTTCCAATGATGCATTTCCATGGGAAAGAACCAACACCATCTTCACAAACTTTAGAAGGCCTGTTTTGGCAGCTACTGTATGTGCCTTAAGAATGAGCATCCACAAGTGATCAAGGCGCCCGTCTTCTCGAGAAAAAGACGAGAACAGTGCTGCAGAATCTTGCGAGGAACATACCAATTGATATGATCACTCAATGTTATCAGCTTCTTGTCCTGATAGCTACCTGTTTTGAAGACAACATTCTAAACTGTACTTCACACGCTGTTTCCTCACACCCGAATTTAAAGCCACAGATGGGCATAAGCAGGAAATTCCCTTGGTAAGATTGTACTACAGGGGACTTTTGTCTTGAAGTTTTTTTACCATAACCTTTAGACAAGTCCTATCATTATTCTGTAACAGGACATACTTTTCTGGTACTTTCTCTTTCTTGATGGCATGGCATACTGCATTACCCAACTTGATATTGTTAGCAGTCAATAGATTTTCCTGGTTATCTACATCCAATCAAGATACATTGCGTTTCTCCCTAAAACTCTTCAGTACCTCTGGTTTCAAGAAACTTTCCTGCCAAAGCTAATAAAATGTCTACCAGTGAATTATAGAGAAAAGGTGCCATGGGTGCTTCACTTTGGAACATTGTGAGAAACAATTCCAGCTCCGATGCCAAAAAGTGGAAGAATGTCAATTTTACTTCTAGAAGATTATCTTCAAGAGCACTTTTCACTAAACTGAAAGAGAGAGATGAAATTAACTTCACTAACAAATTTCTTTAGGTGGGGTAACGTGGTTTTCATGGCACGCTCAGCAACTGCAGTATTCCATCTGATTGCACAAAATTTCTTGGGAAAAAGCTCTGATCCAGTTATTCTACTGTAATCTGACCATCTTGCAGGTACGTGCTCAAGCAAATAGTAACTGTGCCTCAAAAAACTAACGTCCCATTGTGTAGCAGAAATTCCAGTTTTGAAAGCACCATGGACCGTATGAAGCCCACAGCTACCAATTTCTAGAAACGATGGCGAATCTCCACCAAAAGTGTCTGTGATATGTATTTTCAAAGCTAACAAAAATGTCCAGTTTACGTTGAGGGCATCCATAGACACTTAAAATTAAATGCACCTGTCCGTATAATCTGAACGTGGGAAGCACATGCTGCAGTACGTACGTCAGCAGGATAACAGACCAGCTTGAACCAGTTTGTATCAAGTGATTTGTTGCCACTTCCGAATCCGATGGTAAAAGAAAATTGACGTGGGAACTGTTCGTTATTTGCCATTCAAAAATAAAAATGGGAGGGGATACACATTATGCTACGTCTATGCAAGCTGATCAATAAACAAAAAACGTATTGCCAACTACAACCTACCAAACAAAAATTCCCTGATTTTTCCCTGATTACAATATTTCCTGATATTTCCAGGTTTTCCAGGGTCAGTAGACACCCTGCATAGACCATCATACCTATTTTGCTGGAACTGGGAATGTGTTTACTTTTTCCATTCTAGATTTTTTTCTTCACATTTTTGGAGGGGGTTTAACCCCCCCCCCCCCCCCCCCCCCCGGGTGCACACTGTAAAGGATGTTTTCCCATTAAATTTAATCCCTACCTAAAAACCTACCTAACATTCATATAATACGTTAGTGATTTTTATATTCGTCTAACTTCTCACAACTATTTACTTCAGCAAGGGATGCTGATTTTTCTTTGGCTGTTCTTCGAAGGCTGTTGGACTTCGACACCATGGTTAAACTACCAGTTGCTTCCGCTGTTCAGAGAACCTATCAGCTGATTTTATGAGTTCATATATATCTGCTTAAATTCTTTGTTTCTTGGTCTGGAGTGCATCTATTTCATCTGTGATACTTTTTCATTTTAAATTTTGCTGTTCTGTTACTTTTTTGCACCTTTTCTCTTCCAAAAACTTTGCCATTTTTGGCATGTGCTTGCTGCTGAAGCAATCAGATTGTTTGTAATGTTTACATTTGATACACCACCAACAGATGTAACATGCTGACAAGTAATTCTCTGTGGAATTACTGTACGGTCGTGCATGTTTTCTACTTCAATTTGTCTGTTAACTGACAAACCTCTCTCAACAGAGGCTTGTCCATGTGACAAAATCAGCTGCATTTTCATCACACACCATAATCCTGCATAGTTGGAACTAGAGTTTGCACTACCAAATAACAATGAATCCAAACGTTCAGCTTCAGGTTTGAAGTCTCGAAACTGTGACAACGAACCAAACTCCAGAATAAAATCTTTCTAAGATGAAAGTAATGCATCACAGTCTGTTTCTTCAACTCGCCCTGCATCCACCAAAATTTTCAATAGTAATGAAAACCGGGTAGTGCAAATTTTCTGGTCATTCATTTCTCTAGGGTCTAAACAACTGAGGTTCCAAACAACAGAATATTGTCCAATATTATTTTTTCACGTGAAGGTGTTATCTTGATGTACGTGACATAACACTAGAATAAAGAATTTATGTAGGTATAGCATAAACAGTGTAAATTGCTGGAAGCAGATTCTAGGCACGTTGGGCAGGAATTTATTTCATTGTGTCAACTCCGGTTAAAATGTGATGAAAATAAAATGGTGCAAAAGAAGGCAAATCCAGGTTTCTCCTGTGTGCTGAAAATTCACTTAGTGCGTTGCACTGCATTTACGTAGTTGCTTGCCGATCATCTTACCACAAATAAGTTCCATAGTGCCAGGCACGTCTTCCTGCCCGGCAGCTAACCATTGTGGTATCACCTGCTTTTGGACACACTACCCCCTCAGTTTGCTTTGGTTATGACTTGGATATGCACAATTTTGGATTTCTCTTTATTATTGAAGATCTCTAATTTGATTTAACCTTTTTTTATTGAATTGGTGAATATTTGTTGGTGATTCACACAATTTTTTTTACTACGATCTGGTTATGCTACAAACAACCCCCCCCCCCCCCCCCCCATTTCCCATCTATTATGTCGGTATTCCTAGGACCGCGAGGGGTACAGTAAAATGAAAAAAAAAAAAAAAAGGGGGGGGGGGAGTACCTGGCACTATATTTTCTTAAAACAGTAAAATTTGAAGTTCAATAATTTTTACTGATCCAACTGATAATATAAACAAAGAACAAATCAAATTAATAGTAAATCCCCAGAAAGATTTAACAGTAGAACATATACCAATTTAATCATCAGTTCCAACAAAACATGCATTTCATTGCTTATAGAAAAACAGTTTTAATTATAAAAGTGTTTATTATTTGTACAAGGACAATTCAATTGCGCCAGCTGCAGAAACTAATGCATGGCAAACATTGTAACAGTTTGTTCACGTGGTTGGATTGCCCGACCGAAGCACTGCCAGTGTGTTGTGAACTAACCCTTGCGATGGCATGGTACCATTCCAACAAACACACCAAGCACCCTACTGCGTGGGGAGGTTCAGCAGGATGTTCTGTCCAGAGGGGAGGTAGGACACCTGTCGGGAACGCGACAGTTGGTACGCTATGTCTTCTGCTGCTTCGATCCTCCTCAGTTCCACCAGGCCCTCTCCAGCATCTCCGAAGGACTTGGCCAGTAGGATGGCTGCCTGCGCGTCTCCTTCTGCCGAGATGACGGCCGCTTTCTTCTGTTGCTCTGCCTGCATGACACAAACCTTCAATTCAAGATCTTGCATTCTATTACATCATTTGTGTTTGCCAAAGTAACTTGTATGAATATAGCCTAATTCAACATTGAACTTAGGTCCTAAAGTTAATTAAATATATAAGATTACTTTAACCCATTAAGGACCGTAATTTTAATTTTTTTTGTTTAATCTTACATATATTATTTAATAACAATTTGTATATCTTCCCCAATTGTCTGTTTTATGATTTCACTCCCAGTTTACAAGATGATGGGTGGGCATCATAATGCCCCTTGGGGGTGAAGCAGTCATGTATTACCCGAAGAACAAAAGTCTATTCAATTTTAAATCTTGTAATATGAAGATTGGTGATCTGTAAGAAAATGTAATTTGCTTTTGTTACAATCCTCTAAGTATTTGGGTTTATGAACACTGCAAGAAAGTTCTTCTGTTATTTTGTAGGATTTGACTAATTGAAATGACAAAGAAATCCACTTTATTGTACTCATAATATGTATAAAAAATGCAAATGCTTGTGCAGTCTAATAGAAACTTCAAAATAATGTATTTACTTATTGTTTACAAATAACATAATATAAATACCAGTTTATAGTTGGAAATTACTCCATACACTTTGAATACAAACAAGTAAGTAATTATTTGTCATGGAAATCTTCAAAGCAGTGAATGTGCAATGGTACATTACATTTCCTACAGGCTACTGGAGTTTTGTTCCTTCTACAATGTGCACATGTGCAACGACGGTTGCCAGTGGAAGTGATGTGACCACAATGAGATGTTCGTACAGGCTTGGAGGCTCTGTCACCATATCGCATTGGGCCTGGACACAGTGCTGCCTGCCCATACTTCCCCAACAATGCCCTAACACATTGCCGTCAAAAACTCAGCTGATCTAGTGTCAGTTCCTTGCTTTTGGCAAGCATCCATGCATTAGTCATGCACACGTCAAACAAGCAGAATGCAATTGGTATGTACCATTTTTTCCCCACGGATACCGATGCGGTAATTGGAAATGTTATTGTCTAGCAAATCGACCCCTCCCATGAACTTGTTATACTTGTGAATAATATTTGGCTGTGTGATATGCAATTTTTTCTTTTCCTTGGAGCTGTACCTATTAGCATACTGAACTGGCCGCACTCAGTGTTCGTTAGATAGGGTGTATACCACATTGTTGTCCTTCCATGCCACTGCTGAAATCAACTTATTTTCCTCAGTATAAACTTCATAGAATCCCCTTTCACGTTTCTGCATTACCTTCTCTGCAATAGGACACTTACCCATTCGGTTTACTCTAGCTGTTCCTGTTCCCTTCATGCCCTTCTCAGATAAGAAGCAGATGAGCTTAGTGCTGGTAAAAAAAAAGTCGAAGTAGAAGGAAAACTGAATCCCCAGGAACGATGTCATCAGACTGTCACAAAAAGTTAGAACTACTGAATCTCCAAGGCCTTGGTCACGAGGCCTCGTACTATTGGGATTTTCCCCTTGATATAAGTCTGCAGCAATGAAATATCCAGAGCTCTGTGCCATAACCCAAGCCTTGAAGCCAAATCGTACAGGTTTCAAACGCAAAAATTGTTTGCACCCATGTCTACCGAAATAAGGGATCACAGCCTCATCAACAGAAATATTCTTACAATGGGGGCATTTGCAATAAATTTTCTATTGAGCAAATCCAGTAGGGGTCTTATTTTACCCATCTTATCCCTACCATGAAGTTTCTCATTGTTGCAAAAGTGTAAGAACTTTGTGATTTTCTCAAATCTATTCCTACGCATTGCATTCGAAACAAGGTGTATCGCATATCATCTGCAGTTTCCCAAAACATATTTTTACGTGGAAGAGGGACGAATCCACTGAGGTAAAGAATGCCAAGGAAAACATACATTTCTTCAATGGACAAAGTATAGCTTGGACTATTATTCTGGGTGGCATATAATACAGAATGTTTCAATATTTGACCAACAATTTCATCTGTCAAAAATGTCTACAGGATGATTTTCTTTTGTCAGATATGCAGCATCAAAGTGAGTTATTTTTGGCATAACTGACACTGTTGGGGCTGCAGGTAAGTCTCCCTTACTCCACATGAAATTAACCGGTGGCATCTGAGATATTACTCTTCTCTTTCTTGCTGCAGGTTCCTCATCTGAATTGTCATTTGGCTCGTCGGCATCTGACTGCATAGGTGAATATTCTGTTTCGTTGTCATCTGCAGTGTAGATTTCAGCCATGGCACTCAGTTGTTTAGGTGGTAGAACATCAGGGTTGTTGCAGCTTTCATCTCCAGAATCTTCATCGGATGCTCCATCCCCCGGGGGGAAAATGTTGACATCAGCAGACCCATGACCAATGAACAATTCGTCATCATCAGGAAGGTTTTCAAAGTAGTCCAGAGCTTCTGCAAGGGAAAGTAACTCCATCCTGAAAGAAACAATTAAAGTATATAAAATATAAGTTATAAGTACGCATTCTTGTTTTTTTTCTCCCAAACATAATTATAATAATACTAATATCCTTCCCTTAAGAATAAAATTGCAACAATTAGGTAAAAAATAATATAATTTCTTGAAATGTTTTGTTCCATTTTATTGGCCACATGTGTTTAAGAGTGATTAACCAGGTATTAATAAGTCCTTAAAATTTGTTATTTGTTTGGATAGCAAAATGAAAGAGTTATTTTAGATGTACTGTTTTTACATCAGTATCAGCACACATGTCTGAGCTCAGGCCCAAGGGGCACTTTGATGCCTACAGTGTGTTCAGTACGCCACAAAATCAATATGTATGTAAATAACATAAAATTGTAGTTTACTTGCACTCCTGGTACTCTACTCTTAATTTTAGAATACAAACATTTTAGAATAATAACTTTTACATAACCAATACTTACCGTTTCCGTGGCGTGCGTGCTGGCTTGGAAAACATGTTGTATACTAAGTGTTTCCAACAGACAAACAGAGATAGCGCAGGTGGAGTACATGCTAGAACTTGTTAGTGCCAACCTTTCTCACACACAAGGCACGGCAGATCGTTTAAAATCGATACAAACGTAGTTGCGATTTTTTAAAAGAGAGGGCATCAAAATGCCTGTTGGTACTTAATGGGTTAAGTATAGCAGTGTGAATGAAGATCGGAAGAGATGTTAGATTACACTAGTTTCTGGAATATAAGGCATTGTCTGCAGCATAGAAAAAGAGAATATATGTTGAAGTAAAGATAAAGAACACCAATATAAGGTGCTTAAGCTAATAAATTCACTAAAAAATAGCACTCTCCCTTCATCCTTTGAGCAACTATGGCTTAAGGCGATTGGTGCATGGAAAATATTACGATAAAACTAATTTAACTGTACATATTTATTTTTGATGCTTCTTTTAAGACATAATATACCTAGGATCTTTTTTAATAAACTTTTTTTTACTGAGTTATGTCATTTTAAATGCATTTATTTTTATTCCAAGCCAGAATTATTTAAAAAACACAATTATGTTAAACTTAAGTAAAGTTCAAGAAACGAGTGTACGAATAGGTTTCTGCACCTATAAAAGTAAGAAATTTTTTTTTTCATCTTCAAAATTACAGTTTAATATTGACAATTTCCATTGATCATTGCTGGACTATTTCAGGAGCGATTTAAAGAATAAATTTAAATGAAAATGAAAACATAATTGGCAGAACACTATTGAGTTATGTATATATTTTCATATCCTTTTGTTTTTGATACGATCCGACTCAAAACACGCCCTCTGGAGTGGCAGTTCTAGTGCTGCGTGTAAAACTCTCGCCGCTGGAAAGAATGTACCCGCGACGTGGCGCTGAGGGGCGGCGCTTGTCGGAACCAGGTAGTCCGGCGGAGCTCCAGCCGGCTGGGGAGGGGGAAGAATGGGGAGTAGAGGGAGGCCGAAGAAACGAAGGGTCTGTCAAGGTCGCGCTTCATAGTGGAGTCTATCTTCGCTCAAGCAAGGAAATTGTCTCTGTACAGAAAAATTCGTACAGCGAAATTCTTTTTAGCGGTTATGTTTTGACGAAGTTGAATACTGACACTGTGACTATTCTTTTTGGTGTTTGTTTACACATATGAATAAATTTTTACCCTCCAGATTAATATGTTTTGACAGCATAGAACATCAGTTGTGTATTCTGGTTAGTTAGGGTATGCTATATGCACACTAGAATGACAGATCTAAATTTAACCAAAAAAAAAAAAATAGATTTTATATTTATTAAAATTTATTTAGAACATCAAATCAACACTAGGCTATTCTAGTTATATGAAATAAAAAAAAATTGAAAATGTTAGCTAGCTATGCCAGAATGCCGGGCACACTAATTACAAATGTCCTTTTGTAATATTACATTGCACAGAACACTGAAACCTTAATACTTCAAATGTTTGTTTACCGTTTTATTATTCTGTGCTACGTTATTTAAATTTATATGTTTAATTTATTTTGGGTTTTTAACTATATTTCTGACATTGTTACAGACGTTTGGGCTTTTCTGTATGTAATTATTAAGTAATTGCGGCTTTTGGAATTACGTTTTTCATGGCCAGAAATTGCCCGAGGTTTCAGCGGAACTTTCAAAAAGTGCCTCGAGCCTATTGTTGTAAAAGTTACGCTACTAAAAAGAAGCTTGGTTTTGGCCGTTTTGGTGCGTGCAGCTCCGCGTCAGGACGTTCCTGACGCGGGCCTACCATAAGTTATATTACGTGTGCGGTAATAATAGTATGTATAAAAAGGTTATCATCAGACTGCTGATGGTATGTTAAGTTGCGAACGGGAATACGCGATTTTAAAGTTATTAACGTCAGAAGATATCATTAGTCTAGGTATGGCCATTTTGTTATTACTCTATCACTAACGCTGTACTGACGCCCTGCAACTTTTTAACATTGTCGATTTATATTATGACTTTGTTGATGTTGCTGGGATAAACTAAAACCAGCCACTATTAAATATTATATTTACTAAATTAATTAGCCTCTCAGTATCATAGGCGTGCCTACAAGGGGGGGGGGGGGGGGGGGGGGCAGGTGGGCCATGGCCCCCCCTAATGTAATCACTCAGGTTGGCATTTTCTCTAATGCGTTCGTTAATATTCGTATATTCCTGGCACTTTGACACTCAAACTGTGTTTCAGTGTTGCAGTGTGCTAATTAACAATATTTTTAAACATTTTATCGTTCTGGAAACACAGCCGCCTTAGTTTATTTAAAACACGAGGTCCCTTAAAATGGCCAAGCAAAAAAAAATTTTTAAGAGGTTTGTTAAAGTTCTGCTGTCAGATTTGCTGTGTTTCTATTCACTAAATATTTCATTTCAAGGTAGATCTGGACCAAGCTATTGGAAAATTCGAGGGGGAAAAATGTGTAAGTACTTACCCTTTAAACATTATCTATGGAAAAAAAAAAAAAATTTCAAGATTGTTAAAATTATAGGTACGGATATAAATATTAACTAGTAAACATATCTCGTTGATACTGCACAAAAATATAAATACTGCAATGAGTGAATGTATTTAGGCTATTTAAGATTCTTAATTCAGCTTCTGATTTAAAAATTTAGCAATTTTAATGGAAATGTCTGGGCACGCCTATGCTCAGTATTATTAATGGCACAATCATATGAACATACAATGCACAACTATCTTAGTGGTCTTGAGTCTATAGGTCTTATGTTTTATCGGACAATTGATTTAATTTATGAGTTAGTAAATTTTTTGAACCGTAAATCCATTTTTGAACTCTACGTGAAATATTGACATTTGCGAAGTCGTGCCCATGTACCTGGCAACGATAGTTAAAAAAAATCGGAGTGATATTTTGGTCAAATGGAATTACTGTATTGAGGGATACGTGGTATTTGTTTATTCGTGTGTAAGTAATAAATCAGTCTTAAAATCAGTTAATTATTTTGTCTTCCTCTTTCGTATTCTAATTGAGATAAATATCAGATAAGCATGTGTTATTTGCATCACGACATCTAGGTATTGTTTATCAGTAATTTATATTTTATTTTATTTTTTTGTTAACTAATGTGCATAGGGCAGTGCACTAGACATCACTACCTGTGTGTAGTGTTGCGTTACACTGTTTAACGCATTAGAGTTCACATAAAATGATAAATCCAAAATTTAGTTTAAAAGTATAAATATCAACGATCAATTTAATTAATGTCCTGTATAACTCAGTCAGTAAAACACTCGAAAATATGTATAGGACCTGTTAACTTAAATATTTGTTAACAGATAAACTGAACCAAGATGTGTTAGAGTGTTTTTTTTTCTTTCCCCCCCCAGTATATTAGAGGTATGGGACATCAAAATACGCATCTGTTGCCCATTGACTTTAACTACAGAATTATAAACTACATATTGTGAAAACATTCTGCAACAGTTTTTGCTGAACGGAAAAACATGGATGAGAAGACAGACGAAATGTGTTTGGTAAGTGATTTTTCGTCAAATGAAATGGAACAGGGCAGTGCTTATCAGAATGAAATTACAGAACTACTTTTGTGCAAGGAAATGCATTTTACAGACATTTCAAGAGAAATCACCTTTAAATGAAATAGATCTTGCTGACATGGAAGAAATATACTTAGATTTAGCGGCCAGGCCCCTTTCAAGAGACGAAATTTCTCTTGAAGGGCTGAAATATGTTTCTGGCTATATAGCTCACCGTTCCAGAAATAAATATTCTGACTTTGGCACTACGGATTTCAATTCGTAGGACTATAGCTGGATACATGTATAATTAAAGGGTAACTTAAAATGTCCCACTAATGAATTTTTTGAATTAATAAAGATCGCTGAAATGCGTTTTGATAATGTTCATGGCAACAATTTGTGCAAAAAAGAGCGGATTTTTGAATCACTGACTAAAATTATTTGCGGAACTACTGGAAATAAATATCCAGAAGAAGTTATATACTGTTTTGTCAGGACAAGAACGTATATGCGTATCAAGTATTTGAACATGAAATATTTTAACGAACAAGACCAAAAACGCAAAGAAAGAAATAAGATGAGGAAAACTACCCTCTAAGATTTCTCAGTGTGATAGTGTCCACTTTCCTTCACCATAATATGTATGTTCATAATTTATTTACGATGTTTTTTAATTACTATATTTAAGAAAAGCATTTATTGTGAATATCGCAGCAATTATGTAGGGCTTAAGGTATTTATTGTATTCCAAATATTGAGTATGTCATTTTTATTGCCTTTATTAAAAATAATATATATGTTAACAATGTAACAAAATTGTGATATTTTTGTATTGCTATTGCAATTTCATTTCTTGTAAACATTATTGTAGACTTTTTCATATTGAAACTAAATTTGCTATAGGGTTGTTTGTATTTTAATTTTACAGTTATAAGATTTTTTATATGTTGTTTACTGTTTACAAACATTTGAAAAATATTTCCTTAACCATATTTCCATTTCCATGGCAATAGTCTTGTTAGCTTTTCGGGTAACCCTTCTACATGGATGATAAGATGGTACGACATCTAAAACATATCACACCACCTTTACATAACTATAAAACTAAGAGGTGTTTTCTTTACATAATATTAAAGCACAATGTTTCCTTGTGGCGTAGGTGATTTAGAATTTCCATTTATCTAGAAAAATGCGCTTTCAGAATGTTTTTTAACACACAGTGTTTCGGAAGGTTTTTGAAGAAAAAAATTGACTACCCGTTTTATTTTTTTGTAGCTGAATTCGGGCACGTGCAAGTAATATAATTAATCCGTAAGAAGCGCAATGGTTTAAAGTATTGATGTTGAAGATTTGAAAAGATTTATTGAAATAGTATGAGAGAACGAGCGAGTTGAGTGAGAAGATGTGCGGGAGTGGCAGAGGTTAGCTCTCAGTCAGTGCGCAGTTGCGAACAAAAAAAATAATACATTCCACCTCCCCATGGCGAAGGATGCGTGAAAGAGAAACCTGCTAAACCTTCCCCTCCTCCGCGCACGATAGAACCGTATCGGCTGTGTGTTAGAGGGAGAGCGAGATACAACCTTCGAGGTTCTGTTATTTTCTCATAGATGGCAGACCGCAGAGCGACCGCCTGCAACACCCTTCCCGTCTGAAGGCCATCTCGCCACTGACGAGCTGGAACTAAGCTCCTGACCTCCCTAAGTAGTAACGGTCACCCACATAGACATCTAGACTCATTAGTGATCATATGATACAAAATTCATTGTTTTCGGGCCTGTGACCGTTTATTACCGTGCACCAATCGCCTTAAGTACATTCATACAATACAACCTGTCATAAAATTTTAAAATGTAACACAATTTTAATCTTGCACATTGGAAATTATATGTAAAATTTGTATATAAAATATATATGGTACATCTAAATATATAGTTAGGAAACTGCATGTAGAGGTAGTGTACAAATACAGTGAAACATTATGAAGTACATCACTATAAGGGATTTCTCCCTTAAAGTATACATTTTCAGGTCTCAACAAGATGTTTTACATTTAGTAACAGTTCAGTATAAAGTGTCATTGTTAAGTACTAATACTAAAAAGAAAGGTTTTATGGGGTACATTGTAATACGATTTTACTGTAAGCTGTGCAGTTTGTCTCCTCTAGAGAATGCTTGTTGGGCGAATACAACCCTATGATTCCATGACTGTCCTTAGGACACAATTTGCTAAAAAATCATTTCACCATTTTGGATAAAATTTTCAAACACATTTTGTGATTGGTATGCCATTGCAACTGCTGTGTGATAATATACACCACTTACCTTTTCTACGAGAAAGCGTGCTTTTTCAGCATCTTGCTGAGCCACTTGCTTCAGTTCCACAGCTTGGGTGAACTCCTTGCCAAATGTTAAGTGGGTCTACAGAAAAGAAAGACACATGACATTTTCAGTTTTCAATAAAGGCTGTTTCCAAGTATTGAGCCTGGAAGCAACTAACCAACTTGAAAAAAATAGCAAACGAAATGCACAAGGATGTGAAAAAAATTAAACTATGAATATTAACTAATCTATCTATGATTATTGTTACCTTTTAACGACTTAGGCTACTGCCCTCTCTGCTTGTTAAAGGGTTTAGTTAATGATTTCTGTTGCCTTATATTCAGTACCAAGGTTAGTTATTCTGATTTTTAAATAACATCTTTCTATTTATTTTAACACGTATTCCTGTTTTTTCTGTACATATTATAATTATAATTTACATTGTTTCATGCTCTTTAAGGTGTTCTGATGATTTGATTATTCTTTATAGTGAAAACTGCCCTTAGGCTTTAATTTTACTTATGTGTATAATTGCATTTATCTGTGTATTCACATATTTACGTATTGCTTGTGTTTGCTTTGTTCATAAATGGCGTGTTAATGTAATTTTCGTTAATATTTTTTTTGTTCTCGCCATGGTTTTTTTTATCCGAAAGCAAGATGATGCAATAGTTTGATCTGTTGCGTAAGGATGGGAGAGAAAGACAGAAAGTTCAGTAACTGTGAAAAAGAACACTGGAGTGTGTCGGGCAGCTGTTGCTGATATATTTTATGGGGTATTTATTTTATTGGTTATAAGTGATTTTCATGTGATTTCTTCTTGGCTTAATCTCTGTGAAAGAAAGCCTCGGAGCAAGGTGCATAAAATTATATACTGCTATGGTTTTGTAAGGGCTGTGTTTTGATTGGCTGGAAAGGTCACACACCTGCAATTTCCTTTGGGCAGAAGTGGTGGCATAGTCTCTTTCAATTAGTCAGCATCTGAGCAACATACTGATAAGTGATAGGTCATGTGTCAATTGTTGGCTCACAAATTATAAATTAATGTAAGTTATAGAGAATTTTGAAGCTGTGGTCCAGGCTCTACGTATTATAATCAACATTTTTTCAACGTGTCAGACTTAAATCTAGAAAATTTTGTAAAACAACAAGAATTAAAAAAAAATAAAAAAATACTGAACTTAATACAGTAGCCTAAATTCTAGGCCTACATGTACAAAATTTATATCTGTCGAACACAAAATGACAAATGGGTTAAACTATTTTGCAGATATATACATTTATGGAGATAGAATCCCCTCCTCATTTCCTAGGCGAAGTCTCTTGCGACCAGCAGATAAAGATGACTGTTCGTATAGATTAATAATTTTTTCGCAATCTTTTATTATTGTTGACAGTGTAGTGGGCACCAAACCAAACGACCGTGCCACATCTAAATTTTTCCTGCCTTTGTCAACTTCTTTCAAAATTTCCACTTTTCCTTCAAAGCGAACTGCTTGCGTTTCTTTTTATCTTTTTGGCCATCCATCCTGATTAAAATATTCAATCAACAATATTGTTTGCCTCGCGCCACATCAAACGTAAACAAACCTCGCGTCCATAGATAACCATAGCGCTGCATTAGTAGCGCGCGTCGCGAGCATGGCTGTGCCAGGCGACATTCCGACCTTAATGGCAACACAAAGCGTGTCGGCCATGTTGTGACACCAAACAGTTCAAAACTTAACCTGCATAAATTAAAATTATCGGATTTTCTGGTTCATATATAAGTTAAAATATAATTTTTATTTAACGTTTGTATCTGCGTTAATTAAAACTTTTAAAACGTGCTCTACAAATAACTAAAAGATGGCGCAGCTAAAACAATTGTCTTGAAGAGAGGCGGACAGCAATCAATTGCTTAGATCGACTCGTGCACTAAAGTGTGTGATCCATGGAGTAGGAAGAATGGCGCGTTATACTGTACTATGATTTTATGAATCGTTGAGACAGTATTTGTTTATGTTTCACACTTGTTAACGATTCTTGAAAGTGATAAAAATTAATCATAATGTACATTTATATTAAAGAACCCCTGAGCAAACACAGTAACAATTATGTACGTCAAATTTTCCTGATAACTGGAAAAGAATGGTCGTTGCATTGAAAGGTAGGATACGTTTTTAATGTTAAAGTGAAATATTTTTACATTGTTTACATTGGTGTTTTGAGCGGGAATTTAAAATCATACGTTGAACTGAAAGATACGTTATTCTGAAGTACGTTGTAACGGAATTTCACTGTATCTCAATGTTGGCTAGGTTACTATTGAAGTAAGTGTGATTTTCATCATTGTTTCATTTAAATATTTTTATAGCTACCATTTTACATGTATCTAGGTGACACAGTGGTGTCTGTGAGATAAAGAGATGCCCGATGCCGTGCTTCCTAAATGATATTTTTTTGCATCCCATGTTAGAGAGAGACAGATGTTCAGGAGCGGCTGCTCATTGAATAATAAAATGAATGCTTAAGGGCAGACAATTTCACATCTGGGGTCGGGGCTTTGATTTTGCTAAGTTTTAACCATTTTTATCAGTTTCGGAAAACTTGACTAGTTTTTTAGGCCCTAGACAAGCAGCGCAGGTCTAGGTGGTCCGTTGGTCCACTGGGATGTTAGTTTCAGTTTTCTTTGATACCTAGCAGACGAGTCGCTCGGGATATAATTTTGTTATAGCACAGGTCTGTGAATAGCGATCTGTAACAAAAAGTGTTTTTTCCCCCCCAACAAATTGTGTAACTAACATACATATTTTTTGTCTGGAGAAGAATAAATTTTAAAATTCAATAAAAACTCTTTTGTTTGAAGTTAACCAGTAACAGTTTTTGAATAATTTCAATGATAATTAACAGAATTGTACTCCCAACTACCTGCAACAGTCATCTAGATAATTTGTTCTGTATGTGCAAGGAACAGTAGTCATCTTAGCCAGGCACGACTGTGATTTGTTACAAATTTACATAAAACAATAAACTAAATGTTTGAAAATAAATTAAAGCATGCAGTAATTTAACACCTTGTTACCAAAACATTCACTTGTAAACAAAAATTATTTTAAAATGCTATAAGTAAAATTCTTCTAGTTTGATAAAGATACAGTAAAAGTATTGGTTTGCATTGCACATTTTGCATAATAGAGACTTAAGGCAATGGGACCTTGTAATATTATAGTGAGCTCAAGAAAATTCAAGCTTGGAAAATAACCTGCTGTTATGTGTGTTCATCACCAAAAACTATAAAATTTTAGGTTTCTGTCACATTCTTAATGGTAGCTGACACATTTATTTAATAAGCAAATGTATTTATTCTGACTTTTAAAAAAAAAACAAAAAAACCCTGTACCATTAAAATTCCTAATGTACAATAAAAAACAGCTGATGAAAACATTGCCCTTAAAAACAAGAAAATATTAATTCATTCCTCTTAGTATCAAATGTCCAGATATTCACACAAAATTTACACAAAGTTAAAGCAAAAACCTGGTCCTACTCACAATAGAAATATCGTCCAAAATCACCCCAAATTGCGAAGCTCTCTCTGTCAGATCTTCACTGACTTTCTGCGAGACGATTTCTCGTTGAGTAATCAGCTCACCGGCATCAAACTGTGCCTGGTTACAAAACAATTACAATCTGTAAGTTAACAAGGTTTGTACATTTTTACATTAATCAAAATTATGGAGTTTTCAAGGAGCCCTCACAAAATGTTTTAATGACTTCAGATATGCACAAATATTAATAAATTATTTTTTATTTTGTATTTCACAATAAGTAAAATTACTATCATCTTCCAAAAATTAAACTTATGGAAATTATGAAGGAAATGCACGCACAATGAGTATTTTAGGCACTACACAGCCAGCTTTGTGAAACACTTGCAAATCGCATATGCAAAATACTGCTTGATGCTAGAGACAAAAACAAAGGATAAAAAATACATGCAACACATTGTGAAATAAAATGTTTATTAAGGAATTTTTTTTACAAGGCTTACAAATAAAATGTAAGGTCATTTAAGGGTCCTTAAAATTAAAAATATAATTAAGGTCCATTTATGGATATTGGAGAAATACAAGTCCTGAACTGAAAGAAAATATTCAGAACCGTTTGAAACAGAATTGCTTCAAAATACTTACAACCACAGCTTTCAGCACTTCTGTCGTAATGGATGGAAGAACCCGCTCGTCGTAGTCCACGCCTAATATGGTGTATATTCGTGGTAGCTGATCTGGGATTGGACGAAACAGGATGCGTAATGTTATATTAACATTCTGCAGATCTGTGAAAAATAAAAATTATAAGTTGCTGTTGAAACTAAATAAAATCATCAGCTTAAAAAGAATAAATATTAATAATATTTATTATGTTAAGATCTTCATAATTTACACTAAATCCTAAGTCTAGCTTATAATATATATTCATAGTCTTCAATTCAGTTTTTATTACTGTAACACCCCTCGTGCCCCAAAATTAGATTATTTTAAATAAAGTCCTAGGAAACAGCTGAGCAAAATTATAAAGAAAAATACAAGTATAACCAGAGGTGGCACGAGGCGGTGAACAAGACAATTAGATACTCCCTGAACACAAGCAACTTGGGAGCTAGTGGATCATTTAAATAGATATAGGTAAATAAGAAATAAATAAATCACTACATAAGTATATTGGTCTATAGGTTTCCTGGTTTATTTTAAAAGAGTTAAATTAAATCTGTTTGCCATTTGTTTAAGATTCTTTAAGTTTCACTTGAAGGTTTTTTTAACAAGGCATTAAAAGAGGGCCATCCCGATATGACTAAAACAAGTTATACTATACTTTTA